>NW_024545763.1:0-510441 GCF_018152505.1 Drosophila elegans | reverse complement strand
GTCAAGTGCGCGAACGTTTTTCAAATCAGCTCTTCCGGAAATCTTGTCCAGCTCTAAAATTCCAGCTGCAAAAAAGGAAAGCTGTGAATTCTTCGCGTTCTGAAAACTTACGTAACCAGCACAGGGTGAGATCCACTAAGCCACAGCCGCAAACACCCCTTGTGGAAAAGGCGCTTTTTTTTATCGCACCCCAAGCACCCCTCTGCTGGACGGAGGAGGCAAGGCCAGGGGGGAAATCCGGCGCATTCCACAACAAAGCTATTTGTTGTTGTTTTTCCACCGTCGATTGTTTTTCCCTTCCTGCTTTCCCAAACCAGCAAACGATCGGAGCAAATCAGGTGATAGTGCTGAGAAACTCCGAGCAGAACCCAGCTGATCGCGGCCAGTGCTGCCATTGGGTCAGTGCTGCCATTTGGAAGCACCTGCAGCGCCTTCGATTAGTCTCGCAACTCCGAGCTTCTGTCAGCGCATCTGCTGATTTTTAAAAAAATAAAAGAAACAACAAAAAACCCCTCCCGCCAAGGCGAATTAGCTAGGAAATACGTCGGCAGCTAGAGAAAAAGGCAAGGACCGCATTGCCTCCCAACCAACGTCCTCTGGTAAAAAGGGACTCTGGGGACCGATCAGGGGCGGTTAAGCCCCCATCGGGCGCCGGAAGGAAATTTCTCGGCCACCGGGGAGCTATACCGATTCGTATTACCAATTAAGGAGTCGAAGGGAGGGTTAGCGGGAAGAGGCGCAACAACGAGGCCTTCCGATGGACGCCACGGCGGAAATCGGCTGACTCCAGGCGTTCTGGAGCGACCCAAGGTTGGTCGAACGCCTCCGCCATCAGCGCCGCTGCTTTTGGCGGGGTACATGTTCCCATTTGAGCGGGCTGGCGAAAGCGAGACGCCAAAAAGGGGCAGGGATGCTATGACCCCTTCAAGCCCCGAGAAGCGGGCAAATAAATCAAACTGCTCGATCTGGGAAATCTGATAGACGGACTGATTTCAACGTGCATAGAAAAGAAGCCGGCCGTTCGCCATATAAATCAGAGCATGAAGGATACCCTAGTGAGCATCAAGGAGATCCAGCTAGAGCTTAGCGAAAGATTGGAGGAGGTAGAGGCTGCAAAAGGGCGCGCGGCCACGCAAACAACGCCAAGTGGTTAGGAAGGCAAACCTACCAGGGCCAGAGGCAACAAAGCCACCCGTGCTGGAAAATAGGGCGCGAGTTACCGTACCGGTACCATCGACTATGCCACCGCCTGAACCTCCCCGTGTTACCCTCTTCCAAGTGGACAGTGACCGACAGCTAGCCGTTCGTTGTCCCACATAAGATGCACATAAGAAACGCAACATCAGCACAAGGCAGGATGTTGCTAAACGACACCCACTCAGCAGAGCTCCAGATACTTTGTTAGCATTTACTCACCCACACATACATAATTGTAAACACATAACATTCTTTGGCGGAGGTTTGATTTGAATCTCAAGCCACAATAAAAATTATTCCGTTTGGAACAACCAAAGCGAACACATCAACTGTTTATATATGAACGTTAACTGAATATTGGATGAGTAAGAATCACCGTTAACTACTACCGTTACAACATACTATAACTCGCGACCGAGAATGTCCGGGCAGACGACCCAGCGCAATGCGGATAAGCCTATGAGGAGAGTCCACCCTGACGCCCTTGTTATAGCTGGGGCAGAAGGCCACTCATACAGCGAAATCCTAAATATGGTAACGAGGAGAGACGACAACGAGCTGGAGGAAGACCGTAAGAATGTGCGCAGAATAAAACGCACGGGCAAGGGAGAGTTGATTTTGGAACTGGACGGGTCCGCAAGGAGCGACACGCAAGCCATCAAGGAAGATATTGGCCGAGTCCTCGGCGACCATGCTCGCGTACGAGCAATTGTGGAGGAAATCCACTTGGAAATACGCGACCTAGACGACCTGTCCACCAAAGAGGAGGCAGCAGCAGCCGTATCTGCGGCAACAGGCCACCAAGTGGATGCTTCACGGGTCAAAGCGCTTCGCTCAGCCTATGCGGGCACAAAAGTGGCCGTTCTCGGACGGGTGCCACAAATAGCAGCAAAACTTCTCGCAGAGGGGAAAGTAAAGGTAGGTTGGTCCAACTGCCGGGTTCGGGAAAGATCGGCCGAACGGCGCTGTTATAAGTGTCTAGAGTTCGGGCATATAGCGGCCCGGTGCAAGAGCGGAGTAGATCGCAGCGCCTCTTTACTAAAGTGCGGCAAGCCGGGGCATAAGGTAGCAAACTGATCGCAAGAAGCAAACTGCTTTCTATGCGTTGGCGCTAGGTAGACAGCGGTTAACCACATAGCAGGTAGCAGGAGATGCCCTATGAGCAAAAAACCGTCAGAAAAGTGAAGATCCTGCAAGTCAATATCAACCACTGCGAAGCCGCGCATGATCTACTAAAGCAGACTGTGCGGGAAATCCAAGCCGATGTGGCGATAATCAGCGAGCCGTTCAAAAGACTCCCGGGTCGGACTATATACTGGATACTACGAAGTCTGCGACGATCTTGACGATTGGGTCATCCCGGCCACAGCACTTGAGAGCCGGTTTGTTTTTCATTCGAGCTACGGTGAACGAGGTTACAATCTACAGCTGCTACCTGCCACCACGCCTCTCTCTCCAGGAGTTCGCGGCAATTCTGGATGAACTGGTGGACGACGCAGGGGGAGGCGAAACGTTATCATTGCTGGCAATTTTAACGCATGGGCGGTGGAGTGGGGGTCAGTCTGCACTAACAGCAGAGGGAGAACACTACTTGAAGCCATTGCGTCACTTGACGTAGCTTTACTAAATTCCGGATCGTAGCAGAGCAGGAGCCGGCTCCGTTGTGGACCTTACATTCTTCAGCAGCTCACTTTTCTCGCAAGCCCGCTGGCGCCTCAGTGAAACCTACACTGCAAACAACCACAAGGCAATCATCTGCGACATAGCATGCGGTCGGCCAGCTACTACGGTCCCAACAAACAGACGCTTTAACCCAAATATGTTCCAGGAGGACGCCGATCCCGAAACTGGTGAACACGCGGAGAGCAGCTCGGCGAGGCTTATGGGAGCCATGGTGACGGCATGCAAAGCCAGCATTAGGGAAACAAGGAGCACCCATCGGAACCTAGAACCAGTCTTCTGGTGGACTGGGGAAATCGCGGAAGCGCGCAGCGACTGCCTGAGGGCCAGAAGGCGGCAGCAGAGGGCGAGAGGTCGCCCAAATATCGAGCTTAGGAGGCTGGAGTACGCCGAGAGCCGCAGGACTCCAAAAAGGCTCATTAAGCAATCCAAGAAGAAGTGTTTCCTGAGCAGGACCCGTGGGGTTCAGCCTACAAAGTTGTAGTCCAAAAGATGGGCCAGGTAAAGCTTTCGGCGCCGGAAAAGCTTCTCACAAGAAGACGATCGTAGAGCACCTATTTCCAAAAGTAACCTCAGTTCCTCAGCGCGCGTACGCAGAACCTTCAGAGACATCACCGATCAGAATCCATCCGGATGAAATCAAGAAAGTTGTCAGGGATATGCCCGCAGGGAAAGCACCGGGTCCGGACGGAATCCCAGATACTGCTGTGAAGCTTGCCATGACCGAGCACCCAGAAGCTTTCACAAACGTCTTCAACCAGTGTCTTGCGGAAAACACCTTCCCGGAGCGGTGGAAGATTCAAAAGCTGGTTCTGCTTCCTAAGCCGAAGGAACGGAGAACCCGTCTTCATACAGGCCAATATGCCTGATTGACCACGCAGGCAAGACACTGGAAGGATTCATCAGTCACAGACTGCAAGCGGCAATCTCAACATCCGGGGATCTGTTACCCATGCAGTTCGGCTTCAGAAAGGCGAAATCAACCATTGACGCGATATCGGCACTTAAGGGCACTGCGTCGAAGGCGATAAAAGGAACGAGATGGCGGGGAGGCAGCAAGGAGTACTGCCCAGTGGTTACCATGGACATCAAAAACGCCTTCAATTCGGCACCCTGGGACATTACCCTGGAAGCACTCCACCAACTTGGCGTACTGGAGAGCTTGGTAGGCATTGTACAGTCCTACTTTAGCGATCGCACCCTACTCTATGACACAAATAGAGGGGTGATGGAAAACAAGATCACCTGTGGAGTTCCCCAAGGGTCTGTACTGGAACCGCTGCTCTGGAACGCCATGTATGACGGCGTCTTAAGACTGGCGTTACCAGGAAGGTCGAAGGTGATAGGCTTTGCGGACGATATAGCCATCGTTATTGTGGCCAAAACACTGCAAGACGCAGAGCGTCTTGGAAACGATGCATTGGCAATTATCGAGGAGTGGCTCTTAGCGGTAGGGCTCAATATAGCGCACCACAACACTGAGGCAGTGCTCATATCCAGCCGTAAGGAAGTAGAGACAGCGAAAATTCAAGTCGGTGGCTGCATGATAACATCAACCAGAGCTATACGATACCTGGGAGTCATGATTGACACAAGACTGAACACAAGAGGTTACTCGGTCGACAATGTTGTATGCCGCCCCAATATGGGCCGAAGCAGTCGAAACGCAGTCGTACAAGAAGGATCTCGAATCTACCTATGGACTCTGTGCTCTGAGAGTCTGCTCCGGATTCCGCACAGTATTAGATGACGCAGCTCTAGTCATCTCGGGAATGATCCCCATCGATTTGTTGGCAGTCGAGGTTAAGGAGTTCCACAAGGATACCGCCAATCTGGGAAGGCAGTGCACTTCCTCACAGAGGCGGGAAATTAAGGCGAAGGCAAGAGGAAAAAGCCTAGATGCGTGGCAAACTCGTTGGCAGCAATCAACCAAGGGGCGCTGGACCCATCGAGTTATAACAGACATCAAAAAGTGGATGCAAAGACCAAAAGGAGAGGTAAATTTCTGGCTGACCCAGATTCTCAGCGGGCATGGTTGCTTTAGGAGCTACCTAACCAGGTTTGGCCACGACGATGACCCTAGCTGCCCGCAATGCAGTGTTGAGGAAACGGCGGAGCACATCATCTTCACCTGTCCACGGTTTGACCGCGACAGGGATGAATTCATGGGCGAGACCAGGGACCCGACAGCGCTGGGAAACCGTATGATCTCGGTGTTCTGGGGCCAAATGAGTAACTTCGCTGCGGTAGCGATGAAAGCTCTACGGACCCTAGAGTTGCAGCGCGACCGAGTGCGACGAGGGACTTCAAGCTGAACAACGCCAGGGAGCAAATCCTGATCCTGCGAAGCAAAGCCACGAGGTAGTACCGCAGGGTTATAAGGAATAAACCAACTCACAGCTATATCTATTCACCCTACTTTATCTCTATTACCTCTCCCCTAATCTTTGTAAATACCATATTCTGACAATAAAACCAACTGAAATAAAAAAAAAAAAAAAAAAACGCAGATCCTTAAATGGCGTTTCTTTAAGTACGTCTTCAACGCCGACATCACCCAGGTGTACCGGCAAAGTCTCGTCTATTCTGATCATTCACGCTTCTGAAGAATCCTGTTCCGCGATAAAGACGGTAAGCTCTGCGACTATGAGCTTAACACAGTGACTTTTGGCATTAATTGTGCGCCCTTTCTGGACATTCGCGTGCTTCAACAGCTAGTTCAGGATGTACTTGACAATATCCTTTAGCAAGTGACATAATCTCCAGATTCATTTATGTCGACGACGTTCTAGCTGGCAGCCACACGCAGCAGTCCGCTGTTTAAGCCATCAAAGAACTCCGTCTGGCCCTCGATAGTGCAGGGCTTTCACTGCGCAAGTGGGCCTCAAACGTGAAGGAACTCTTGCAAGGGATCCCGAAAGACCAACTGATCAGTTCTGACTTCCTTGAGTTGGAAGAGGCCAGTATGGCAATAACCCTAGGAATCCGTTAGCAAGCGACGTCTAATAGTTCTTTTTCCTGCCGAGGGAAATTTCTCTTCAAACAGACTACTAGAGGTTTTATCCCAGATAGCTAAGCTGTTTGATCCAGCAGGATGGTTATCGCCTTTCGTCATCCGGGCCAAATTTTTCATGCAAGAAATTTGATTGCTGGAGTTAAGCTGGCATGATTTTCTTAAAGGGTATCCAGCCCTGAAGAAGATTCGCATTCCAAGATGGGTGCGATTTCTTCCAGCAGCGAAACTGCAGCACCACGGGTTTTGCGATGCATCGCAGAGCGCCTCTGGTGCTGCCATTTTTGTTCGTGACGAAACGACTAACGGCTGCTTCATCCACATGAAAACAAACTAGTGCATTCGAGAACGCAGGCATACATAAAAGAATGCTGGGTCTGATATGTAAGGCATCATGTAACGTCTTCAAATGACTCGACAAATACCGGGCAGCTTCTTTTCTAGAACTGAACAAGGCTCAGGTAGGCGTTCAAACATTTGGCGTATTGTTTGTGTTGCACATCTACACCCGACGATTTCTCTTTAGCTTTCGAAAAATCGTTTTTTGTTCTCTTATCATCATTAATCAAGTGCCGAGTACCAGGATCCAGATGGCAAAGTCGAGACGCCCAACGACTGTAACTCTATAAGGCTGGGACTACAACGCAGAGATCCAACGGGTGCTAGGTCGTGGTTAAATCGAGCTCAGGGAGTCCATGCGTGGAGTCTGCGATAAAGGTGGCTGGGCGAAGAGGTCGAACCTAGTTCTACCTGCTAGGCGATACACCTTGCCGACACAATCCAAACCAAGCTTGGGGAGCCTGCGATAAATGTGTCTGGGCGAAGAGGTAAAACCTAATTCTACCTGAAACACTTTGCCGGGCCCGACTGTGAGGTTCGCATAACATCCAGAGCCTCGAAGGAGCCGTCAAGAGTCAGATACCAGCAAGCAGTTGACGACGAGGAGCGACGCCGCAGAGGACGACGACAAGGGGCAGCAGTAGCGGAAGAGCCGCGAGGCTTGTATAAGGAGACGAATAAAAACCTTTACGATCCAACACAACCCTTGCGTTATCTTTTGTTAAAGACTCTCACCCAATATAAATTTGGTGGAACGATCCCACATCCTCTCTGAGCTAGCCGCCCGTTTAGGTAGCGAGCGAGATATTCAATAAACCAGGTCGTTATAGATGTTTATAAGGAATCAAAGTCCATTCTTTGATAAATGACAGATCTGATGAAAACAAAAGGAAATGAGTAAGCTTAAGTGCAAGTTTGTGAAGCCTTCGTAAAACTTCAAATTTCTTTAAACCGCTGAAGCTGTCTTTATGTTGTTGTTGTTAATCCAAAAAACCAAAAATAAAAATTTTAAAATGGGGATACCAGCTTAGGAATTTTTTCCCGGTATTGGCCCCAGGCCGGGTAAGCTCCTCCCAGTTTTAAGTAAATTATTCGCCAGCAGCTTGCTCCAGCTCTTCTTGTAATTTCCAGGAAGACGACAGCAACGCATTTTAACAGTATCATAGCCCCACGGCTGAAGACGGAGCCATATGGAAATTGACTCCCAAGATCGGCAATACGCTGCAGGTCAAATGTAGTTAAATAAGATTTAGTGTACGGGATGCCATTCAAGCTTTTGTGGTCGTCAATGGTTACTGAGTACGTGAAGGCAATGTTTTGACCACTACTGCCGATTATTATGCCTTCGCCTACTAACTACTGTCTGAAGAAGGCTGGATTTTACGACGCAGTGAGCAAGGACACCGGTCGCCCATTGCTGAGCGCGTGTTGAGTTTTCCAAAGTTTTGCAGAAGGTTGTTCCTATGGCTATGTTGCTTGAGACGGCCAGAATTCGCATTCCGCTGTCAGATATAGTGTTGTGTAAATCTAAATCTAATATGACGTTATTATGATGAACGGGATAAATTATTTGTAACTAAACTAATTTTTGTTTATATATTTTAACTAGAAAGAAAAAATATTTTTATTTTGAAATATTTTTATCTTAGATACCTCTTGCACGTCAACCACACCGATATTTGTATCTCTCCTACTTCAATGTCATCAATAATAACCAGTGCTGCCAATTGCCGTATTTGACTGGATTAAAGAAATGAAAAAGCTGGAAAATGTTTGAAAAAAATAAAAAAAATCATGTTACTGAGATGAGGGAGAGCCAGCTGGTACGCTGGGTGAAGCTGGTGCAGCGAGAGCGAATCGTTCCGCGGTGTGAACATTCCACCCCTTTGCAACCACTGTCGCTGCAATATTAATTGGCCTGGCTGCAGGCACCGGTGCACAAGTGCAAATTTTCTCGTCACCGACATGGTGGTCAAGCGAAGAGCGGAAGCCAAGGATGCATCTTTGCAGCTCGTCGGGGTGCACGGATGGATGAGGGCGGCCGTGTCGAAGGTCTTGAGCCCGGTCTCCAGGATGACCAAGGCGGTCGGAAGACAGCGACGGACCCGGTGTCGAGGTTGCTAAGCGCTCTACCGAGAATGGGAACTCCGATGAGAGCTGGACTGACCGAGCCCATGTGAAGCAATGTGTCGTGACTCCAGCTAGAAGTCCTGCAACAGTCACCACTGCGGCAGTTTCCCTGGGAATGCTCGTGGGCATACTTATTAATAAGAACTGCTCAGAGCCGGTTCATTTGCAGACTGGGAACCTCAAGTACGTCGGCTCTCCAAAGAGCCGTGGGGCCAATTTTAATGGATCTGAAGGTGAATCATGAAAAAGGAAAACAACTAGAGATGTTTTATACTGAAATGGCGCGTGCCTTTGGACTAAGGTAGAAGATTTGGAATGTTATCCTGGTAGGAGAACAACTTTAGTCACTGGACGCGGGACAATGCCACGCGCCGTACGAATGTCGTCTATGCGGACGTTGCCATCGGCTCCTGGAAAGACGGAGTCGATCCTAACAAGTCGAGGGCAGATTGTCGGTCTGGATGACGACGATGAGAGCTGGAACGCCCGGTCATGTGAAGCAATGTATCGTGACACAGGGTGCAAGTCCTGCCCGGCTCTGAAATGTAGACAAGCCACAAAGTTAGCCAGGAGGGTGGAAAGCTCTGTAAATGTATACTTTCGCGTAGTTGTGGATTTGTGAAAAAAGTCCAGAAGCCCTTGACACCAGCTTCCCAAAGGCCCCCATGAGGAAAAAATTGCTAGTTGAGCTGCTGATGACTATAAACAAACTCTTAAACGGCTTGCATAAAGTCTCCGGAAAGCTAGGTTGCAGCGCCAACTAAGTCCTTTCCGTTGCCGGACTGAACTTAGAGAAAACATCCTCTTCTGGAAACGAAACGAGCAAAGACGGAAAGAAATTTCGCGGTCGTTAAGACGGATGTTGGTTCTTGATGGATGACCTTCGTAGAAAAACAGACCAAATCTAACACAAACCCCTTTGTGATAAGACACTCGCTCTTTTGGCAAATTTCCAATCATCTGTTCTTGCAATCTCTTCCTTTCAATAACAAGGATCTTGCAGGAGTTGATAACGGCCTTCACCAAGTTTTTTAAAGTCGGAATCCAGTATCTTGAACGGGTGAGACGTACCCGAAACTGGTTACCGCCATGTAACGTTATGAGATGCGTTAAATTTACAAGTATCCAAGAGAGTGAAAATTCGTACGGGCGAATTATGGGATGGCGTTCATCATTACGCAAACTTTCGGAGGTCGTTACACGGCCGCCCTTCTTTATAAGCCCTAGAAAGGGGTTCAAGGAGGGAATTGAAGTTTACGTGGACACGCTTTTGAACCAAGCAGCGATATTCATTATCAAAATGTCTGCAATGAGTGATAATAACCATGAGCCGCTCAGCGGCGTCAATCGCGACGATTGTCTTCTACATCGTTGGACAAAACGATGGACATAAGCGTTGGCTGAGTGATCGCCTGTTTTCAACGAATGTTGTCCTATGGCGATGGTTTGGCTAGTCATGCCAGCATAATAGTGCAATCGGTCCAGCAGTGGAGTTTCGAGGTCAGCATAGGCTTACAGAAAAGATGACTTCAGCAGTAGAGCTACACACAGCTCTAACCTGGGGAGCGACACAGTTTTGCCCCACTCTACGCGCACATAGATCGCGGTTCCGTATGAATTTGCGAGGTGTTACAGAAGCCATGATGCCCTACGCGGAATTCTGGGCAGAAGTAAAACCCATCTCGAAATCTGGGAACTTGACAAGGACCCAATAGCTTTGAAGCAAGCTGCGCCAGAGCTCAGTTGGAAGTTCACCGTCCCACCCCAGCTTCTGAAGCCAAATCTCTGAGTAAAGACCTTGGCACCCACAACAACCAGCTGGGCTATTTTGGAAAGGACCTGGCGTTTTTTGGGGTGGATCTTATTTGCTTAATCTGCAAAGACGAAGAAAATACATCGGAAGACCCTTTCCAACGTGGTCCGAGAGTAATGGATGTTCTTTCAGTGTCGATGTCGAGGAATTCTGTATTCAGAAGATGATCGCTTTGGAAATGAGCTTAAATTTTTTTATAGTTTGAGATCCATTTTCTTCATGAAAAGCCCGCGTAATCTAGGGCACTTGGTAGCTGAGCGTCCTCTGCGAAATCAGCTCCCCAGGAAGGGCACACAATTGACTAAAAAAACTACAATCTTTAACTAAAAACCTCGAATGTACCGCTCGCTGATGCGGAATAAGATGCGTTGGAACTGGGCATGCTTCAGATCCACCCAGATCTGTCGATACATCTTCTAAATATCGCCGTTAAAGACGTATCGGAAGTATTGCCATTTCAGGATCTGGATGAAGGATGGAATTTAAGGTAACCGCATTTTCTAAAGAGTTGGATGCATTGAGTATTACAGGAAGCTTGGTGGTTCAACTTTGCGGCATATGTACGGCATGATGCGGAAGGTAATAGCTGCCAAATATTCTTGATATTCTTGAATGTTGACTGTCACTTTTCCCCAGGAGGTCTTTACGATTTTAAAATTACGAAACGGAAGGCTTACGCCGTGGTAGTCCGGATAAAATTTGACTCACAAGTCAAATCGGATGCTTTTGCCACTTTTACTGGCAGGTCCTCCATCACCCAAATTTTGTGAAATTTTGACCAAGAAAGTTTCAAACGCGTGGAAATTTTTCACGAAAAAAAGGCGAATATCTTGTTTTGCTATGAAGTAGGCACTATTCCTGTTATTCCGGGTACCGCTTGGGAGTATGGATGCCAGTATATCGGCCCCGATCAGTATATATATTTGTGCGCTCTCGTGAAAATTTGTTCCGTTAATGGAAGTTCGGGAAGATCCTGTAGAAGAGTAGCGGAAACTGGTGTTTTTGGTTTTGACCTGGGTGTCGGTGAAGGATTTGAAGGCGTGTGAAGGCGGACGCGGCACGTGGATTTGTGAAACAGAGTCTGGAAGCACTTCACACCAGCTTCCCAAAGGCCTCCCATATGGGCTTTCCCAGGAGGAAGAAATTGCCAGTTGAACTGCTGATGACTATACGCATCAGTCACAAACTTTTTAACGGCTTGCATAAAGTCTCGGGTTGCTAGGTTGCAGCGCCAACGAAGGTCTTCCAGTTGTCGGACTAACTTAACGAAAACACCCCCTTCTGGATACGAAACGAGCGAAGGCGGAAATAAATTTCGCGGTCATTAATTCCGATTTAGGTTCTAGATGGATGGCCTTCGTAAAAAAACAAACGAATACTAAAACATAATTCTTTGTGATAAGATAAAAACTTCCGGAAAAATTTTTAATGCCGCCGTAGTCCATCCATGTGTACGTGGCTGGGCCGAAAAAAGACATTCGCTCTTTTGGCAAATTTCCAATCATTTTCTTTTAAATAACACACACCTTGCAGTAGTTGATAGCGGCCTTCACAAAGTTTTTGTAGTTTCGGAACCCAGTATCTTAACCGGATGAGACTGGTTACCACCATGTAACGTAATGAGATGGGTAAAACTTACCAGTATCCGAGAAAGTGAAAATTTGTACGGGCGGATTGCGGATTGTGTTCATCATTACGCAAACTTTCGGAGTTTGCCTTTATTTAGAGAGAATTTAATTTGACGTGGCGCATTTAAGCGATATTCATTATAAAATTGTCAGCGCTGAGTGCAAATAATCATGAGCCGCACAGCGGCGTCAAGTTACTGACCTCTAGACGGACCTCTGAACGCGTTAAACAAAACTGAGTGATCGCCTGTTGGCAAACAAACTTTGTCCAGTGACACGCTGGTTTGGCTAGTCATGCCAGCGCAATCGGCCCAGCATTGGAGTTTCGAGGTCAGCATAGGCTTACTAGGAAGGATGACTTCGGCCATCTTGGATAGCAGTAGTAGTCTTGACTAGCGCAACCCGTGCACGTGAATCAATTATGAGTGATTTCGATAACACGCAGCTGATGTCCACGTGCAAAAAAATTCAATCTCAGCGTTTTCCCATTTATACAGGATAGTTTTCCTTCTTACACAGATCGCACCCTTTAGGCTTGGCTGCCACTCCTGTCTCGTGGGAATTTATTCTTCAAGACGCGGAATTGGGTGTGGATGCCTTAAGTTGAGACTGACTAGAGACTGACGCTCGCACGTTAATGGCCTCTAGTGTTTGGTGACGCTCAGTTAGAAAAGCGTTCAGCTCTTGCCCTGTGGGAATTTCTGCGCTGTCGCGTTAGATTCGGAATTATTAAGTGTGCACCAAGAGGCAATTCCAATTTCTAGCGTTGTAAGGCAACTCTGGATGGTGCATTGTAGTGGTCGCAAAACTGACAAAGATTTCTGAGTGATGGACTGCACATTAAAAAGTATTTAAATTAGACTGCTTACTAACAATCGTTTCTTTATTAAACGCTCAGTTAGGTTATCCCAAGCTGAGCGAAAACCATCGTTAGCAAGAGGCGTGTTGGATACTATGGTGTGTGCATCGCCACTCGTTTTTGCATTTAGGTTAAACAATTGACCTTCGTTAGCATCGGTCCCAAAAAGGTCGGCCGACCAACTTAGCTCGGCAAGCCCCTTTGTTGGGGCGAGGGAGATCTACACAAGAAGAAAGAAATTGGGGAGCTCTTTGTTTTAATCCGAGATCGCTTTGTATTTCAGTCGAAAAAATCACTTCTGGGACGTTGAGCGTTGAAATCGGATATCAACAAGAGACTATAAAAAATATTTTGTTGGCTTTCTTAGGAAACACTTTTTCAGGCGCTTGGTTGTGTGTTGGAACAATAAAAAACTGGGAAAAAAAAATACATCTAGTGAAAACGGTAGGTATTTTTTTTCGGACAGGACCCTATTTTTGCATATAAAAAATATTTGTTATCGGGATCGGTGTAGAAAAAAGTAATTTATTTCTCACGATGGGATCCTGGTATTTATTTATCGAATACTAAGCTTCCGCGAAAAATACAAATTAATAAAAAAAAAGTACCACATAAGTGAGTTCCGTTGTATAGATGGTACTTGTGTTTTACAATAACTTCCAAAGCAATATTTAACTTTCGAGCAATAAATAAAAGCGTGACGCATGGAAGGGCGGAAATAAAAATTTAATTTTTTATTTCTATGACAACTGTATTGAAACAATAACCAAAAATATAAACAAAATTGATGGCCAATTGTTTTTGGTGAAATTATTATTTTTTTATTTATTTATTTGTAGTAATATTTTATTTGTTGGAAATGAATTATAATATATAGAATTATAATTGCTCGGTAGAAATTTGGGTTGATGCGGAAATGTGCATAAGCCCCTTTTGTTGGTTACGTTCGTTTACTGTAAAAGAATTTGGAGGTATATATGTGCGTTTTTGCAGTTCACGCTCTCACAAGAAATGTTGGAAATAAATGAAACACACTGGAAGTTTTTAGCTGAGGAAATACAGTGCAAAAGCACTTAAATATGTATGGGACCAATTATGGCGGAACACTTGAAATATCAGAATAATGTGTCACTGTGCGCTTGAAATATATATTGCATACATTATTTTTTTCGTTGAATTCGGATTTAACTTTTTACTTTTAAATAACTTGAAAATGTATGTATATTTTCGGATGTATACTCTCGGATGTATGTAATTTACTTTGCTGTACGGTCAAATGTACTTATGTATTTTTTATGTCTCAAGATGCACAAAAGGAAATTTAATTAAGATATCCGCACGATCAAAAAAAAAAACGGAAAATGGTAAAAGGCGAAGATATATTATTAATTGCCGTCGTCGGACTTAATCGAACTTAGATTTTGCACAAATCGTACAGAAAGTTAAGCCAACCAATATTGGCAATTAATAACTTGAAAAACCGGGTCGATGAACCGAAATGCTCATGGGGGTTGCCAGCTTCTACAGGAGCAGCTTCAGGTTGCAGTTGTGGGCTAGTTGTGGTAAGCTGTGAGGGAAAACACGATCGCGATGAATATGGGGATGAACACGGAACAAAATTTTCCAACGTTTGCGCGGACCGGCCGGGCGCCGCGAGAGCGGGAGAGTGCAAACGTCGAGAGAGGGAGAGTTCGGGAGGGAAGAACATTAAGGCTCGATCCGCAGCCTGAACAATGCGCATATCATTTTCAGGACCTTCAAAATTGAAGCAGCATTTACCAAGTCTTCTCAAGCCGTATTTGTATATTTATTTACATATTAGTACTGACATTAAAACTTTACCTTATTCACAGAATGCTGTTGGTCGTGCTCAGGTGCAACGAATTCCTGAATTTGGATTTAAGTTTTTTAGCCATGCATCGCGGCACTTTTATATAAACTCCTTCAGCATTTCGTAAAAGGCTGAAAAAAAAGGAAACAATTTTTAAAAAATCCGATTTCCCGCTTTCCGCAATTTGCTAATATTTCCGGCAGCTTGACCTTAAACACAACCAGGTGAAAAAAGTGGAATTGGCAGCCGTGATAACAATCGGGCTCGACAAATTTACTTTTGTTTTTCAATTACATATGTTATTACTGATCATGCTATATTGAAAAGCGGGCGGCTAGTTACGATGGCGGAAAAAATAATAGAAACGCGCAAAAGTAGTCTGTTTTTTTTATTGTTTCTGACTTGATAAATCAAAAAAAAAATTTATTTTATATTAAAGAACAAAACGGGTTTATTACATTTTTTTTATTAATAAGTAAATAACAAGTATTTTCATCTGGAAAAAAAATAATAAAAACTTTATACAAATGTCTTAAAAATACAGAATTTTTTCAGTTGTCTAAAATGTGCGAGTGAATTGTTTTATATTTAGTGGTATAATAATTAGTTTTTAAGCCTGTAGAGCAGGCAGCTAAATTTTCAAATTAGAACAAAATTTGTGATTACTGGCGCATCACTATATTTAATGTAATTTTCCCACAATTCTTATTTTATTCGGATTAAAGGATACAGAATTGTTTTTAAGTTCTAAATCGTTTTTGAAGCATGCGGCCTCTCTAAAATAATTTTTCCTGGGAAAACTTTTTAAAGAGTTCTTCATTATCCTGCCTAAATTCCTACTTTAAATCCCTGTCTTACTCATGTAATGCCGGCAATAAAGTCTTAAGTATGTTAAATAAGTCTGGAACCTATGTTTGTTCTTAGATTTAAAATATCATATTTTAAGGAAGTTGACATTGGGCGCTTTGTTAACGTTTTACCACCATATTTAATAATATTCCAATTTTGGCGAGCTTGGCCTTAGGTTGTAGCTTTTCCGTATTACATATATAAGATATAAATATATTTCTTATTGCCGAAGGTTTCTGCAAACCTATTGCAAACAGCTTTTTTTTTTTAATCGATTTTTTTTAATTTATTATTTTAATCTGTCGAAATATTATTTTTCCTGCTAACTGTAAGGTACCTATTTCAATCAAGTTATACACCGCAATTCACCTTTAAACTCGTTTTTCCGAAGGAAGTGTTTTTTAGCTGCCAAGTACATAAGTCGCTAACTTATCCTCTCTTCACAGCATGATGCATGACTCCCAAATATAAACAGCCTAGAATATCATTTCTAAATTATAGCCAAGACATTAAATCATTTTAATTCGTTTTATAAAATTCCAAGGCTAAAGGTAGGGAAATTTAATTTACTAATAAAAAAAAGGTATAAGGAGAATTAGATAGGTTTATAATATAATGTTTATTTAGGCCTTAACTGTGTTTATTGAACAACAATATGCATTCGTTTTTATTGAGATGTTTATCTTGTTTGTTTTTTAAATGCATTAGATATTGTGAATAATAAATTTATCGAAAGGAAAAAGAAATTAATTCAATTCAAAATTCAAATAATATTCATGATTTAAATTATTGCAAACAAAAAATTATTTTATTGCTAGTAATTAACATTTAATTGTTAAATTCTTCTTCTCATTTTAGTATCAAAGTGTTCAAATTATTTGAAAAATTAGTCTTATTTGTTTATTTGTAGTTTTTAATAAATGTTTAACTTTTATTTTTAAGTGTAGTCATAGTTGTCTGTGCGGTGTTAAAAGCATTGAACAATGATTGTCAAACTGTGCTTGCTGTTATGACAGATGTTTTTATTTTGTATTTAATCATGTTGTTTTATTTTCTCAATTATTTATCATTTATTCACATTTCACACAACGTATTATCTTTTATTTTGACGTTATAATCATCAAATCACTAAATTTAAATAAAATAGAAAGTAAATAGTTTTATTTCTTCACGTCCAAAAGATTTTTTGCTGGTGGGGAGGGAGCTCTGTTTAAGTAAATGTTATGACGTATTTTTGGAGTTTGGTGATAAGAAAGAGGTATTTAATCGCAATGAATTGAGTTTGTTTTTCTATCAAATTGGTTTTGTTTACATTATACTTTTACTTTTTCTTTACTTCACTCTTTCTGTATGCCATTTTTCTTTTACTTTTGTAAGATATAATTTTGATTTTGATTTCACTTTTACATGTTTTATTTATTCACCTCACTAGGCCTCAATAAAAAATACCAATAAAAAATTTTACCGCAACAATGTATTAAAAAAAAAATGTATAGAGCAACCACTATGAGACAATAGATCGATTTGATCTTGGTGTGGAACTGGGTGCCTAAAACGTGTGGTTAGGGAAATAAATACCTTAAGACGGCACCCAATCTAAAAAATATTCTATAAAAACACATTTAGGTACGCGCAGGATAATATTTCCCACGAATAACTCTGTTATTTTTAAATTAAAACTGCACGTGTTGGCAGTGGAACATTTTTTAATGTATTTTTCCATTTTTATTTTATATGTCTTTATAACTTGGCAGCCACGAGGTAATAGACCTTGTGAAGAGAAATATAATCATTGCTCCGCGGAAAGTGATGAGCTGGTCTTACTTTATCTACAGTGGCTCTCAGCGTATTTCAACCAGCAGCCAAAAAAAAATTTCAACAGCCTATAAAAGCTAAACCAAACAAGATATGAACAAAATTTAAATGGACGATCTTTTTGTAATGTTTATATTTATTATTTTGTAACTTCTTATGATTTTTATAATTTTGTAAATATTTTTAATTAAATTAAGAACAAAAAATCAACAAAAAATAAGGCCACAGCTTATTTCAACCAGTTAGCTAAATTAATTTTTATGTAATGATTATAGCAATTTAATAATTTTTTAGTATTTTGTATGCCCTCTTTTGTTGTCAATGACCATTTTTAATTTCGATTTAAATTCGGAAGATGTTATTTCGACTATCAGACTGTCGAGGAAAAAGGAGGGCAAGTCTTCGGTAATGGAACGCGATAATGAGTCGCATGAGTGGCATTCTTTTTCAGTTATTGTATATTTTCTCTGACACTGTTTCAGTTTTCTTGACATAAAAGCACTTCATCTCCCTTACTATTAATCTGCATTAACACCGTTTCAGCGCCTGTATGACTGGCGTCGCAGTGCAATGTCAAAATGTCAAAGCAAAATTCGTTCTGTGTATCACGGTTGCTGAACACATATGAGCCTTTAAAGATTCGAAAGCCTGCTCAGCGGTCCATTCAAACTTCCTCTTAGAATTAGGGGTATCTGATATAGGAGAAGAAATAGCAGCATAATTCCTGATAAACTTGAGAAAATCTCTTACCGCCAATATTTCATGATCATGATCGGGGTATCGAAAAATGTCTTAGCGCCAATATTTTGTCAGGATCAGTGCTAATTGTACCATTTCAAATAACATGCCACCGATATTTACCTTCTCGACGGTGACTATGTTTTTTCGATGTTGGCGAGTAAGTCGGGAAGCGACTATTAACAGGACTTCAAGATGGCGTTCAAATGAGTCGGATAGAATCAATAAATCATCCAGATGTAAAAATACTTCGTTACGCAATTGTGCTGGCACTATCTTGTCCATCAAACTCATAAAGAGGACAACCAGGGACCGCAAAGACAGTTTTATCTGCCAAAAGACGTCTTTCAGATCAAGACTTGTGATGTATAAGGATAGACATCTTTGAAAGTAAACCTGTCCAGGTTTTTTCACTAAAACGACAGGGGACGACCATGACTCTTGAATCACTTCCAGTGCAATCATCCGATCCAACTCCTCATACATTTGCTTCTCCATCGCAGGTGACACGGCATAGTGACGCTGTTTGATAGCCTTAGCATCGGCTACATCAATAACATGGGAATTTAATGTAGTTCTATTTAGTCTTTGTTTGGAAAATGAGGGGAAGAAATTGACCGCTTTCTGTTTTTGTTGATTAGGAGGCAGTGATCTCATTGTTTGGTCTTCAAGAGATGACATAATCAAGCTTGGAGTCATAAGTTGTAAATCAAAACTGTCCAAAAGTCTACCCCGAGAGAGAGGTCTCCAGCCAGGGAGGGAGCCAAAGAGAACTACTCTACTAATGATATTTTGGTAGCAGTCAGCAGTTCTTACTTTGGAGGATATTGGCTTATATTTTAGACCACCAAGAAGAAGTTCAGAGGCAAAACTACCTCCTATGCAGCTGACGGAAGCCCCAGAATCCATTAGCCCATTAACTCTTTTATTAAAGAGGACCACTTGGCCATAAGGGCGCACATCGTGCTTTATGCCCATTATTGACGCTAGGAGTAACTTTCTTTCCGACTTGCATTGTATTTAAAAGCTATGCGAAGAAATTTTGAACGGTTTTATGTACTACTAGTGACGCAGATGGGTGATTAGAAGATAAGTCAGGGAAAATGGTTTCAGCTGTTTGATATATACGATCTGAGTGTTCAACGAATGGGAATTGTTTGTGGTGCGGGAGCTTGGAAGTTTTTTGAAAAACTTGAACTGCACTTTCTACAGCTGGGATTATATGTATCTGCCTGGCCGCAACCATAACAGAATATCCTACGCTCTGCCATACTCCGTTGGTTTGGGTCCCTTTTTCAACGCAATTCCAACAAGAAGAGGGCTCAATGTCTTGACCAGGCTCAGATTTCACATCAGAAGTGACCTCGGGTCCTGGGTGACAAACGGCATGTCTTCGTGGCAAAAGCTCGAGGTGCACCTGAAATAGGATTTGGCTTTAAAACGGTCTTCATAAAGATTTCTCGCGTTCAAATTAAATGAAGTATATATTTGACAATAGAACCTGGTTCTTGTCTCGGCTCTAAAAGTCTATCGTCTTAAGCATCTATGGCCCCATAAAAGTCATCAAATGCTTCATTTGGTCGCTGTTTTCTGAGTTCCATTTCAATGCGGATATTCCTATCTGGTTTGTCATCCTTGAACTGTCCGCGCAGTGCCTGAACCAAATCTTTCCATTTTACGTCTAGAACACTTTTATGGTAGCGCCAAAACCACTCACTGGCAATTTCCTCAAATAGATTTCTAGCGTATTGGTCAGATATTTCAACTTTTCCACGTAAGGTTTGCTTAGTGAAAGCTTCGTCGCGATAAATGAAATCTTACATTAACTTTCCATTAAATCTGAGTTTCCAGTTAACCATTATCTGACTTATCTGACCCTCCTGATGAATATCTAAAGCTGCTGTACTAAGATTGTAATTAAGTCCATTGTCAGGAGTCTGCCCGTTACCAGACAAATTGATGCAGGGTTTGTTGCTCTATTTCAGCTACATGTGGTTTTCTGATTGTATTTGTTTTCGAGTCACAATTTATACGAAAGCCATCATAAATAGCTTGAACTTGTTGAGTTTGATCGGCCATGCTATCTGCAAGAATACGTGATTGTTCTACCATAGCTACTCAAAGCGTTTCAGCAATCGACTGCTAAATAGATTCTGCCTTTGTGACAACTGGCTGTTTCTGGCTGAGAGTTTACAGAGGCTTGGGATATATTTTGTTCATCAGAGTTAAACATATTGATCTGGCTCAATGTAATCGCACGTTTCTTTTGAGATCTGGTTTTGTAGGGCTTTCGTGCGTTTGAAATGGTAGGCCTAAGATTTTCAGATGAGGATGATATGCTTTGATTAAGATTTGCGTGACAAGTGGACACTGCTAAATAGTTCTAGCTCTAATGTTAAAGCACGCTCGGTGAAAATTATGGCCGAAGAGGTTCCTAATAGTTGTGCGTCATAAACAATTATTTCTCCACAAACACAACAATGTTTCCCTGTGTCATTTAATTGTGATATTTTCTACGTACATTATTAGGAAAGATAATTAAAGAAAAAAAGATCCATCTAATGGGTGGAGTTCTAAAGAAACATTCAATCGGTCCAAAAAATTATGTCTGGTGTTTTGACCAAATTCATATTTTATTTGTTATTATTATAAATATTTTTTTTCCTGGTCGGGCCCCACGCCATTTAAGATTATTGTAGCATATAACCTGCAACGTGGTTGTCGGTTCTTGCAACACGAGCTGATGGGCGGTGAATTCAACGATCGTCGCACGTACTGGTTCCGGCTGTATGATCGGTAGAAGGTGGGGTTCTAAGGAACCTTGCTACTTGCACGCACATAATTTAAATCTCAAAAAAAAAAAAATCACGGGCGATCGAGGGGGTGGAATAGTTACACGGGCTACATGGGGGAAAACACCCTAATACCCTAAGGGAGAATACACTCCAGGGCTTCCGTTTGAATTACATTGGTCTGGTGCTACTGCCACAGCGTATGCCCACCCAACCATGATCACAGAATTCCAAAATTTAAACTAGTTGGTGATCCCATTAATAAACGGCGACGCTAACTCATACTCTCTTCACTCATGATGCATGACTCCCAAATATAAACAGCCCCAAATTTCTTAATTATAAACAAGACATTGAATCATTTTAATTCGTTTTAAAAAATTTCAGGGCTTAAGGTTTCGCAGGAAAAAGCTAATTTACTTATAAACAAGAAAGGAAGCAAACTTCGGCAAGCCGTTCAAGCAAGTTCATATACCCTTTCAGCTATAGCAAAAACTAAATATTCTTAAAAACATTAAAATTATGATTTTGTTACGGGAGCGGGGTAAGAAATAAAACCAGAAAGAAATAGATACCGTAACCAGAGACAGAAGACACTGTGAACTGCAGGTGGCGAAACACCGAAGTTGGTCAATACAGTAACCAGCAACGAATTGGTCAGAGTAAGCAATTCATACGAAAATGCAACTGACAATAGGTGTATGCAGCAATTAATATGAAACCTGGCAGAACCCAGAAGTGGGACAGTAAGCAAAACCACCGGTATAAAAGAGCCCCACCTCAGGTTCAAAAGCAGAGTAAAAAAGATCATTGCGAATCGAGCAGTCGGAGTCCAAGATAAGTGCGAATCAGACAAGAAATAACCGCGGAACCGCGTTAGGTCCACTACCGGCGAAAACAGTAAACGCGAAGGACCTATCCGAGTGATCGAATTTAGAACCCGATAGAAATATAACTTATATATCATGGGATCTACAACCTCGAAAGCATCCGACAACACGGCAAACGTGGTGAACAACGTTGAAATTGTAGACCACAAGGAGGACATAACCAAAGTCTACAATGTTTTGTGCCTCATTACTGGACTCTTGATCTTTATGTTGATTCTGAGCTTCCTCCGGATCTACAAGCGATCTGTACAGAGACGTCGGGACCACGGACACGAGCTGGAGAAAATCATGGCTGTCGCCGCCAATTGGCCAGAAAGGAGCCAGCACTAATATATCAGCCCGTGCAAAGATAAAAAAATCTACATCATTATTATTATTATTTCAATATTCGACAAAAACAATAAACAATACCCATTCATGATAAACCAGCAATTAAATACAAGCAAAAGACCAAAGTTTTGATTTGTAATTGGAACCACCAGAAGAAACCTCAGCTAGAAGTGCTACCGTCAACCGTCGCGAGTGCCGTTTTCACTCTTCTCTTACCCGCAATTCGTAGCGCCGTAAAGCGAATAACTTTTTTTTCTGTTTGTGAAATAAGACCAACATCGCGCAATTGCCCAAGAAATGACAATTAACATAATTTTTTTTATATAAATTAGTCCAACACCTTATTAATAATGCTAAGAGAATTGCACTAATATGAATATATTTATGCATATGTGTATAATTAATTTTCCAAACCCAGAATACCACAATGAGAGCTCTCGTCGATGGAAATAAAAGGGGTAAGTGAGTTGTGTTTGACTTACTGTCAAGCAAACTTTTTATATATATATATTTACACATATGCGTATATACCTAGATCTTTGTGCAATTTAAACATTTAGATATACATATATATAGTCTTCATACATTAGATTTAACGTCCTGTAAGATTCATATTATCATTTTTATAAATTAGCCCAACATATTATTCTTAAATATATATATTCATGCTTAATGTTTCTTTTTTATACGTTAATACAAATATTACATACACTATATACCGAATATTTCTCAATTTAATTAATTTGGCACCCCAATTTACTCTTATATTTGTCAATTAAATGTGCACCTTTTTAAATAAAAATCTTTTTAATAAATTGTAATATGAAGCAGAACTCAATAATGTCTTGGTAAACGTTTATAAAAGGGGGAGCTGGCGCAAATGGAAAAACTCGGGTTAAGAACAATGACATAACTTTCGACTGACAACATTGACACTAGGGGATCGCATTGCAGTGGCCGGCGGCGATCCATCGGCATACGGGACGTATGGAAGGGGCAGGGTAAAGCAGCCACACGCTGCCGATCGAAATTCGGTCAAGCGCTCGAACTAGCTACTTGAGAAGCTTGTGGGCAGCGACGACAAATGACAAGACGAACTGGACGATCTCTATATTTTTCCTAAGGCACGATAAATTTATTCTCGTTATGTAGGGGAGGGAGTGGTTTCCAAAGAACCCACCCCATCTGGCGAGCTTAGCCGGCAACCAGCGTGCCTACTCAGGACGCAACTCCCTCGGCCCAAGTCCTGTGGACTGGGCACTAATACACCGACGTAACAGAATTGGCGCCCAACGAAAGGATTCTTCGCATCCTTAGAACTAGGACTTTTAACATCTGAAGATTTTTTGTTTTACGTATTAAAAGGTTACGATTTCAAAAATCGGAATACCGGATGTAGGGCATATCTGAAAAATTACATGCTATACATAATTTTCAATTTTTCCGAACAAAGATCAAAAATAGTTTGTGTCGACACCTAAAATTCCTCTCCGCAGGTAAAGTTAATTAAATTGTTTTTTTGTACATATAAAGTCCCCAACTTCAGCGACAGTCTGAATTGAGAAGGCCTCTCAATCGGAACTTTGTCTCAGAATAGCCGTGCGACTTTGTGACTCTTTTTAATATCCAGTAAAATAATTTGTCTTTGTTTTATTAATAGAAAAATTTAATGCGTTGTAACTGAAAATTTTATAGTCCTTATATAATATTATCAAATCACGTGCAAGACCGACATAGCATTTTTAGGGAACAAACTTAAATTTTTTTGGGTTTTCTCTGGCCGACGCTATCCGCTTGAATCAGGCAAGGACCCGGTCGCTCGAGAGGTTCGAGTCCAGAGGAAACCGATTGACCAAGAGGGGGGAGGGGGCGAACAGACCAAATCCGTACAAACCGACGCTATCCGTTTGAACCAGGCAAGAACCAGGTCGCTCGAGAGGTTCGAGTCTGTACGGATTCCAACAATACAAGGGCGGGAGGACGGAATCTATCTCTCTGGCCGACGCTATCCGCTTGTACTAGGCATGAACCAGGTCGCTCGAGAGGTTCGAGTCCAGAGAGAGAGGAAACAGGGAGGCAATTTCTTTCGTCTGTCTCAAATAAAGCTCTAGTCGTCTGTCTGTGAGCGAGTCTACCTGTTTCCGACGACTGGGAGGGAGGGGGTTTCGGACAGTTCCTTCTACGGGGAATCAGCACTCCGGTGGAGGCTATAGTCCTGGGAAGAGGTCAGAAGGACATGAATGGAACTGGTGTCTCCGGTGGAGACCAGTTGAATCCTATCATAAAATTCACTTATTTAGGGACCTTTTAATAACTTCTTGGGGGCTTAATTTCGGACGGTTTCTTGACCCATAAACAACTTCCAATGCCAGTGAACCCGATTTAAAAATTTCTGTATTCTCGTCATAATACAATTGTCAAATAAAACTGCTATTGTATGCAAAAACAATCAAGCAGCGTAAAAAAGTGAACGAAAACACATTTGTCCAGTTTTTTTGAGTCGCGTCTTGGCTCAAGTGTCTTTGTCGTCGTCATTCAAGTTGGTAATTTGAAGATTTACCTCAATTATTTTTAATTTTTATATTTTTCTGATTTAACAAAAAAAAAAAAGTGTGGCAGGCGTGTGCCACTATCAAGGTTGGTTATTGTTTACTTATTATTTAATTACTTCGACACGAGCCAAAACCTTGAAATAAGAAGATAGGTCAGTAAATGGCAGGGAAGAGGAAAAAGGTAACGTTGACAATACCGCCTACTAGGACTGCAAGGGCTTCAACCTTAGCCGCAAGACAGGCCTGGAGAGCCAGACAAACCGTGACAACTAGCGATCAACAGGCACAGGAACAGTCGGTCAGCTTTGGCAGCAAGCTAGATAATTTAGGAAGCCTGGCAGATTACCACAGTTCCACCATGGAGGAGTCGACAGGAGCTGTAGGGGGTGAAAACTACTACTTAGGACCGCCACAAGGAAGGTCCAGCGTGCTACCCAATACAGGAGCACGGTCACGACAGTCGGAGTCAGAAAGCAGGCTGGAGCGAATGATGTCTGCGTTGATCATGCAAGGCAACGAGTTAAGGGCTACAGTCGCAACCCAGATTACGGAATTAAACACCCAGATAATTAATCTGCAAACAAAAGTGGCAGAAATGAGTGAATCACAATCAGGTAATTCACAAACAACCGGAGACACGCCTGCACAAAGCAGCACTTCTCGGCCGGCACCGTCGAGCCGCGGTGAGCGTCAACTTAACACCGAAACAGGAGTTTCGGGGTCAGCACCGCCGCCAGAACTTAATTCCATGGACCAACATAATCAGAATGACTCTGGCAGACGAAACTGCAACAGTGCATGGGAGATATCGGGAGCTGAGCACCGACCAACAGAGAACCAGAACGTTAGATTGGACAAGTGGAATCTTAAATTTGATGGGACCAGCCGAGGGATGTCAATAGAAAGTTTCCTCTTCCGAGTAGATCGCATGAAAGCACTGTATGGGTATACAGATGAACAGGTATTCCGAGAATTTCACTGTTTACTCACTGGCTCCGCCAGTAAATGGTATTGGCAAATGCTTGAAGACAAAGCGGACGACCATTATTTTGGGTACCACTCGTTAACCCGAGCGATGACCAGAGCCTTTTCGACATCGGAGAACGACTATGTCACCATAAAAGAGTTAATGGAACGACGGCAGGGATATAACGAGAGTTTGGAGGATTATATTTCTGCGATGCACAATCTGCAGTTTAAACTAAGAAATAAGATTCCAGAATCCAACCTGGTGGAGATATTGAAGGAGAACCTTAATTCGCAGAGCCTTTCGGGAGCCTTTTTGTTGGCGTCAAGCATATCGACATTAGCCGAGTTTAAGAGGGAAGGAGTACGGGTCGAAAAATGGTTGAAGGACAAGAGGTCGCGCCCCCGGCACGTTAACGAAATCATAAATGAATCGGAAGAAGGATATGAAGCCGATGACTACCAGGTGGAGGCTTTTCAGAGCAACCGACCACCGAAGGGAGCTGGAATGGTAAAGCCAACAAGAGGAAATCCATTTCGTCAAAACTTGGACAAGAAAACCTTGGAGTCAATGGGAACGGAACCCGGAGGGGAATGCACGTCCCCGTTTCATACATACCTTTGCTACACGTGCAATAAGCCGGCGGACTTTTATCGCCACCGTAAAAGTGTAGACGGAACAGGGTGCCAAGCCCGGTTCCATGCAACGCAGTGTCATTATTGTGGTAAAAACGACTCTTATCACTCTACTCACTCTTCTTTTTTACGGAAAAGTCTGATCGGAGAGCCGGGGAAGACCGGTCAGAAAAACGACACCCCGAGACAATAAAAGAGGCGACCTCAAGCCCCGCACAGATATCGTCTCATAAGACATGGTATCAGCGTAAGGCAGAGTACGAGGAGGCTCGCGCCCGTATCTTTAATACGGCACAAGAGGAAGAAGACGAAAGGAGTAACCGGAACAATAAGAAACTTCGACACCTGCACCAGACCCTGGAGACTGCACGGGAACTTAAAAGAAAATTAGTTGCGTCTATCATCAGCCTGAAAAATGACAACCGTCTTTTTGCCAAGACAAAAGTAGACGGCGAAGAAATTGTAGCCTTATTGGATACAGGGGCAAGTGCCAACTGCATTGGCAAAGGAGCGGAGCTGTTTTTACAACGGAGGCAGCATAAGATGCAAAGATTAACCAGACAAAACGTACAAACGGCCAGTGGGGGAAAACTCAAGTTACAGGCATGATCACTCTGCCGGTAGAATGGGAAGGCGAAACAAAAGAATTGGAATTTTTAATAGTGCCCGCCCTACAACAACACTTTTATTTCGGAATAGAATTTTGGGAGGAATTTAAGTTGCCTTTACCGGGGAAACGCCTATTAGAGGTTGCGGAGTTAGATACAGTAGCGCCCGAAGAAGAGAATCCCGAACGCCCCGAAACTGCATACACCCCACACAAACTTACCGAACAACAGGAAAGCACCCTTAAAAAAGTAGTCAACACCTTCCCATCCTGTACGGATTTGGGCTTAGGGAAAACCGAGTTAGAAGAACATGTCATAGAGGTTACCCAGGAGAATTTACCTATCAAGCAGAGGCATTATCCCATCTCACCAGCAAAACAGAAACTGGTATTTGCCGAACTCGACCGAATGATAAAATTAGGGGTAATAGAGGAAAGTAACAGTAGTTGGAGTTCCCCTGTGACCCTAGTACAAAAGGGCCCCAAAAATCGCCTTTGCCTAGACGCCCGCAAAGTTAATGCCCGGACTGTAAAGGACGCGTACCCGTTACCACACATAGAGGGTCTACTAAGTCGTCTACAAGAAACGTTCTTTATATCTGCTATCGACCTAAAAGATGCATTTTGGCAAATACCGCTGGAAGCAAAAAGTAGAGAAAAAACTGCTTTCACAGTGCCAGGACGACCTTTATACCAATTTACCGTCATGCCGTTCGGTCTGTGTAATGCTGCCCAGCGCATGTGCAGACTGATGGACAAAGTAATTCCAGCAGCATTAAGAGAATTCGTTTTCGTATACCTGGATGATTTACTGGTCTGTTCTCCAACTTTTGAAGAACATTTGGAAATGTTGCGACAGGTCAGTGATTGCCTGAGGAGAGCAAAATTAACAATCAATGTGGCAAAAAGTAAGTTCTGTTACAGCCAAGCTAAATACCTGGGGTATGTAGTAGGTGGGGGTTGCATAAAAACCGATCCAGCAAAGATAAAGGCTATTCAAGAATTCCCACAGCCAATATCCGCTAAACAGATGCGGAGATTTTTGGGAATGACAGGGTGGTACCGGCGTTTTATACAAAACTACGCTCAAACGGCAGCACCGCTTCATGAAAGCCTCAAAAAGGACCGAGTCAGGAAATATGAGCTCGAGGAAGAGGGTATTAAAGCCTTTGAGGCACTGAAGACCAGCCTGGTACCAGCACCTGTGTTAACAACACCGGATTTTTCAAAACCTTTCACGATTCAGTGCGATGCATCGACGACCGGAGTCGGAGGGGTGTTGTTCCAGACAGATGAAGAGGGTGGCGAGCATCCTATCGCGTACATGTCCTCGAAACTGGACAAAGCCCAAAGGAACTACAGCATCACTGAACTTGAATGTCTAGCGGCAATATTGAGCATCAGAAAGTTCCGCCCATACGTTGAAGGAATGCCTTTCAAGGTCATAACAGATCATGCTAGTTTAAAGTGGCTCATGGGCCAGAAAGATTTATCAGGCAGACTAGCAAGGTGGAGTTTGAAACTACAGGCCTTTGATTTTGAAATCGAACATCGGAAAGGGTCACAAAATGTGGTCCCAGATGCGCTTTCAAGGGTACATATGGATGAAGTAACAGCGGGACTTAGGGATGCGGCAGAGATTAACATAGACCTACAATCAGCAGCGTTCCAGTCGAAAGAATACAAAGAATTGGCTCAAGCTGTTGAAAAACACGCAGAAAAGACTCCGGATACCCAAACGTCCGAAGGATACGTTTATAAGAGGGTAGGATTCCGAACAGGCGAAATAATTAATGAGGACCGTGCTTGGAAACTGTGGGTTCCAGAGGAACTTCGGCAGGACCTAGTTCATCAGGCCCACCATTCTCAAATGGCAGGACATGGCGGCATACACAAAACTTTAGCTCGACTAAGGCAGTTATATTACTGGCCCGCAATGACGGTTGATGTACAAAGAACTGTTAAGAATTGTGAAATTTGCAGAGTCAGCAAAACAACGAACAAATCCAACCGACCGCCGATGGGAAAACAACGAATAACTGAGCGGCCAGGACAAAGACTTTACATTGATTTCATGGGACCATATCCCCGTACCAAATCCGGAAAC
This sequence comes from Drosophila elegans, assembly GCF_018152505.1. Taxonomy (NCBI): domain Eukaryota; kingdom Metazoa; phylum Arthropoda; class Insecta; order Diptera; family Drosophilidae; genus Drosophila; species Drosophila elegans. Next base: position 481,669 of record NW_024545763.1, on the reverse strand, counting down.
ACCGTGATCTTTGTGTGTCTGGACCATTTCACCAAATTCGTCTGGCTAGAGGCAATGCGAAAAGCAACCGCAACAGCCGTAGTAACCTTCCTTGAAAGAAACATTTTTCATCAATTCGGAGTGCCAGAATATATTCACTCCGATAACGGTAAGCAATTTGTGTCGTCAACATTTGCCGAGTTAGTCAGCCAATATGGAATCCGACACGTTCGAACGGGCTTCTATTCGCCACAAGCAAATGCAGCAGAACGAGTAAACCGATCCGTGCTACAAATGCTCAGGTCAGCTACGGACAAAGACCAGCGGCATTGGGACACACACCTGAGTCGAATCGCGTGTACACTACGAAGTGGCTATCACGAAGCTTTGGGACTGGAACCATATTATGCAATGTTTGGGACCAACATGGTCACACACGCAAGTGCGTATCCGATCATGAGACGTATCGGCGGCCTATCAGCAACAGATCAAGCTCTATGCTTGGCGGATAAGATGGAACTCATATGCAGTGTAGTTAAGCAAGGGTTAGCCCGGGCACACGAAAAAGCTGAAAGAACGTACAATACACGCAGTAAGGAAATTGAATTTGCAGTAGGTCAGGTGGTATACCGAAAAAACTACAAGCAGAGTAACCGAATGGAAGGGTATAATGCAAAGCTAGGGCCCAATCGGGTACGGTGTCTCATACTTGGACGCAAGGGAGGGTCGCTGTACGAATTAGGGAATTTAGCTGGAAAAAGTATTGGAGTATACCATGCCAAAGACCTTTTCGCTGCTTGAAACTGGTTGAAAACCAACAGCAATCAGTGCAATTGTACTACACAGCAAAGGAGGATCGTTATTTTTCCGGAGCAGCCAGTATTTCTTACTATATAAATAACTATGGACCTCACGAAAGACATTGAGAACACGAGGGAGGCCGTGAAGAGGCATCTGGAAAGGTGCGAGGCCGAGGGAAGACCCCTCCCCTCAGAAGCTGACGCTCGGGACCGCAGAGACATAGCGGTGGACGAGCGGGAAAGACTCGCCTGGCTTGATACGGACCTAGAAGATACACTACGAGTAACGCAGTGGGAAATTGAGAAGACCACGGCAAGGATAAACGCCGATTACAACCGCCTCAACGAACTAATTCGGTTGAGGGACGCAACACAGCGGGACCTGCGGATATGGGAGGAGGACTACCGCCAGGCACGGCTCGAGACTCCGCACTTCGAAGCAACATTCGAATACATATACGCAAAGAACGAGCGGATCCGGCGAGAAAGCCGATTTGCAATTCGCCGGCGGCAGAGGAGGCAAAGTCTGCCTCCAGAATACCGTATCTACACCGTGGCGGAAGACGACGATGAGGAGGAAGACGACGACGAGCCGACCCCGGCAAGACGGCGTTTATCAGAGTAAAAAGAAAAAAAAAAAAAATAAATAAATAAATAAATAAATATATAAATATAAAATAAATGGAAACAAATAAAAATAAATATGTATATTCCACCTGACTTCTTTTTTTTCTATTCTATTGGTTTAAAATTAATGATAATAATAATAGCCCGGATATCTCAGTCGGTAGAGCATGAAACTCCTAAATCCCAGGGTATGGGTCGAGGCCACACGTTAGGGCAATAACGGACTAATTACAATCGCTCCTCGTAGTTTTTTTGCGAGTGCATTCCATGCTGAATCAGCATCGACGACCCTCGAGCGTGTTACGGGAGCGGGGTAAGAAATAAAACCAGAAAGAAATAGATACCGTAACCAGAGACAGAAGACACTGTGAACTGCAGGTGGCGAAACACCGAAGTTGGCCAATACAGTAACCAGCAACGAATTGGTCAGAGTAAGCAATTCATACGAAAATGCAACTGACAATAGGTGTATGCAGCAATTAATATGAAACCTAGCAGAACCCAGAAGTGGGACAGTAAGCCCGAAAAAAGGGGAAATTCTGTACCTAAGTGGGAACACTTAGATGACCCGGAAGCAAAACCACCGGTATAAAAGAGCCCCACCTCAGGTTCAAAAGCAGAGTAAAAAAAGATCATTGCGAATCGAACAGTCGGAGTCCAAGATAAGTGCGAATCAGACAAGAAATGACCGCGGAACCGCGTTAGGTCCACTACCGGCGAAAACAGTAAACGCGAAGGACCTATCCGAGTGATCGAATTTAGAACCCGATAGAAATATAACTTATATATCATGGGATCTAAAACCTCGAAAGCATCCGACAACACGGCAAACGTGGTGAACAACGTTGAAATTGTAGACCACAAGGAGGACATAACCAAAGTCTACAATGTTTTGTGCCTCATTACTGGACTCTTGATCTTTATGTTGATTCTGAGCTTCCTCCGGATCTACAAGCGATCTGTACAGAGACGTCGGGACCACGGACACGAGCTGGAGAAAATCATGGCTGTCGCCGCCAATTGGCCAGAAAGGAGCCAGCACTAATATATCAGCCCGTGCAAAGATAAAAATCTACATCATTATTATTATTATTTCAATATTCGACAAAAACAATAAACAATACCCATTCATGATAAACCAGCAATTAAATACAAGCAAAAGACCAAAGTTTTGATTTGTAATTGGAACCACCAAAAGAAACCTCAGCTAGAAGTGCTACCGTCAACCGTCGCGAGTGCCGTTTTCACTCTTCTCTTACCCGCAATTCGTAGCGCCGTAAAGCGAATAACTTTTTTTTCTGTTTGTGAAATAAGACCAACATCGCGCAATTGCCCAAGAAATGACAATTAACATAATTTTTTTTATATAAATTAGTCCAACACCTTATTAATAATGCTAAGAGAATTGCACTAATATAAATATATTTATGCATATGTGTATAATTAATTTTCCAAACCCAGAATACCACAATGAGAGCTCTCGTCGATGGAAATAAAAAGGGGTAAGTGAGTTGTGTTTGACTTACTGTCAAGCAAACTTTTTATATATATATATTTACACATATGCGTATATACCTAGATCTTTGTGCAATTTAAACATTTAGATATACATATATATAGTCTTCATACATTAGATTTAACGTCCTGTAAGATTCATATTATCATTTTTATAAATTAGCCCAAAATATTATTCTTAAATATATATATTCATGCTTAATGTTTCTTTTTTATACGTTAATACAAATATTACATACACTATATACCGAATATTTCTCAATTTAATTAATTTGGCACCCCAATTTACTCTTATATTTGTCAATTAAATGTGCACCTTTTTAAATAAAAATCTTTTTAATAAATTGTAATATGAAGCAGAACTCAATAATGTCTTGGTAAACGTTTATAAAAGGGGGAGCTGGCGCAAATGGAAAAACTCGGGTTAAGAACAATGACATAACTTTCGACTGACAACATTGACATTAGGGGATCACATTGCAGTGGCCGGCGGCGATCCATCGGCATACGGGACGTATGAAGGGGCAGGGTAAAGCAGCCACACGCTGCCGATCGAAATTCGGTCAAGCGCTCGAACTAGCTACTTGAGAAGCTTGTGGGCAGCGACGACAAATGACAAAACGAACTGGACGATCTCTATATTTTTCCTAAGGCACGATAAATTTATTCTCGTTATGTAGGGGAGGGAGTGGTTTCCAAAGAACCCACCCCATCTGGCGAGCTTAGCCGGCAACCAACGTGCCTACTCAGGACGCAACTCCCTCGGCCCAAGTCCTGTGGACTGGGCACTAATACACCGACGTAACAATTTACTTGCGATTATGTTTAAAAACATTGAAGCTATGATGATTTGCAGCTCGGTTATTCGACAGTTCCTATGACAGCTATATGATATCGTTTTCCGATTTTAATAAAATGAAAACCGTAATTCTAAACTGTCAAATTATCAATAAGTCAAAAATAATTTTTTAAAAAAATTGTATATTGTAATTGGTAACTACTAAATTTCACGCTTCGAGAGTAGAAGCAATAGGAAACTGATATCACCAATGACTTCACCAAATTTTAAATTTTATTCTTAACTTACCCTAAAGTACTTTAACTAAAACCTTAATTTTAAAATAAACAGATTCTAAGCTGCAAATTCGGTTTTAATCGGTCACGTGTCTATTTTATTTACCAACCCAAGCATGGAAAAAAAAGAAGCAAGCGACTCTAAAAGGAACGAAAATAAAGTATGGATATCACTGCTCTGCGTGTTGTTAGATTGAAGTCAAGAACTTGCCTACATATTAAGGAATTGGCTTTTAAGTGCAGAAGAAATGGTCGTTTCTATTATTTTTCCGCTCCTGTATATTTATGCGCCAGGAGGTGGCCTGTAGGTAGTTAGAAGCCGGTTCCAAAGGATGGTGGCTGACCAGCTGCTTAATTAGAATGACCCCACCCCGTTGACCCTGTCGGGGTGGTTGGTTCCGTGAAAGATGTAACCGGTGAGATCGAAATAATTTTTGTTAGTTAGATGGGTTTATATAAACATGATATAAATGTTATGAATTTTTTGGAACCGAAGAAGTTCAAATTTGTGCTGGAAAACGCAATTGGAATTCCAGAAGAAAAATTTTAAGGGAATCATCTACACTGTCTTTTATATAATCAGTAAATCCAAAAATAGGGCTTGGATATGTTTCAGCACTTGGAGTATAGTTTTAATCGACAGCATAATGCTTGTAAGTGCTGCTAGAGTAGATTCAAGACCGCTGGGTGTTTGCGAGAAGTTTTACTGGCTTGGTTGTAGGAGGGTTTTGTTGTTGGTTAAACATTTTGTGTTGGCAGCGGTCGATCTGCTGATTTTGGCAAAGATGGGAAAGTTTCTATTGTTTTAGGATGAGAGGTCCTGGCTGATGGGTAACGAAGAACATTGGCAAAGGATACTCCAGTGGTGGTTGTATAAAAAAGTTGGGTTGGGTAGCATACTGGGCAGTAGCTGGTTGAGTGCAGTACCTTTTTGTGTGTCCATATTCTTGGCAAAGTTGAGCACTGCACAGGTCCGTTTTTTTTTGTAATTCTGTGATGAAGAAGATTCTGAAGCTTGTACATTGGGTGAACTGAATATTTCTTAAGGTGTGTGACTCAGGTAGATTTTCTTTTTTGTTTTGGTGTGGGCTTAGCTTGCTTTTTTACATAGCGATCGATCGCGGTCTGTACGAGTGCAGTTTTTGGAAGAGGAGCAGCAGAACCATATTAGCTTGCAATGACGGAATTGGGTGGTGAGTTGACGACGACTTTTATGTAGTTGTTGTTGTAATTGATCCACAGTAGTTACCAAGGGCACCTTAATAGTGACTGCCCATGCTGATATAGTCAGTGCATCGATTGGTGGAAGGGAAGATGGTCATTGCGAGCTCCAATTATCGAGGAAAACACAAATAACATCATATAGAGACAGTTATAAAAAAACTAAAACTAAGTACGGTGCAAATATATTAAAATTTTAGTTTTTTAAACAGACAAAGAGGTTGAATTAAAAATTTTTAATATATAGTTTATTATATTTATTACAAAGAACACGAAAGGCTTTATGCAGGTCAAATTTTATTTACTACATTTATTACCACTGACAGTATTGTGTATAAAAATAGTTCCAAGCAAGATTCCACGATTTACAAAGTAGGTAAATTAAGCAATACGAATCTACTAGAGTAAGAGGGCAACATTATTTTTTGATCCCAGGTCAAACCACGAAGGGCGAATAAAATATTTTTGTTTTGTACCGACTCAATACGATCGATGTGTACTACGTATGTGGAACTCCACACGGGAGCGCAATATTCTAAATGAGGACGGACAAGGGAAGTAAATAATAATTTAGTTGTATAATATAAGGCAATACAGATTTAAAAGAATAGATGGACACCATCTCTGAAAACGATCAATATCAAACTTTAAACCGAAACCCGATTGCGAATTATTATAGGACAAACAAAGTTTAACATTATTAGCATACATTAATACTCGAGAATCTGTTATGACAAAAAAGATCATTAATGAATATAGTAAATAGCAATGGTTTCAAATGACTACCCTTCATTGATTCTGTTAATCGAATCAAGACCCATACTAAAATCTGTATATATAACAGCAGTCTACATTTTATTATTGAATCCTTTAACTGCAATAGATGTCAATACAAGCAGGTTCGTGGTAGTTTACCTTGGGTTTTTAAGTCATTGAAGCTCTTGAAGCTCTTGTAAGAACCACGGAGGTCTGTTATGTCGTGAAGAAGACTGTCAGGAACGCTTTCATTAAAAAACGTTAAACACTAAAACGCTATAGAGTAATTTAGTGGCACTTTCCATATCCATGTATAAATTTTCCAGTTTAGGAATAGCTGGCTGTTCAGCTTTTGATCCATCTACAACTTCTCCAGTTACTGGGGCTGATGAGCTAGGTGCCGGTAAAGACTTAATAAAAATATTTAAATTAGGAATTGTGGAGGATAAATTTTTTGACACTGAATTTAAAGAAGCACACGTTCTAATGCGCTCGGTTTTTTTTTAAGCTTGGGTGACTCACTTAGCAATTTTGTAATACTAAGTTGTCCACTTAACATTCAGTCAGTTGTTTTAGTACTCCAAAAAGATTCTCAAAACCGTAACGATTTTGCCTCATAGAGCCAGTCATGTCAAGTTCCATTTCCCCACTTCAGCCCAGTCCGCATGTCATGGTTATGTATAATTCTGCCCACGAATCCTGCACATTTAGCATGCTTGATCGTATCTTTGGATGTAGATGGAAGCTGGCAACCTTTTTTTTTTTTTTTGTTTACACATGCATTTTATTTATTGAATCTTCTCTGAATTGAGACTAACAATAAGTATATAAAATCTTAAATTAAAAAGCTATATCTGACAGTCAAGTTGACTGACGCGGGATGTAAGGGCTCTAATAACTATTGCTGAGCTGGAAGGTCATTTCGTTGCAATCGGGTCCGGTTGGAAACCCTGGCTAGGCCCCTGGCGAGCTGGTTTGGATGAGAAGTTAGTTTGGTGTGGTAGCACGTTTTTTGTTTTAAAATTTGTTCTTTTACGGGTAGAATGCCAAGATCTCTATGGATGTTATCGTTCCGAACATACCAAGGTGCCCCAGTGAGAGTTTTCAGGATATTTGATTGTGCTCGCTGGATAATATCGATGTTACTGCTGCTCGCGTTTCCCCACAATTGGGAGCCGTAAGTCCAGACTGGCTTAAGCGTTGAATTGTAGAGCAGGACCTTGAAGTCTAGGCAGAGCACAGTGGATCCGCTTGTATGGAAGAGCGGCCAAAAATACTAATAATGGTCATAACGTGCTGAAATTTATAACAATAATTTAGCAAATTTGTCTAAACATATAGCAACAAAAATCGGACTTATCGATCGGCTATATCCTATAGCTCCCATAGGAACAATCGATACCGAATTATAAAAACATATTTGTTTAATCTAATTTATTACGATTTTGGTATGGAAGATATTTTTCGTAGTTATACATATTCTTAAAAAACTAAAATAAAAATCAACAAACAAAATATAAATGAAACAAAAATTATAAAGCATCGTCAAGTAATTCGTAGACAGATGTAAGCAAACTCGGCCTATCTTTTTTAGGAAGTTGTCTCTGTCCTGTTAAAAATGGATCTGAACGCAATAATAAATAGTTCATGACATCTGTGTTTGTTAAAGTACGAGATACTTTCCGACTGTGTTGAAGTCTACATTTTTTTAGTTCCTTGTTATTGGACTTTGCTGCTTCCTCTGAAAGCTCTCCTATCGACACTAATGCATACTCTATTACAGCTGAACCATGAATTAAGACCTTATGGACGGTAGCCGGTAAATAGTACCATGGATATGCAGCTATAAGATATTTGGCTGTATCCAGCGCGTAATTTTCAAATTTCTCCACATTAATTTTGAATCCCGATGCCATGGCTTGCAATAATGTTGCACATCTGTGAATCAAAGATGCATCGATTCCTGTTATTTCGGAGCTCAAATCTGCATTACAAAAGAATTTCCTTGCGATATTTCCGTCGTTTGAAGATCCTCTACCTCCATCTCTAGGTTTGTCCACTAGTATTCCCATTTTTTCGCGAAATTCCTCCTGAATGTGTTTCTTCCTGTTCAATACTTGCATCTTCTTTTCTTCATCGCGTACTTGCCACATTTTGACCTCTAGCTTATATGAAATATGTAAAAAATATTCAAAGAAGCGTATATAAGAATGTAGTGGAGATAAGCCAAATTCGTAAAATCTTGGGCGAACTTCTTTACTCAAACATTTTTGTATATTGTTCATTTCTGTTGGCTTTGCTCCACATATATAACACGTTGCCGAGGATGATTCGCTGATTGCGTTGCACACCTTTCCATCAACCATTGTAAGATGCAAGCTATGGGTAATAACAACTTTTTTATTAAAGACGCTTAATTCTTTTGGCTTTAATTGTTTAATTTTTGCGTCAAAATATTCTGCTTCGTCTTTCGACACTTTCGCGGTCTCTTTCTTAAATTGAAATCTTATTGGTCGACAGTAACGAGTCGATGACGGCCCCGATGAGCACTTTCCTCTATTTGATTTGATTTGCAATAGGGGCGTTTTATTGAAATTGATTCTTTTGTATTAAGCCATCCAGATTGATATTTAATAACTGCAGATTTTGTCCGTTTGTAATTTTTCCAAAAAGTTACAATTGTTTTGCAGAGGTTCTCAATTTTATTGGATATTTCGCTCAACTCTGGAATAATGTAGCCGTTGTTTTCAATATCCGCTTGCACATCGGAAATCAATTTCCTCATTTTTTCGGCGTTGGTTCCATTACCTGTGCACCACATATTAAAAATATGCAGACGTGGAAAAACACATTTTTGCGATGCACCTATCAAAATCCAAAATCAAAATTTAAATAATAATTTACAAATTAATATTTTTGCAAAAACACAAACCACTAAAGACGAAGACAAAGCAACAGCGCAAAAGCGCAACAGCACAATAAGCAAAGACTCACCTTTAACTGCTTTAGTAATATTAGTAGAAAACACACATCGGCAAATTTCGGCAGCTAATTTTAAAATATTTAGTAACCTAAAATAAGACGATCACAAAAACATACAAACCAAGTTCTGGGTTTTCTTGGAACATAACTAAAAGTCTAACTAAACATAAAATATACTTTAAAAAAATACACAAAAAAGGGTTATTCGATGAAATTAGTTTTACGAAAAAACTTTTTCAGGAAAGTTAATTATTAATATCTCAATTTAAAGTAAATACCTTCAATTTCATAATTCATGTTAAATTATTCAAATCGGAGCACTGCAGCGTACGTCTGATCACTTTAAAGGGCGAATTGAAAGAGAGAAATAACTTCCAAAGCGCAGCTGCGTTGCCAAAATGAACACGTGTTCACGATTGCAAATCTATTTTTAGAAAGTACCGTTAGATTTCTAGTAAAATCCGGTATGCCAAAGAGAAGTTTGGACTTTTAAGAGACAATTTTGATACATTTTGCTTAAAAAATATGTCATAAATTTTTTGATTTTTGGCCTCTGACGGAACCACTGTGCAGAGGGGGGAGCGAGCGTTTATGAGCCAATGAAGGCTATTGGATTTAAGTTTAAGATGAATTTTCTTAGCTTCGATATGTCTCCGCCATGTAAGTCTCCTGTCTAGGTGGACGCCAAGGTACGTTACATCGTCAGCTTGTGGAAGTGGCGTGTTATGATATTACAATAACATTGCACAGGAATTAGACATTTTAAAGACGTTACGGAGGAGCTTAACCACAAACACCGCGACACGAGAATTTAATATATTAGTCTTGGGGATCAAGGTTCAGAGTGGTGTCTAAAGCATCGTTAGGGGTCATGCGCAGCGCTCATTGAGTGAATGATTCTCACCAGGGATGGTTCAACTTCTAGACTCGTTAGTGCTCTTGTGATGGCTTCGGAAGTGAAGTTATTGAAGGCTCCTTCTAGTTCTATAAAAGACGCCATAAAGTTTTCCTTATAGTGGAATCCGTTTTTTATCTGGGATACTAATGTGTGAAGTGCAGTTTCGGTCGGTTTGCCATTCCGTAAACGTGCTGTGTAGTAAAACCACATATATTTTCACTATGGCGTGTGTATAATAACATGACCGGCATATACATTCAGACGGATTCACGAAAGTATCTCCTCAGCCAAACTCTGCGAGCAGAAGGATCACTTAAGTCGTGTGAGCATAAATTCCTTTAGCGACAGCTCGGCCGCTGGTCATTTGTAGAAGGCCGACCTTATACATAATTACCAAAACACATATGTACTTAGGTGTAAGTTTGAAATTCATTTGAATAAGGATTCATTCCAGTTGCCTGGCCATACGGGCAACATCAACCAAAATTAAACCTTATTTTTACAAAGTCTGAAAGACTTATTCTACAAGGACACTTCACTTGACAACAGACCTATTGAAAATAGGTTTGGGCTTACTGTTATTCTAATATGGGTATCTATTAGCGCTTCTAGCTTTTTTATTATGAACGAGGATAGACGAGAGGTATGTGATTACTTACTATCTTGGCCTGACTTATTTATTTTTTCTATACTCTAAGTATCGTATAGTACTCACTCCAGATATTGTCAGTGTTGTTCTGTTTGGCCTTGTTGAATTGTAGTATGGTAGGCTCTTTTTAAAGTTTCGCTACATGTGTTTTTGAGCATGATTAGTATTTTCTATAGTTTTTCTCGGTGTTCGAAAAAAAGGGCGGAAGGGTTTCTAGGTAGTGGTATAGTGTATTTATGGTAATCTCGATGTAACGATGGGCAGAGAAGGAGTGGTCAAGTAAGTAAGTTCCTTTTGGGCAGGGACTTATTATTTTTTAAACAAAAACATGGTCACGGAAAGCTTCTAAAAGAAATCCAACTATATAAGTAAAATACTTATGCATTAAAGTTACAAAACCCGGTATAAGTTTTATTTTTTTAATTTATATTTAAAACTTAAGAGATAATAGTTGTTATTTGAGTTTTATATAAATCTAAAAAAACGACTATTTGGTGAGTTTTATTTTTAGCTCCACAAATAATGATTATACTATGAATTTTATTTTCATATTGACAAACAATGCTTGAGTTTTTGATCAAAAAATTAAAACTGTTCCTTGAGTTTTTTTTTTTTTTGATTGCAAATTAAACTCGAACTCCAATTTTTTCTGAATACATAACCGATTCTCGAAAGAGGGAAATGGAAATAGAAAACGTGGACTAGAGCCTTTATTTTAAAATTTTTTTTTATTAATTTTAAAAACTCTCCATAGCTAGCCGATCTGTTGGGTTTTGTAAGGATCGCTCCACATCAACAAAAATAAATCAGGAATAAGTTTCTGACCATTCATATTGGCGCCTAACGTGGGGCATTGATATATGAGCAAATCATTCGCACGTTTAAGTGTGCTTCATTACACATAGACACAAACGTAACTGGAACAAAAGCTTAGCTGCCGGTACATAAATCGTACTTGCAATCATTTTTGGAGTGTAGTGGAGTATAGAACCACATATCGTATGTTTAGTTGCGCCACCTAGCGGGCGGTATAGGCTGTAAATGGCAACCTTAATGTGGAAGATTAATCGTCAATAGGTAGGACTGCATTAGCGTTAACGTTTTTAAGCGAAAGCCCAGCTCTAATCCCGGTTGTAACCCATCTTGTAATATCCGCCCTTGAAAACCTCATGATTTCTTCTTAATCTGAGTCTCGACCTGAGCGGTTGTATAACTGGCATAAGAACAGCGATAATACAACTAAAAGTAAAGAGGTTGTGGCCGATCAAGACATTCGCAGCTCACCACTGCACAAATTTTTTACGGCATAAGGTGCTACAGTGGCAGTGAACCAATTCTTGGCCAGATTCTGGCCAAAACGGTTAATTACCACCCCTTCACTGGTAAGTCATAACCTATAACCGGTGCAAGTGAATATGCCCTCATTCAGGCGTTTTATTTGTCATAGGGGACGGCATCCTTACATGCCCTTTCGTTGCCGAGTACCGCCGGCGATCGTATCATCAGTCATTTCTGCCCCAAAAAGGCAGTTCAGTTCGTCAATGTCTTCAACTAAACCCCGGTGCAACGAGGATAAGGAAACCCCATCAGGAGCTCAACATAACCAGCGCCAGCAGCATGCCGCAATAGTGTACAGTGCATTTTTTTTGGTATCATATAAATTTGTCTGTGCTCTGTTAATCAACAGCTATGGCTTAAAGAAGATAAATCCCAGTAATTCCGATAGTGAAGTGTCTATAACTAGGTCAGAATAGTGCCCAAAAGTAGTAGTAAAGTAAACGCAAAACAAAATTCGTATATAAAAGTAAACGCAAGCTATAGGCATATATAAACGTTTTTTTTTTTTTCTTTTACTTATGCATTTTATTTATTGAATCTTCTCTGAATTGAGACTAACAATAAGTATATAAAATCTTAAATTAAAAAGCTTTATCTGACAGTCAAGTTGACTATAAAAGTAAACGAAAAATACACTGGTAAAAGTGAGCGCAAAGCTCAATGCATGTAAAAGAAAACGCAAACCTAAATGTAAACACAAAAGTAAAAGCAATCCCAGTTGTTTACGCAAATAAAATGTACTAAATTTGAAATCGCCAAGTAAATACATAAAAACCAATGAAGACATAGAAATCGTATAAGATAAGGCTAAGTTCTATTAAGAAAAAAAATGTTAAAATGTTAAAATGTTAAACGAAATTTTAACATAACAAGAAAGGAAGCAAACTTCGGCAAACCGAAGTTCATATACCCTTGCAGCTATTGCAAAAACTAAATATTCTTGAAAACATTAAAATTATGATTTACTTGCGTATGTTTAAAAACATGGAAGCTATGATGATTTGCAGCTCAATTATTCGATAGTTCGTGGCAGCTATACGATTTTTCCTATAGGAGCTATATGCTATAGTCGTCCGATTTTGATGAAATTTAAACCGTTATTCTGAAATATTTAACCATTACTATATCTCGAAGAACTAAAAAAAAAATTAAAAAACTCCATAGTTATAAGTTTATTTTTATTTATTTTTATGATTGTTCTTATGGGAGCTATATGCTATAGTCGACCGATTTTGATGAAATTTAAACCGTAAATCTGAAATATTTAACCATTACTATACCTCGAAAAACTAAAAAAAATTAAAAAATACCAAAGTTATAATTTTATTTTATTCATTTTTCCGATTGTTCCTATGGGAACTATATGCTATAGTCGTCCGATCCGGCTCGATCCAACTTATATACTACCTGCAATAGAAAGACAACTTTTGGGAAAGTTTCATGCAGATAGCTTTAAAACTAAGAGACTAGTTTGCGGAGAAACGGACGGACGGACAGACGGACAGACTGACAGACAGACAGACGGACATGGCTAGATCGACTCGTCTAGCGATGCTGATCAAAAATATATATACTTTATAGGTTCGGAGATGTCTCCTTCACTGCGTTGCAAACTTCTGACTGAAATTATAATACCCTCTGCAAGGGTATAAAAATTAGAATTAGTTGAACATACGGAGAGAACAAGAAGATCGAAAGTTTTTTTTTCGTTAGTTATAAATATGTAGAGTAAAAAGATGCGAATATAGGCAAAGAGTATGGACATGTAAAATTCAAGAGATGTGTATGCAAATTGCGGTCACGTTAAATATGTGCAGACGTATGAGCCGATTAGGTTATAATTGCCGAACTTCTTTGGCTTGCATTTGCTTACAATTTTTCAGCAACACCACAAACATATGGAAGCGCTTTCATCAGTGGGATATCTCAGGTGAGCCAAGTTTGACAATTTTATACCCTGCGGTTATCCAAAATTTTATTACGCAATTATGTGATCGAGTGTAAAGTAATACTAAATAAAATGTAAAGTAAATAAATACTAAATAAAATTTCTGAATGCTAACGATATTATTTTTTATGAAATAAACAGTGGAAAAAAAGAGTAAATTTTTAATATTAAATTTAAATATATTTTAATATTCTTTAGTTACTGTAATTGAGATCGCACGATATATGAAGTTATGAAAATTTAAAGTTTTATTAAGGATTATGCATGCTAGTTTTAAACAATACCTGTGTACAAAAATATCTAATTTTAAATGAAGTTCATATCTTTCCCTCTTATATTTAGTAAATAAACAATGATTATGTCTGAGTAAACAATCATATTTTTAACTCCATGCTGACCCGAGAGCCGTCGTAGAATCAATTATCCAAAGGGGCCTGATGCAGTATTTTATTGGAAGAGCATTGGCCAAGGTAGGGTGGGCTGATAACACCCCCATTTACATCTAGGGGCGTGAAATGTGAGTAGTGCTATTTCTATCTGTCTGTCTGTCTGTTTGTTATGCTATCTCTTTTCCGGCCGATATTGGCTCGTTGCCTGTTTGCACGGGATACATTTTAATTGTTAAAGATATTCAAGAGCACCCGTAAGCTGCAGCCTCTCAAGAACACCACGACATTCGCTGACGAGTTAGAGCCGGATTTAAACGCGTGCAGGGCTAACAGTTTGCAATACCATCAGCTCAACGTTGTTCGTTACAGGAGTGTGCACTCTTTGCTCACTCGCCCCATAACCATTGGAAACATGTGCAGCTATTGCTATATTCATCGCACTTACAAGCATTATCGGAGCGCGCAATTTGTGCGCACTCGCCTTAACAATCACAATTTCGTCGTAGGCTTTTCAGCTGAGCCCATCACCCTGTCGTCGGTGGCCAAGCGCCATCGCTTGTCGTCGTTAGCCCATCGCCAGCTTCCAGGCCGCAGAATCAGTCGTGGCTGTGCGCACCCTTTTTTTTCGCAAGCCGCCTATATCGCTTAAATTGTGGCTAAGGAACCTTTCGAAGGGGATGAAACTCTCCCGGTGTTTTTGTATTGACAATGTGGAAATATGCTCCGCCGTCGGCTCCTTCCCACGTTGAACGTCTCGCTGGGCTGTGATTGCTGCGAAGTGGTGTCTCCCTCGCCGGTTTCGCTCGCGAGACCTCTGTTGCCTTTGGTTCGGCGGGATTACAGGGCTTAGGGATGCGTCACCGTAACCAAACTAGGGTGAACAGGCACTGTTCTCTCAAGGCGTGTGCCTTTCGCAGCCACAGCCTCCTGTGCCTTGCTCTGTCCCGACTGGTCGCACCGGACGTCGGCTCAGTTTCTACCTGACGGTTCAGACGTACGCCCGAAGCCGCCAACGCAGTCCCTGGGTCAACGTCAGGTTCTAGACGAACGCTTCCTCCCTACCCTCTCTGCCGCAGAGTTTTGAATTCGACGTTTTTATATTCGTCGTCCTGGGTGCCTCCGCATGCCTCGACTGGCTCCGCTGGTACTCTAGCGGTGAAATGCTGTGCTCTCAACGCATACGCCTTTCGAGACACTAGCTGAACAAACGCGCGTCCTTCCGGGATAATCGCACCAGGACCTTGTACAATTCCTGCAGGACGATCAAGCATACGCCGGAGTTTGCCAATGCAGTTCTTGTAGGCAGGCAGCTAAGTCTAGACCACTTTCCTTCTGAGCCCACGGCTCCTCGTCGAAGGACTCTATTTGTTCAACTATGTCGGACACGCCGGCTGGGATGTCAAGCCCAAATCGCGACAGAAGTTGTGACAAAGCGTCGGACTTAGCCGGACCTTCGCTGCTCTCTTGTATTGCTGTCCCTCTCGGACTCTCCCCATCCTTGTCTGGATTTCAGGGCACCACTCTCTCTCGCCGCACTACGTTACTACGGAATTCGCCGCGTAACTGGTAACTGGTAGGGGAGTTATTCAACTCCTCACATTCCTTCCTTACTTTGGGAACGAAAAAGAGATTCGTTGTTCTCTCTCCCTTGGTACACTCCACATTCTGACATCCTTTCCTCGACGTGTCTTCTCCTCGTACTTGTCCTCGTTTACTTGTAGCCTTCTAGTCGTTGCATGCCCGTGTTATCTTGAGTTCTATATAGACTCTGACATATGCCCTACGCTCTAGTTTGCCCCGCTTGTTGTTGCCTGCCCGAGTTGTCCTTGCTTGTCTGTATCGAGGTTTTGTGTTCGTTGTTTAAGCTGTCTGACGTGGACGGCTTGTTACTTTTGTGTTTCCTTGTGGCGGATTCTACAACTGACTGATGCGACGAAGTCTATCACCGTATATGGTCCGTCATATCTCGGCGCTAGCTTTGCCGCGAAACCCTCGGCTGCCTTCGACAAATGATGCTCCTTCGCACAGACCGTGTCCCCTATTATTGGATTCCACAGCCTCCTTCGTAAATTTCAATGCCTGGCTTGGTCCTGAGCAGCTTTCTCCATGTTCCAGCGCACAATTTCGAAGATCTCCTGCATCTTACTGGCCTTATCTTCAGACGTTTCCGTCTGCTTTCCTGTGCCGATGGTTTCCCTGTCGTACAAGGCGCTGGGCAGCCGAGGCTCTCGAGCCTGCATGGGGAAACACGGGGAGTACCCTGTTGATTCCGACGCACTTCTCGTCCCAATTCCTCTAATTCTGTCCTGCAAACTAAGATATCATGGTTTTAACGGTTCGGTTTGCTCTTTCTGTCGGATTTTCCTGAGGTGTATATGGCGCTATGAATTGTTGCTTTATGCCCATTTCGCTGAGGAATTTCTTGAATGCTCGGCTGGCAAACTGTACTCCATTGTCCGTAATTACCACCTTCGGAGCACCGAACCTAGCGAAGATTCTTTCTCGGAACGCCTTTTGAAGTGTTTCTGCCGTTGCTGTTCGCAGTGGCACCAATTCTGTCCACTTCGAAAATCTATCTATCAGCACAAGCAGTATTTGGTTACCATGCTTTGGTCTTGGCAATGGTCAGACAAAGTCTGCGCATACTGTTGCCCATGGTTCTTCGGGTATCTGCGTCAGCATCTTCCCAGCTGCCTGCATCTGGTTATGTTTGTATTTGAGGCATGTCTCGCATTTCTGTACGTGTGCTCGGGCGTCCCTATGCATTCCTGGCCAGTAATATCGAGCCGCCAGCCTTGCAATCGTTTCCGACTTCCCACGTGTCCAGCGGCTGGTGAGTCGTGATTCTCCTATAGGACGGTTTCTCTCAGCCCCCGTGGGAAACAGAGCTTCCATGCTGCCACTTCTTCGGTGCCGGCTTGGTGCGGGATATGCCTATTTTACGTGCCTCCCTCCATGAGGTAGTCCGGAAACTTATGTGGCTGTGTGTTGATTTTCTCACACATATCTTTGACCCAGCTACATGCTTCCTGTGTGTCCACCGGAGTTTCCTTGGCTAGCCTAAAGGCTTCTGGCAGCGGCTGTCTCGACAGTGCATCAGCGACCACGTTCAGCTGCCCCTTCCTATACGATATTTCAAAATCATACTGCTGCAGCTCCAGTATCGCTATCCTTCCTGAGGGACTTTCGATGCTGTTCAACCATTTAAGCGCCATAAGGTAAGTCACCACATTGAAGTGGTATCCTTCCAAGTATGGCTTGCGCTTCCGGATCGCCCACACGATTGCCAGGCATTCTTTTTCGCTGGTTGAATGGTTCTTTTTCGCCGCTTTCTGTTTCCTGCGTCAGAACTGCCCCTATACCAAAATCGCTTGCGTCTGTCTGTAGAATGAATAGTTTATCGAAATTCGGGCATGCCAGCACAGGATCGGCCACTAGCCTTGCCTTTACCTCATCGAATGCCTGCTGGTGATCTGCAGTCCATGTCCATTTTGTGCCTTTCCGCAATAGATCATTTAGTGGTTTCACTATCCGCGCAAAGTCGGGCACGAATCGCCTGTACCACGATGCTACGCCCAAGTATTGGCGCAGTTCCCGGATGGTTGTGGGTGGTTCCAGCTCGGCTATGGCTGCTATTTTTTCGGGATCAGTGCCGATTCCTTGGTCCGTAACGCGGTGTCCCAGGTAAAGCAGTTCGCTTTTGAAGAAATTACATTTTTCGGGATTTATCCTCAGGTTAGCCTGTTTAAGGCGTCGGAAAATTTCCCTCATGGTCCTTTTGCGTTATTCCAGTGTGCGTCCGATCACTATGATGTCGTGTGGTGACATCTCCGGTCCTATAACATGATCCAGGGCTCTCTGGAAAGTCGCCGAAGCGGAGTGCAAGCCAAATGGCATAACTTTCCATTGGAAAAGTCCCTTTCCTGGCACTGTGAACGCCGTGAATGGCCTGTTATTTTCTTCCAGGGGAATTTGCCAGTAGCCATCTTTCAAATCTAGACTGCTTATGTACCTCGCCTCCCTCAACTGGTCCAATATGTAATTTATCCTTGGCATCGGATAAGCATTTTTTGTAGATTTGGCATTGATCTGTCTGCCTCCACTGACCTGTCTTCTTCTTCACCATGACAATTGGGGAGCTGTACGGACTTCTCGAGTGTTCTATGCATCCCTTCTCCAGCATCTCGTCGACTTTCGCATTGATTCCCGTTGAACCTTTGGATTTTTAGGGTAGTATCTCTGTTTGATTGGTTTGTCGTCCTTCATGGTGATTCGGTGCTCGGCTATGTTGGATGTCCCACTCATTGTTCAATTTCCGCGAGCTCCTGCTCTAGGAATTTTTAAACCTCGCATTCCTCACAGGTGGTTTGCACCACTGCCACGGACAATTTTTCCTCTTATCACCCGTTGTGTCTTCTCCTTTCTGGGATCACCACTGTATGTCCGGCACACCTTATTTCGGCGCCGACTCCTGTGAGGAAATTCCATCCTAGCACGAGCGAGTCTACCACTCCTGGTAGAATCAGCAGGCTCATGGGCAATCGCTTATTGCCGAATTCGATCTCTACCTCGAGCTGTGTGTTTAACCCGCCGCACCTGACATCTGCCAACCTAACTTGCCTTCTCGTCATTGTAATTGAACGCCATTGTGAGTACCTAGAATTCAGATGCAGCTAAGCTAATTTTATTTTATTCCCCCTAGGGCACCCCATTTTTGCGGTATTTGGGTATCGGCCGTTAAAAGCGTTTGGGACTCCTTAATCCTTTGGGGTTCTCGACTTTCTTACGAAGAGCTCAGCACTGCGATCGCCGAAGTGTAGGCGATACTGAACTGTCAGATTTTTCCCCGGTATTCACTTTTTAATTGGGTATACCCTACGCGAATTATGAATCCGCCCCTGGCCGGACCCATGGTCATGGATCCAACCCTGGGTAGCTCAATTTCGTACTGAGCTTCCGGGAACATCGACCAGTAACGCCAACACCAAAAAAAAGCTGATACCGCTACAGGAGCATTGACAAGCAGCGTCAACACCAACTACTAGCTTACACCGCTACATATGCATCGGGCGGATGCTCTTGGCGAATAGAAGCCAGCCGTTGCGTCGGCAAGAATGTCAACTGGCCGATTGATTCGACAATTTGTAAATTTTCAAAAAATTTTAGATGCTCTGCTGCGACAGAGCTTAGGTTTCTTTTAAGACAATTTGAAAATATAAAATCAGTCTGAAATCGCAACTGAAAAGAATACGTGTTTTAATCGAACCTTAACTCGGGCGTTACCCGATCCCCTGGAGACGGACATTAAGATGGAGAATCTGGAGCGCTGTATCCCCTGGAGACGGACACTAAGATGGAGAATATAAAGCGGTGGAAGAACTTCAAGTTCGCACCAATGGGAATAAGAGTCACCCAATGTATCTGAGGGCGACATGGTGATGTACTTTCAATAGGGCCAGAATGCTGTTAAATTTTAGAAAACAAAATTTTTGCAAGAAGTCAGTGGAAAGATTACATCTTGTTAGCACACCACTTCAGTCGACGCATACAGGCAGCGCTAGCTCTGCCTCCTCTAGCCTATAAATTCCCTGTGTCGGAGACAAATATGTTGACTTTGTATATCTTAGAACCTTACCAATGCAATGTATTTTTAACTAACAACCCCATTCCACTTCTGTGCAATGGTGACCCCCTGGACTCTGAAATCGTGTATATAAACCCGACCTCAACCCTAATAAAATCAGTACTCAAGTAATCCTTGTGTATTCAATTACTCTGCATTCTACGAGTGAGCATCGCTGTGTCTTTGGCCCTCATATGCATTCTGGCATTTGATGTAACTTTGGTTACAAGAACTTTTTCTTCGCCCTATACATCAATAAAAATCGATTGGCTTTGGGTTGTAATTGTCTATTTCACTGCAAGCTATTTTCATATTCCCATTCATTTCATCATCCAATTGACATTTGAGTCAACTTCAATATAGTTAATTAACTCTTTAAGAAGAGACTCTGAGTTGTAAGAAGTGCTGGACTGTCATGAACAAAATTATGATTATTAAAATAGAATAAATAATTTTTTTTATATATTAACTTACGTTGCGGTTAACAATTTGAATTTGTGAAAACAGTTACTTTAGACTGTTTCGCGTTGCATTAACATTAACAGCTTTAGTGATCGACGAATTCGAGGATCTAGTAAACAGCTGCTGAAACGATTTTGTTCTTTAAAAAAATAGATTTGTTTTTTTTTTGAAGGCAGTCTTCTAGCAATAAGCTTTCTGGAGTGGTCATTGCTTTTATGGAAAATCTGAGCTCCAACCACATTTTATGGATATCGCCCATATATAGTTGTTCACTCTGAATCATTTTCGTTACAACGTTTACTTGCACTAACTTAGAAACAATGTCTTTTTTTGTTTCTCAGTCCTGGGAATCGATGTTAAGTGGTCATTTTTTCTTCTGATCGCAAATTTTTTTGCAAAACTTATAGCTTTTTTTAACAGTGTGTAATTTGAGTTCCATCGAGTTGTTACATCAATTTCTAGATGAGGTAAGCCAAAAGTCATAAGCCTAAAAAATCTGAAATAACAAAACAAGTATTTTTACCCTAAAAACGTACGTGTAGATAGGTGTACTCAATGTTTTTACAACTTTTAGAGCGTTTTTAATCACTTCGTGACACTCTATATAAAAAAATCCTTTACACCTAGTTGCAATGTGTGCGCTGCACATTAAATTGATAATACGGCCTCTATCATGTTCTTTCCGTTATCCGTTGTAACACATAACACTTGTTGTTTTAAGATAATAAAATCTCGACATCTTCGCATAGGTAAGCTAGCTGCCGTAAAGTTTGCAAAATTTTTTTGCAAATAATGTTGGCATCGTAGTATTGGAAATTAATACCTAATAAGCTACGATTGCAACTGGTAGCTGTATCGATTTTAAGACTCAAAACTTTTGACCTAAGTGACGTTCGAATTTTAATTTAAAAGAGACAAATCTTTTTGGCCCGATTGCAGACATTTCATTTCGTGAATTAATAAGACCCATACCAAGACCATTAAAAATTGGCCGGTAAAAACTTTAAAGGATTCTGAGTCCAATAAAGAAAACGGCATCTGTTCAGTAGCTTCGCAGTTTATGCAAGCTTCTGTGACTTTCCCTTTACTTATTTTATTACGGGTATGACATTACATTGCTCGATTCTTACATTGACGAATTCATTGAAGCTCAGAGACAGAGACAATTTTATGAATACTGCTTGAGATTTTTTTATACCTTTTAATGGTAAAAAATATTTCGTATGCATTTAAGCATCGCTTTTTTATTTCGTTTCGTCGTCAACTCCAATAAATGAGCAAAATTGTACTGTTTAAATACAATTTTTCTCATTGATTTATCGGCCCCGGTGGTATTTCATCGAATGGTATTTCCGAAAGTACACTGAATCGCAAATGAAAAAAATTTAAGCTGTGAATAACGCATTAATTGCTTGTTGGAGCTGAAGTCGAACCGCATGCTGGGTGGTAATGCATTATATAGTCGAAGAGCCCGACAAATAGTGCGTGATTAGTCCTACAATGCTTAATAAAAAATGGTTCGTGAGAGCGTAAAGACCTGCATGGCACACAAAAGTCTATTTTGGAAAGTAACACAGGGCAATCAAGGCTGCCAGCAAGAAGGTCATCCAGGATAAGTTAGGCTTGTATTTTCCTACGGTATTCAAGGCTAGAGAGATGGACAAGACGACATCTGCTAGAGTAAGATGGCAAAGGGTCAGCAAAATTAAGTGAAGAAAGAGCAAATCTGAGAAATTTTGTTTGAATGCGCTCAATTCTATTAATGTGCGAAGAAGCCGTAGGGTTCCAAATGAAAGAGGCATAATCTAATTTGGAGCGCACAAATGCTGAATAGAGTGTAAGTTTAGTATAAGGGTCAAAATGCATACTATTTCGCCTAACAAACCCAAACATAGCATAGACTTTGGGTATAATATAGTTAAGGTGCCCAGAAAAACTAAATTTACAATCAAAGAAGACCCCGAGGTCTACAGACCCACATTGGTGTGGCAGAAGCTGTGAGTAAATGAATAGGGACTTAAAATATCAAAAGTGCGTTTACTATACCTGACGGAATAGCATTTATTTAAGTTAAGTGGGAGCAAATTATTGACACACCACGCACTAACGAGGTTCAGGTCAGTTTGAAGCAGGCTAGTGTCAGCAACTGAACGAATTAATCTAAAGATCTTAATATCATCAGCATATAAAAGATATTCTGAGTTCACAAAACAGCAGGAAACGTCATTAATAAATATTATAAAAAGAAGAGGGCCAAGGGCACTACCCAGAGGAAGACCTGAAGTTGCAACAAATGGGCAAGAAAGATTAATATTAATGTTGACCCGATAGGTTCTCCGATCCAAATATGATATAATCAATTTGGGCAACGAGGGATGAAATCCCAATTGTCGAAGCTTGGCGAAAAGTGCTTTATGGCAAACTTTATCAAATGCTTTTGCAAAATCTAAGTAGATACCACCTACCTGACACTGAAACAGCTAAATTTGAGGTAATAAATCTACCGGACATAAACCCATGCTGATTGGGCGAAATGTAGGGCTTCACAAGAAAGAAAAGATGCTTGGTGATAGTCCGCTCAAAAGTTTGGAAATGTTACTCAATTTGGCAATGGGTAGATAGTTAATGATAAGGCATTTACTACCCGACTTATGAATTGGTGTAACCGTGGCTTCTTTCCATTCTTTAATAAAACGCCCCCTGGAAAGTGACAAGTCGAAGATGAATTTTAGAGACTGACAAAGTGCTGAGACACAATCTTTTAAGAAACAGGGAGAAATCCCATCCAGGTCAGGCTTATAATTATCATCAAAAACGTTCACCGCTTGATGAATATCATCGAAGGACACTGAAAAAATTGCAATATTATGAAGAAACGGAATATTATTTAATGTCTCTAGACGGTATAGAAGACAAATTCTTTTTTGAATTAACAAACCTCCAGAAAGTTTTAGGATTTTGTTTAAGACCATTCTCAACATTGATAATGTACTGGTTGTACAGAAATTTATTTAAAAATTCAAACTCCCGCTTGTGCTGCCTGTATCGTTCCCAGTCAAGAGAGTTACGAGTTGCCGTATATCGTTTGTAAAACTTATTACGAATGTTTTTATATTTTTTTTAGACCACTTGTGTACCATGGCAGCCTATAAGGACTGCGTACCTTCAGAGGACAATTCCTTTTAAGAATATCAGAAATAATATTAAGAAATTTTAAACAGCAATCATCAACACTAGCATGCGAAAAAACTGAAGACCAATTAACAGATATTATATCATTACGAACAGCGAGTAGATTATTTTCATTAAATATGTAAAATGGAACTTGAGGTAATTCATACTCAATAGTATAAAAATGTAAATTTAAAAGCAATGGCATATGGTGAACATCGCATTTCGAAATAGGACATTCGCATAGGCTTATAGAAAAATTGATTTCTAAATTAACAAAAACTGGATCTAATAATCTTTTTAAACAGTTAAAGATTGTGTTTATCTGCTTAAAGCCCATACTGAACATGTCATCAATTAATAGGATCTCATGTGGTAAGTGAACGGTGCTGGGAATTAAATAAGAAGAGTGGGGATCCTGCACCCACACGAGGGAACCTAGGTTAAAGTCACCCAATACCCAGATATGATCGGTATCCAGTAGCCCTTGATGAACGCATGATATTTTATCCAAATGTGCCTCATAAAGGCTGTAGTCGCTGTTAGGTGGTATGTATGATGCAATAAGTTCAACTTTTTCAGATGGCCCATGAACTGAAACGCAAATCTGGTCCAGCAATGAATCCTCATTTGAGAGAATAATATTTTCGGAAAGAAGAGTGCGTCGGACTGCCACAATAACATTCAAGAGGTGAAGAATGGTACGTTTTCTCAGCATCCCTATCCTTACGATAAATCAGGAACTGGTTCGAATCAAAGAACTCGTCATTAAAATAGTTGGAGTTGAGCCAGGTCTCAACTAATATTATCACATCAAAGTCGTAGGTAGAAGTCAAATAAACCAACTCAGCCTTCGTGCGCATGCCTGATATATTTCGGAAGTATGTCTTAAGAGAATCCTTCCGGCCAGCTATAGGTGCTCGCGCATGTGGCACCGCAGAAGGAAGATTGCAAGAATCAGTTGCAAACACAATCGCTGAACCAGAAGCGTCCTGTCCAGTTTCTGACTGAGGCTTGTAGACTCCACAGATTGCCTTTAATAACGATGAAAGTATTAAATTTTTTTTATACTCTTCCTGATTTGGATAAAAATGTATAGGGTTATGCTGTTCCAATGATAAGGTGTAAAATAACTCAGGCACGTATGAGCTATAATCAATAGAGTTAGAAAGCAGCCTTGTTGATACTTGCTTATGCAGATAGTGATCTGAGAACAGTTCGCGTAATTGGCGAGATGACCCGAAGAGCTCCCAAACGTCAGATATCCGAAGAGCATCATCAACGCCCGGCAACAATGAGATCGATACGAGAATGCGTCTTAAGAGTTCGATGTCATCAGATCCAGCATGCGAAGAAAAGTTCCTGGTCGGAAGAGCGGTGAAGACTGAAGAGAGGCCAACTCCAAAGAGCGCAATTAGAACAGCATCATATCCAGCGCTTGCGCGATGCTCATGTAAACTGGACAGCGATAAGAACTCCCGACGAAACTGTTGTTGCATCGGAGCGGAGCAAAGCGCAACGAAGAGAGCGTTCAGCATTATTGTCAAAACCGAACCAGATAATTGTCGCGAAGTGCACAAGACGGACAACAAATGTGTATCCAAATGTAGGGTATTACAAATTAGTTATTATTTATTTATTCCGAGTAAAGTTTACAAGAGTTTATTTAATTAAAACTGAACAAATTAAGTTTCACGACTTTCGCACTCTATGGAGACCATGACCTTCCTTCGACAAATCTTCGCAACCGACTGACTTATGGCGCAATTTCTTGGTATGGGCCCTTCAGGGCAGAGAGTGATGGCAGTAGAACAACCTTATAAAAAAGGACGAAATGCAGCTTGCGAATCTGGCTGATGACATCAATTTCAAAACTGTGTGTCCCCATATCAACTACGAATAGAGGGCAACTAAATCAACAAAAGTATCCCTATCCCACACAAATGTTGTTGTTGGTGCGTATGAAGAGCGCGATCTGAGCATCGCGAAGTTTGGTAAATATCGCACAAAGCGGGCGGAGAAAAATGCAGCTGTTCATGTTGGCCCAGCTGGAGAACATCAGAACGAGAGGAAAACGCATCTATGAGAAATGCACTGCAGGCCGAAGTCATAGCAGACAGCTGTTGTTGTTGGAAGCGTAGGCAGGTGAAGAGTTGGCTGTAAAAATTGTCCCGCAACAAAACCAGCGCCAGTAGCGCCAATTACTGGGGTTTTTTTTTGAAGCTGCCGTATGTGTTGTGTTGTTTTCTAGTTCGGCGAGCTAAACATAAAAAAAATGTTGGCCGTAGTCCACTTAGTCCATTGACTTTTTTCTTATCCGACAATAGGTTATATATCAAATAAAATTGAAGTTGGAGTTTTATTTTCTACAGAAAAATTAAATCTCAAAGAATAAACTTACAAGTCAAGCGTCATTTGTCAAGATGAAAAAAAAACTCATAATAAAAAACTAAAAAAAAGAAAGTCAAGCCAAAGTTCATATGTAGCTATTACAAAATTAAAATATTCCTAAAAACATTTAAATTTTTCTTTAATTTCTTACATGTTTAAAAACATTGAAGCTATAATAATTTTTAGCTCAATTATTCGATCGTTTCTATGGCATCTAAAGGATATCGTTTTCCGATCTGAATAAAACTAAAACCGTTATACTAAACTATCAAATTATTACTATGTAAATTTTTTTTTTTAATTTAAAAATAGAAAAGTTACATTTAAAAAAAAATAGTTGAACTTGAATAATTTAATTTTTTCTATGAGAGCCATATGTATAGTCGTCCGGTTTTGAATTGTAAACAAAACAAAAAAAAATCGAATTAAGAAACAGTAAAGTTATATTCTTTTCTATTATTTTTCCGATTGATCCTATGGGAGCTATTTGCTTTAGTCGTCTGATCCGGTCCGTTCCGAATTATATTTATATTTATTTACTATCCTATTTAAACCTGGGGCATATAAAATTATGAGTCCTTGTGGAAGTTGCGGGGATGAGCTTATTGAAGGGAAGTTATAATATTATGGAAATAAATAAGAGTCCTATAATCAATCCATGTGGTCTAGTTTAGGTCTAAAAGTTTAATGGTCAATTGCGAAACATGGTCAAATCGTTTCAGGTTTTACACATCTGACTATTTAATTTGACGCTAATATTAACTTGTGCAAATCTCTAGTATCACAGTGACAAAAAATCTGAACCCCATAAAAAATTTGAGAATAAGGATTACTTTGGATACTGTCATCCTAACGTGCTGTGGCAGATAGTCTTTTGATGCAGAGAGCTAACGCAACAAGTCATATGTACTTTGGAAATGTGTTTACTCCAGCTCGAGGTATTGCTAAAAGAGATACCTAGATTTGTTGCTATCTGCTATCCAATGATTTCTTACTAATTACTATGCATTTTGAATTGAATGGATTTATGATTAAGCCGTTGTCTTCCGCCCGATTGTCAAAACATTGTTACTCTAAATAACATAGACATTCTCTAAAACTGGACATGGAACTCCCAGACACCACTGCTAGTTTTATGTTGTATGACTTGGTTCACCAAGTCAAATGCTTTGCTATTGTCAAGGAGAGTTAAGAATGTTGCACAATTATTGTCCAGTTCTAAAGTCAGACTGCTTTGGCGAAAGCAACGAATTCCGTTCAAGAAAAGTCTGAACTTGCAAGGACATTACATTTCGAGAACTTTGGCTAGGAAGGGTAGTTTGGAGGCCTGTAATCTTTATTAGGTTTGATAATTTTGAAAACTTTAGCTTTCTTCCAAATTGAAGATAAAGCTGACGTTGTAGTGGCTGTGTTAAAATTAATTGTTATATAGCTTAAAACTTCAGCATTCGATTTTATTTTAAGGATACACTCTAAGACATCACATTTATTGACGCACACAAAGCTGAAACTGTTATCATAGTAGGGTTGATACTTCAGGTAATTATTGCATCTAGCCTCAGGTACATCAAGATGTGAAAATTCTCAGCATAGTACCTCAACATCAAAGTAGTGGTTATTCATTTGTTTACATTTCCCTATTCCTAGTTTATTCATTTCCATTCAAGTTTGTTTAGCGGAGGCAGGGTTTTCAAATTAATTAAATTAAAGTGCTCGCGCTTTGGCTTATTTGAGAGAGATTATGAGATTCTGTTTTATAGCGATTCCACTTTTGGAAGGTTTGATCGCGTTCGTATATAAGGCACTTAATTTTTTTTTTCTTTTAAGCTGAACACATAGTCAAGTCTAATGTCATATGTCAAAAAAACTATGTAAGGCTTAGAAAATACTGGTGCGGTTCCTGGTCATACAATAAAAGCTTTCTAATATAACTGAAAAAAAATATTTAAAAAAGAGTATCAGAGGAATTAATGAAATACGACGGAGTCGTCGTACCTGCGTTAAAACTGAGATAATAGTTTGCGTAGAAACGGACTGACAGACAGACGGACATGACTAGGTCGACTCTCTTTATGAGGCTGTTATTTTTAAGTAATCTTTTAATAAATTTCATAATCATTACGGTCCTTGATTTAGGATGTAGTGCTGGTAGGTGCGGCGTTGGATGCGCCTCCCAAATTTGTAGTAGTGCCGGATGTTGATCTTTGTTTTTTTTAATTATTTTCACCATGCTAAATCCCACGGGCTGCGGAGGAGGGACAGGTCCGCCCGGGCAGAGATCCTCTGAACCCGGGTAAAGCTAGATTAGAACAGACGATCGCCACTTGTCTGGGCCCACCGTTCAAGACTAGGCAATTTGTTAACTCTAGCCCCCAGTCAGACTGACTCTCAGCATGGTCCGAGTGACATCTTAGCCCGGTCCGAGGTGAAATTTTTGTCGGGGTAAGAGGATGGTGATAGGTAAGTGTGTAGGAGGGGAAGTGTGAGATATTTGTCAGAGGCGCAGATATCCGCTGACTGTCTGGGGCTACTTATTGCGCTGCCGTCTTTCAGTCATTAGCGGATGTTTCTTTCTTCCGACTTTCACGCTTATTCACAGCATCTCTGCGTGTAGGCAGGGATTTCGCTATCCACAACCTGCGACCCGTTCGGTTGTCTTCAGCTCAGCGTCCTCAAGCCATCCCACTAGCTCTAAATTATCGATTTGATGGCCAACCAATTACTTTAAGGAACTTTTAGAATGTTGACAACTATCTGTAAGCATTTTTATATAATCAGTGTGACTGGAATGTCTCCAAAACAACGTAAATGTGTTTTAAAAAAATGGAAGAGGTATATATCAAACTAATTATATGAAGAATTTAAGTCTTACTCAAGTAAATGTAAATATTTTAATAAAAAATCAACACTGCAGTCAATACGCGTCAAACAAGTCATTGCACTCGGTGTTGGATAAGTTAACCATTTGTAGAAATTGATTCGGATATTTACAAGCTAAACCAAAAATTTGTGCAATGCCTCAAATTCCTGAGGTCTCATTTAATGAATACTGTTATTGTGACTATTAATGGCTGTGTTATAAACTGCAATACTATGTTAAATTCTTGTGTGTTAGTGAATGAGATCTACTAGAAGCTGCTTTTAATATACGATTAAATGCGGTCGGACTTAAGACAAATTTATTAACATTATTTTGCTACAGATTTTGCATTGTCACATTTGTAAAAATGGGGTGCTGACTACTTCCGCTCTCCCTCAGAGGCGGAAGGACGCCAGAACCCTTTCAGTTGGTAAGGCGAATGGTGACTATAGGACAATATTAAAATTATCTACATATCTTGCCCAAAGTTTCCAAAAAAAACTAATGATCAAGCAAATTTGCAGATATAGTCTGTTGAACAACAGATAGGCAAAGATTATAATACTGTGAGCCACAATATTATATGCTTAAAGCTTATAAAAATGTTCAAATTTTCTACTAGTATAAAAATAAGAGTTCTGGGTCAACAGGGGGTGGGGAGATAATAAATGATCCTAATTGGACAGGTGGCGGTAAAGAAAGTTAGTGGGGGGATAATAAATGCCACACGTGCGCGGTTCACTTAATAACTGTTTGTGGTTTCACACGTCAGACAGCTCACAGCAGAAAATGTCACGGGCTGTTTCACATGTCGACGTGGTCACTAATTTACCTTAACACAACAAAAACGCTCACCCTTTGAAAAGGGGACCCTTTGCTTGAGAGATGTTGATCTGAAACACAAAAACGCTGAAAACAATCACCCACAACATTGAATAGGGGTCCTTTTGATGAAAACAATCACCCACCAATAACAATAAATTTTATTTAATTAAAGTTTTTTAAATTTTATTTGTAATATTTTTGATCAGAAAAACAAAAACGCTGAAAACAAACACCAACCCCCAAGCAAAAACTCTGAAAGCAAACAGTAAGAACACACAAATTTGAATTCGATCATGTTTTATTTGGATATTTTTTTATCTGAAAAACAAAACCGCTGAAAACAAGCAGCCAACCCAACAATAATAACTTCACACAAACTTTAGTTTAAAAATAAATTTTTTATTGTTTTGATTAAAAATACAACTTTTGCTTACAATATATAAATAATAAATTTGATTACAATAATAATCAATAATTTAATATTTAATTACAAAACTAAAGTTTCTTAGCTTAGTGTTTTATTTATCAATTTTAAGTTAAGGTTGTAATATTTTCTCATCATATCCATGGCTTTCATCCTTAAGTTTGGTGCCTGGTGGCTTTGGCACTTATCCGGTCCCTCTTTAACATCAGCGTCGTCTCAGGGATGATGTCTTTTTTGTATTTCGGAGTAGTTGTTGCTTCTGGGGTTGTCTTGCTGCTGCTGATATTAATGAACGCAAAGGACCTTCACTTCCACCCCCTATTTGTATTAAGGAACTTGCTTCCTCTTTACACCACCAGCACTCCCTAGACCATCAACTCTTCGATGGAATCAACCAATGGGAACCATGCAACTCGAACTTGTAATCTTAATTTTAAGAAGGTGTTTTCATCAAACAATTTAAACGTTGCAAATTAAATTAAAGTTTTGTGTTTAATAAAGTTCATTAAAGAACCTTAAAGTTATATTTAAAGTAGAATTTCGGATTAATGAGTTAAGTCTACTTACATTGTTTTGAAATTAACTACCCCTTTTACTTGTAAAGTGTTTTTTTCCATTAACACCTATTTTGAGATTGTTCCTTTTTGAAGCAGGATAGGCTTTAAAAACTTACCTATCTACTATACTTTAAAGTTATATTACCTGTAAAACTTAATTTTGAATTATTTGCGGAATGTATGCTTGTGAAATAAGATAATTAATTTCCAAACCAAAAGGTTGTTACAAATTACTCAGATTTACATCATATATTTACCAAAGAGTCAGTCCAATTAAAAATTAAAATGGATGAATTTCAGGAAAGGGAATGACCCTAGATCACATAATTTGATTCGAATTGATTCATAAGATTGATATTCCTAAAAAGAGATTTTTACTGGTATCTGGAATAATATTGGATTTTAGTAGATTGACATTCCCTCTTAAAATAAAAGATGTTAGCATTATAATAGAAAATAATAATAATAATTTAACCTCATAATCAGTAAATTGTTATTTAAAAAATTAATCAAACTACATCAACAAAATGTCGATATCATGCAGGTGCTTAAAATTCAAAATTATGATCTTTTAAAAAAAGGCTACTTAAATGTAGTAATAAATATACTAATAAAAAGTTGTTCCAACTTATACCAGTACTCCACGAAACCCTGTTTCTATACAAATATTGAACAATAAACTGAATCCGCAATAGTAATGAAAGGTTCAATGTATTCGTAAGCTTGTAAAATTGTATCGAAAATTCCTATTAAAACTGTAAAAATAATCCTTGAGTAGTGTGTGAGTGTCTTCTGTTTATTAATCCATGATCAGCTCAAATTACAGTAACTCCTGAAGCCAATAAAATAGCTGTATTTAATCGAGAAATTTTAAATGGTTTAAATAAAATAATACCTACAGGAGTTCATAAAGCTCCTAATTCATTTTCTGGATATAAACTTTTATGAAAAAGCGTAAAAAAAAATTGCAAAAAATTTCACTTCTAATAAAATAATTAAAATTATTCCTTATCGTAATCCAATATTTACAGCTTATGTATGTAATCATTATTAAGTTCATTCTCGTAAAACATCTCGTCATCATTAATTAACTTTTTTAATAGTAATAATACCACCAAAAAAAAATAATGGAATATCATATTAATGAAATCATTTTACTATACCTGTTTCAGTTTTTATAGCTCCAATAGCCCTAGTTAAGGGTCATGAACTATAATCAACTAAATGAAAAGGATGATTAGAATGTGTAGACATTAATTTACTTCCCAATAGAATAAATTTATATATATATTCATACCCTTGCCGAGGGTATTATAATTTCAGTCAGAAGCTTGCAACGCAGTGATCAGTATCCTAGGAGAGTCGATCTAGCCATGTCCGTCTGTCCGTCCGATTCTGCGCAAACTATTCTCTCAGTTTTAAAGTTATATGCATAAAACTTTCCAACAAGTTGTCTTTCTATTGCAGGTAGTATATTAGTCAGAACGAGCCGGATCGGACAACTATAGCTCCCATTGGAAAATCGGAAAAATGAAAGAAAAAAAGTTATACCTTTGCTGATTCTTATTTTTTTTTAGTTCTTCGGCATATAGTAATTGTTGACACACCATGTGGCAAATAGACAACAACAACACTAAATAGAATTACAACTTCTTTGCTTTCCAGATAAAGTATTAATTTGGCGATGGACAATAAGCAAAATTTATATAGAATACAAAAATAAAAAATTTATTAAATTGTGTTGTCGTGCCGCCAATCTCACATATACTGCTTTCTAGTGATGGGCGACGCGATCTCGTGTCATTGCTTAAGTAATATCGATAGTGAGCTAATAAGCTGGAGATGAGGCATCGCAACAATTTTGAATTCTAACCAACCAGTAACATCCCACCCACCGTAAAACGACTATGGGGTTTTACCTAGCGCATCCAATACTGCTAGCTTTGATACTGGACGCTTAAGAATCCCAGAAGATGTCTCGACTTCTGCCAATCTAATGTAACCATCGTTAGCCGGAATCGTGCTTATTATAATTCATTTTTTTCCAACATCCCCTGGGCTGATTATCCTCGCAAATGATTACAATATCACCAACGGCGTTAGGCTTGGTTCGTGAATGCCATTTGGTTCGTCTAGTCAAGGTCGGCAGATATTCTTTAATCCATCGACTCCAAAAGTGATCCTTTAATTGTTGCGCAATTCGGTATTGCTTACGATGACAGAAGCTGTTAACATCTTCTGGAGTTTGAGTTGAATTGGTTGTCCCGAGCAAAAAATGATTGGGCGTTAAAGGCTCCGGATCATCTATGTTAATGGGTAGATGAGTCAAAGGACGGCTATTTAAATATTTTTAACCTCAATAAGCAAACTCCTTAGGGTTTCGACGTAAGGCGCTTTCTCCTTGAGCGTTACGCTTAAAACTCGTTAAGTAGACCTTACCAAGCGTTCCCAGCATCCACCTGAACTGGAATTTGAAGGGCAATTGAACTGCCAATCGATTGCTTTATTTGACATTTCCGATTTAATGTAATCCCAGTCAAAAAGGTCCTTAATCTTTTTGAGCTCATTATCTGCTCTAACGAAATTAGTTCCCATGTCCGATCGTATACTTATAGGAACATCTCTTCTGCATGGCTCTGATTGTCAGACACGTAAAGAGTGCAACCCATCTTTTTTCTTGGCGCCTTCCGATGGTAACCATAACCGGGCCAAAGTAGTCTAGTCCTACAAATGAGAAGGGCCGTTGAAACGGTGCCACTCTCTCTTTGCTCGTCCTTTTTACGTTAACATCATGACTCTTAAGTCTGGGAATAGATAACAATTTTAACGGAACGCACCTGGTCATTCAGGCAATAAAGGCTAGTTTAACACCTTCACCACAAAATACGCGCCAATATGCTACAGCTGCAAAGGCCTGTTCGCTCGCATCCACGAAAATGTGCAATTCGATATTATCTTTGACTGACAAAAATTCTGGCAGATAGCATCTATTTAGTTGAAATTTTTTTGCTTGCTCTAACTGAAGTACCCAAAGCTTAAATTTGCCAAATAGATTTTCCGGTAACATGTCATTCCAGTGTATCCCAGATCTCCAAACATCTTGGATCAAGATTTTGCCGTGTATCATTAGGTCTGCTAACATTCCAAAGGAATCATAAACGGATATAACTAGACTTAGCAGTTGGCGTTTAGTAGGACACTTCATTCCACAAATGATTTCCTTTTCGACACGGTTAAGCTTGTGATCGAATACAAACTTATCAGACTGACTATCCCAACACATTCCTAAAATCTTATCCGTTGATTCGCTGTTAATTCGAACCGTTGGTTCCACCAAATCAGTGTTCCTTGAGACATTAAGCGATTGTTGTATACGTTTGGAATTGGAAACAAAGCCTCTAAGCTCAAACGTTCCCAAATTATGGACCCGTTAAACTTCCTGACTGATCCGAAATGCTTCCTCTTCAGATTTGAAACTGTCTACGAAGTCGTCCACATAAAGCCTTGTTTGAATGGCATCGATTACCTCTTCCCTGTAACTTTCGGCATTTTGTTCGTTAATTTTGTTGAGCACTAAGGACAGTAATCTTGTATTTGTCGACCTAAGCATTTCGATTACCATGTCTCCAAAGAAACCTCAACGAATCTTGATCTTCTCTACGAACTTGCACTTGCAAGAACATTTCCTTGATGTCAGCACATACTGCGACTTGGTTTTGCCTGAATTTAAAAAGAATCGTCGTCAATGGTGGGTTTTCATCAGGTCCCTTTAAAAGCATGGTATTTAGAGAAATACCGCAATGGCTTTATCATATTCCTCCATTTTCCCGAGTCCGTGCATTTTGTTCTCTACGCCCTCCAGCCTCTGAAAAGCCATTTTGTAGCTGTCCGTGAATTTAATCACATCTTCTTTCCAAAGAAGACCAGTTTCATAGCATTCATCTAGTCTTTTAGATGTGTTCTTTAATATATCCCTGGCTCTAGATATACTTGCAGATTCTAAAGGCTTAATTGGAATCTTTACACCAAAATTTTCTGTAGTGAAGTAATCTGATATCATGTCATGCGTTTCCTGTTCAGGGTTGTCTTCTGTGGAACGGGCGTGTAGGACAACAGATAATCGCGATGATCCTTTGTCTGGGTCATCGGTGGAACCATAAATTAGCCAGCCTAACTGTGTTTTACCTGCAACTAGATTTGTATCTAAGTATACACTTTTTATGTTTGCTATTAAGTGACAGTTATTAATTCCAACTAAAATCAAAGGATCTGCATCTGTATATCCGTTTATTGAAAGATTTCTTAGCAGAGCATACTTTTTCGTGAGCTTCTCGACATCTACCGATTTCAAAGGTAGATCCAAAGTGGGAACTGTGTTTCCATAGATACGCAGCCATTTCTTATCAGCTCCAGGTGATCTTATGCGAAGATTGCATTCCATGGACAAACATTTTTTAGCATGGCTTTCTATCCAGTTCAAAGTCAATTTTCTCTTTGGTTTAAGTACACCCAGACGTTCTGCTAATTTCTCGTTTATTAATGAAGCAGACGAACCTTCGTCTAAGAACGCGTAAGTCTGTATGATCTTATTGTTTGGCCCCATAATCTCAACTGTCAATACCTAAAACAATAATTGTCGAGAAGCTGGTTTGATCGTGTTAATCGTAGCTTCTTTTGGTCAATGTTATCTTCCTTTTTGAGAATCGTCTGAATGTAAAGAAGTATGGTGACTTTTCTTGCATCCATTTTTCTTACACTCTCGTTTGTACTTACAAGCTTGCAGAGAGTGTCCGCGTCGAAGACAACCAAAACAGAGACGAAGAGTTTTTATTATTTTCTATTTTTCGGCTATATCAGCTTTTAAATATTTATCACAGTTATACATATAATGTTCGCCCTGACATTAATAACACTCATTCTTGTTTTCTTAAGGTGCATTATTCGAAGAATGTAAAATAGATTTTTGTAAGCCTTTGTCATTCTTCGTCTGTTTAATATTAACTGGGGCTGCAATGGTTGCCCTTGCAATGCTTCTTGCTATAGTGCTCAGCCAAATGCTGAAGTGGTCTAAATTAGGATATGGCTGAATTGACGATGAATTTTCAATCTATTAAACTCGCTTACTGAGTGGCATCTTACCTACAAAGCTCTCTATCAGAGAATGATTCTGTAAATGCTGAGTTGCATTTGCTGATTTCAAAAATATAACCAAGTTGTCTATCTTAGAAGCGAATACGACCAACTTTTCTAAATTATTTTCTGTAACCGGGGCTATTTGGTTAACCATGTTCATTTGACTATTTATTAACATTTCTGGCCTTCCATAAGTAAACTGAAGTCTTTCCATAATGTATACAACATTAGCCGGATTAATTAACCGACCCTTAACATCTTCTCTAGCCACTCCTATTAAACTCTTTTGCAACGTCAAAAGGTTTTCCAAGTTTGTATATCCATATGCGTTCGATGATTCCCAAAACATGGTTGAAAATGCAGGCCACGATTCTGGACTGCGATTGAATTCTGGTAAATCTATAAGTTTTCTTGGATGTATACTTCGGGAGTGCTGATATTGAACTACATTGCTATCAGTGTTACCTAAACCATGCCCATTAACACCACCAACATTATCAAGGCCGTACATACCGACATTTCTATTTTGACGTTGAAAGGTTTCTCCAGCAACGTTGAAGCCATGCGACTTCATGCGACTTCATGAGCGCCAAGATCAGCTGCGCCTCAATGCGAGCCAGGAACGTATGCGCCTCCAATAGCGCCAAGATTAGCTGCGCCTCCGTGCGAGCCACGAACGTATGCTCCTCCAGTAGCGTCAAGATTAGCTGCGCCTCCATGCGAGCCAGGATTACCTGCGACTCCATGAGCGCCAAGATCAGCTGCGCTTCCAATAGCGCCAGGATTAGCTGCGCCTCCATGCGAGCCAGGATTACCTGCGACTCCTTGAGCGCCAAGACTAGCTGCGCCTCCATGCGAGCCAGGATTACCTGCGAGCCAGGATTGCCTGCGACTCCATGAGCGCCAAGATTTGCTGCGCCTCCAGTAGCGCCAAGATTAGCTACGCCTCCATGCGAGCCAGGATTACCTGCGACTCCATGAGCGCCAATAACGTATGCGCCGCCATGCGAGCCAGGATTTGGGGGTGCCAATGTGCGCTTTGTAGTTTCTTCGAACATTTTTACGGCAGATCTGATTTCACTTTTACACATGTTCACCAAACGGGATTCAATAAGTATGACTTGATTTGCCTGACCATCACTCAGGCTATTACTCGAGCAGTTAATACTGATTGAGCATCTTTTATGCTTTTCATCATGTCCATCATATTCCGAAATATAACATTTTCGGGGACCTTCTCTTTTAAATCCATGATTGTTTTATCCTTGTCGGAATCCATTTCTGCTTCTGATTCTGGTTGACTCTTTGGCGTCGGAGTAGATGTTCCAGCCATTTCGCTCAATTCGAATCCCAACTATTTGTTACTGCGCAAATTCATGTGTATACAATAATGAATTTCACAACTTTGCAAAATTCTTCTCCACAAATTTCTGCACATTTTGACGACCAGCTATTACAAATTTAATAAAGATGTTGCCACACCAGAATTACAACTTCTTTGCTTTCCAGATATAGGGTTAATTTGGCGATGGACAATAAGCAATTTTCATATAGAATACAAAAAATAAAAATTTTATTAAATTGTGTTGTCGTGCCGCCAATCGCGCATATACTGCTTTCTCGTGAATCATTGCTTAAGAAATATCGATAGTGGGCTAATAAGCTGGAGATGAGGCATGGCTACAATTTTGAATTCTAACGAACCAGCAACAGTAATGGTTAAATAATTCAGAATTACGGTTAAAATTTATTTAAAATTGGACGACTATATCATATAGCTTCCAAAGGAACAATCGGAAAAATAAGTACAAAAAAATTATAACTTTGCTGTGTTAGAATTTTTTTTTAGTTCTATATCATATAGCTCCCAAAGAAACAATAATATAAATTAATTATAAGTCCCGTTTAAGGATTTATTTTAAGACGCACTATACTGTACGAATGAGAAGACTTGGTAATTGCGAGGTTTGACCGTCACGATTTATTTCCAAAATTCAACTAACTGCTAAGTACAATAATTCTTATAACGAAAGCTAGCTCTATGCCCATGCATGGTCTGGGTAGCCGCCGTTGCATTAGAGTGCATTGCGCTGATTGCGCTGACATCCGTAGGTGTCGCTGGTCTTGCATTATTTAAGTCGGTCATGCATGATCAGCTTGGGAACTTCCGTGTTGCTGTGAAACCGTTTTAACTCCTCCCTTACTTAGATGAAGGACGTCCTCGGACTTCTTGAAGCTGTCAATGATAATTTGAAGGTCACGCTGACTTTGATCTTGATGGCATAGTAAAGCAGGTGATCAAGAATGCGATCGTGGCCACTTCAGATATTATAGGCCGTGTTTCCAGTCCCTTTTCTATTTCGCCAATGTAACGTATGTATTTCATATTTAATTTTTGTAAGTATGGTAAGCTCAGTATATCTTGATGGCCCGTAATGTTAAGGACTGTTGATGCAGCTGGGGCTGGTGACTTCTTAACGTGTTATTTATTTTTACCTCGTCTTCGAATGAGAGGAGAACGTTCCGGTTACCAGTTGTTCATTGATCGTGGCTGTTCCGTCATTAAGAATGATGATGCCATCATCGATGATTGTTAGGTGTTTGTAGGTGGCTGGTGCGAGTCGAGCAGTGTGCGTTGCCTCCTGAGTGAAGTTGCTGTGCGCAGGTTGTATAGGGCATTTCTCTGCAAAATGTTGTTGTAAGGGCGGTGCTGCATTTTCCAATCGGCATGATTTTGTTACCGCAATCAGCTATAGTATTGTCTTCAGCAAAATTAATAATAGTGCCGTTGTTTTCTTGTTGTGCAAGATTATCTTCTTACAAACTACATACGGCTTAGGATACTTTAATATAAAGTGTAAAAAATTATTATTTAATAAAACTTTAATTTGAGCAACTTCCATTAGATCAGTAACAGTAATTTGCAGAATGTTCATTGATTAAATTTTGTAAATCATTTGAATCTCAAATTGCGGGGTTGATTATTAAGGCTTCGAGTTCGGAAATAATTATTCTGTTTCTTGATAGCAATTTTTCTTACAAATTTTCTCTATTTATCTGTTCTAATTTTGCGTTTTTTACTAAAATGTTTACAGTGTTTGCTAGGATATTTATTTGTTCCTGGGTCTTTGTGTTAATGTTTATCTGCCTATTTTCTGATTCTATGAGTTCTTTCTGCGTGAATTTAATTTTCTCGAAGTCATCGAAATCTGGAGTACCGGCTACGATTTTTAATGCGGTACCTAATAAGTTGATGCTTCTAGCGTGTCTATGGTGAACATTTAATTACCTCAAATTGTCCTTATGGACCACCCTACCTTTTATTAAGACTGTCCCCAAGTCTGCTTCTATGGTTTCCTCGGTGTACAAATTGGAAAGTTTGTTTTCCAACTTCTTATTTGATTTTACGAGAACTTTGTCTCCTACTTGAAAATTTCTGTCTTGTCTAGTTTTATTTAATCTTTGTAGTTGGATGTTCTGTGCATTTGAGACTTTATCTCTCATTTCTGCGTTAAGCTTTATGGTTGATGAATGAATTATGTCGATGGGTCGTTTATTTGTTACAGAGTGAATTGTTCTATTGTATTCTATAGCCGCGAGGAGTAGTAATTCAACCGTTTCCTCAATACCTCTTTCGATTTTTAAACACCGTGCTATTTCTGTTAGTATACTGTGGAATCTTTCCACTTGTCCATTCGATGTACTGGAAAGCGGCGGTGCATTAACGATTTGCACGTTAAACTGGTTGCTTAAAAGAGACCTAATTGTTTCGGATTTTATAGAGGGCTCATTATCGCAATATATTGTTTTCGGTCGCCGGTAGAAATTAATGAGTTGTAAAATCGCGGTTTGCACTTCTGCAATGGTTCTGGATGCGATTGGTTGAACAATTGAAAATTTTGAAAATTTGTCTACGCAAGTTAAAAAGTATTTTTTGTCTGTTGAAAATATGTCAATGTGTAGGATTTCACCTGCGTACGAGGGAATGGGTGTTTCTCCGAGAATCTGTTTCTGAGGGTGTCTATCGTATTTTGCCTTCTGGCATATTTTACAATTTGCGACCACTTCAATAGCCATATGAGTCATTTTGGGAAAAAAATAGTCTTGCAAAATCTGTTTCACGTTTTCTTGAGCGGCCCTATGAGCCCTGTGCTGTTCTGACACCGTAATTTCATTTTGCTCATTTTTGTCTAGGATGTCAGTTACCAAACGGTTCGTGTAACGGAATGTGGTTGTCGGGAAAGTTTCTATTAACTTATGATGGATAAATGCCAGTACTGGTATTTCGCATAAAATTGTATTGACTACGTCTTTTTTGACCACATCGCATACTCTCTGTATAAGTGTTTCTCTATCCGAGAAATATAAGAGATGTCGAGTTTTTTCACCAAGTGAAAAAACAGCAGTTCTGCTTTCTTCTATGATTATCTGGTTCCGAAAGCAGTTAACCGGCTTGTCTGTTTTTTCAATAGTGTAGGTGAGTGATAGCTCGCTATGTATTGTGGCAATATCTGACTGTGCATCCTCATCTAGCGCGTGGATGTGCTGTCGGGACAGTTCGTCAGCGACGTAGTTCTTCTTTCCTGGCTTAATTAAAAATTTGGGCGTTGTGCTCGTCAATGAAAGCTTTCCAGCGCTTAATTTTTGCGTTTGGATTGCGATCTGAGACGGCGAAAGTAAGTGGCTGATGGTCAGTAAAAATGTTTACATTTTTCACGCCATATAGATAATTTCTGAGGCTTTTTAAGGCCCATACTATTGCTAATAACTCCCTTTCGTTGGTTGCAAAATTAGTTCCCAGTCCTTTAAAGTTCGTGATATCATGGTTATAGGTTTTCCTTCCTGTGACAAGACTGCACCCAAACCAAAAGACGAAGCATCTGTCGTCAAGTCGATCGCTTTTTTGTAATTTGGATATAATAACATTACGTTTTCAGACGCGAGAACACTCTTAAGTTTTTCAAATGGCTGACGTTGATTTTCGTCGAAGTTAACAGGTATTTTCCTTGATTGTCCTGTACTAACCTTGCCATTTTCCCTTTTAGGATGTCACTTATAGGTTTTGCAATAGATTAATAAAACACCTTAGTAACTAGCTAGTCCGAGAAATGACCTGACATTAAATAGTGTGGTCGGTTGTTCGTAGTTACAGATTGCGTCTATTTAGGGCATGTTCTTATGACTCCGCGTGAAACCACGAAACCTAAATACTCAACATTTTCTTTAAAAAGTTAGATTTCTCGCGCCAAACTCTCATGTTGGCCTCATATAACTTGTCTAAGTCCCATGCTATGTATTTCACATGCCCGCGCATATAATAATCACGTCGTCGATGTACACATAGCATGATTTCCCGATTTGTTCCCTGAGCACATCGTCAATGGCTCTCTGAAAAATGCTGGGTGCATTCTTCAATCCAAAGGGTAGTCTACAGAACTCATATTTCCCATTTGCTACTGAAAAATCCGTTTTTTCTCTGTCGTTTTCGGCGAGTAGTATCTGGTGAAAACCAGACTTTAATTCTATTGTGGTAAAGTACTTTGCCTTTCCTAAATTTGCCAAAATAAAAAATACGTTCGGGATAGGGTATTTGTCATATATTGTCTTCAAATTAGGCTTTCTGTAGTCTATTACTAGGCGTTTGTTTTGTGTTTCCCTGTTCATCGGCCCCTTTTTTATCTACAACCCAAACAGGGTTGTTATATGGAGACCGAGATGGTCGGATTATGCCGTCTCGTGGTAACGCTTGTGTTTCTGTATTTACAAATTCGGACACGCCCATTGGGTATGGCTACAATTTTGAATATATCGGATCTTCATTTTCTGTCCTGATAGTACCAATAATGTTAGTATTGTACGGCAGCGCTTCGTTTGGCTCTGCAAATACACCCGTACGGTTTCCTAACATTTCCTGAAATTTTTCCAATATTTCCTGTGGTACCACTATATCCTTAAGTTTTGTAAAATTAACATCTGCACATTTCAAAAATTTAATTTCCTCCGAACTGCTATTATTTATTAACTTTTTTTTTCTCTTAGATCAAATACGACGTCAGTTTTTTTTAGTAGGTCCAGTCCAATTATTCCATCAAACGTTGTTAAGTTTGGTAGCAAGAAAAATTTTGTATTTGTATTAAAATGGTGCATTATACATTTTTTGTTTATTGTGTTGTGACCATGGATTGATTTTATAGAGAATGGTTTATTTACGAAAAAAAACCGTTTTTAAGCCTTTCATAGGTTTGATGTAATTCTTTGAAGCCCCTGTGTCAATTAAAAGTTATATTTTTCTCCCTGCGATATCCCGTTCTATGAATGGGAGCAGGGAGTTATGCCAAAAAAATTTATTTCATCGTATTCTACTAGGTCATCGTCGATGTTCTCACATTCCTTTTCGGCTACTGCTGGGTATTCATCATTTGGTGGGTCGTTTTCTACAGCCAGATGGTTTATCCTCTGGTGTTTTGGTCCTGTATATCTAGCGCTACTACTATTGGGCCTTTTAATCGTCTGCCCCTGATTATTGTTACCGTTGGGTTGAATATTTTGGTGTTTTGAATTTGCCTTGAAAACGGTCCACTTTGTTGGTTTTGGGTTGGTTGTCTAAAACGGGATAATGAGGGATCAGCTTCCATTGGTTGTGTCAGATCCTGTCTGGGTGGTTGTTTTGGTGGTATTCTATTAAAATGGGGGTTTTTACCATTTGGGTTAAACTTAGCGTCTGTCGTTGCACTTCTTTGTTCAGGCCTTTGGTGTTTTTCCTCCGTGCTACGTGCAAAACTATTTGCGAACATGTATGTAATGTAACGTTTCGCAGCAAGCGATACCTATTATGATTTCGGCATCCTTATACGTTTCTACTTCTGGTGTGCCGATATTTACACCGCCTAATCGCTTCTGAACATCTTGTAATTCTTTTTCAAAGCTCTTTTCTTGCGCGGCAAGTGCGCTTGCAACTGCGCATC
Source organism: Drosophila elegans (assembly GCF_018152505.1). Lineage (NCBI taxonomy): Eukaryota > Metazoa > Arthropoda > Insecta > Diptera > Drosophilidae > Drosophila > Drosophila elegans. Next base: position 439,082 of record NW_024545763.1, on the reverse strand, counting down.
TATAATGGAGTTTAATTGTTCACTGGTCAATGCCATGCTTGAACTATTTTGTTGTGAACTTTCCGCGGTATTTAGTTTTTGAAATCTGTCTAATAATTCTTCTATCTCTCTAACGCTCATATGATTTTAACACAGAGAACAAAGAATTTTGTTCCTTTCGTATTTAATTTTTTCTAAAAAAGGTTTCCGAACTTGTTTTACTTTTGACTGAGACTCTTAGAAAACCACTTTTTTAATATTTTTAAAATATTTTGCAATTTGAAAATAGTGGCAATATCAATGAACACTCTACTTACATGGTTTTTATTTAATTATAAAACTAAGTGTTGTTGCCGCTGTCGGTGTCTTCCTTCTTTTAATTCAGTTTCGCTCTTGTAGCCGTTCTGGTTGTTTTTATTTGTTTGATTTGTTTTTTTTTTTTTTGTAATTTTACGAATCGAACGCGTTTTTTAAAAAATTTGTTTTATGTTTTTATTTTAATGTTGAATCGAGGGTCATACGATTGCGTTTTTTTTTATTTTACACGGGTCGAGGGTCTTACGACGCGTTTTTTTATTTAACACGGGTCGAGGGTCTTACGACGCGTTGGGTGCCAATTAATTATAAGTCCTGTTTAAGGATTTATTTTAAGACGCACTATACTGTACGAATGAGAAGACTTGGTAATTGCGAGGCTTGACCGTCACGATTTATTTCCAAAATTTAACTAACTGCTAAGTACAATAATTCTTATAACGAAAGCTAGCCCTATGCCCTAGAAGTGCAGACCCGGCTGCCCGTGCATGGTCTGGGTAGCCGCCGTTGCATCAGAGTGCATTGCGCTGATTGCGCTGACCGAAACTTGGAATTTTGGCGACGTCGTTGTGCAACATCCGTAGGTGTCGCTGGTCTTGCATTATTTTAGTCGGTTATGCATGATCAGCTTGGGAACTTCCGTGTTGCTGTGAAACCGTGTTAACTGATAAGAACATTTTTTTTTAAATGAAACTTTTCTATTTTGAAATTTTTATTTTTTTAATCTTTTAGACATTATAATAATTTAATACAGTTCATATCACAATTATAAGATATCTGCAAAATGCTTATTGAAATCCTGAAAAATTGTTGACTCCTTAAACTAGAGGCTTAACAAAAATTGATGACGAAAGTGAATGCAGTCCTTGTCGATAACATACCGTTACTTTTTATTTTTGGCCTAGCATGGAAGGGAACCGTTACATTTCCAACCAAGATAACGAAATTATAACACAATTATAAGACACATTGCAAAAAGTGGAGTTGCCGTAACCGTGTCAATTTTTTTTTCTTAAAATTGAGTTGTAATTAAAATTTAATACTTTTTGCATAAAATGCCACGCTCTACGCTCTTGACAGACCAAGAAAAGGGTCAATTCTGGCCTAATCACGGCTCGTCTTGAATGTGAGCCAAAAATCTAGAATTATTGGTAGAATTCGAACCGTTACAACAAATTTTCTCTAGAATCCAGACAATTATGGTAAAAAACGAAGCACTGGTCGAAAACCAATACTTTCTGAATGCGAAAAAAGGCGTATATTACATAAAGCCAGTAATTCTAACGCGTTGTGCTCCCAGCTAGCTGCTCTCCGGCGTCGAAAAGTCTTTCAAATGGCTTTCTGAAGGACTCTAAAAATCTCGGGACATGTTTTCAAAGGTATTTAAAAACAAATACCTCAAATTACTAAGCGTCATAAAATGGCTCCCACTAGTTTTGCTAGACGCAATTTAGATACTAACTGGGACTTTTCTATTTAGAATTTTTTTTTTGTTATTCTTTAAGACTTTGTAATAATTTAATACATAGTTTAGAAAAACGATTATAACTTTATTAAGATCGGAAAACGCTATTATATAGCTGCCATAGAAATTATAGATTAATTAAGATGTAAATTATCATAGCTTCAAAGTTTTTAAACATATACGCAAGTAAATCATAATTTTAATGTTTTCAAGAATATATAGTTTTTGCAATAGCTGCAAGGGTGACTACAATATATAACTGCAATATTCAAAGGCAGCAATGAATAGTCCGATCTTAATAAATGAAATAGAAATCAAAATGTTTCGCTTTTAAAGAGTTTGTGCATAATAAGAGTTTTAGAAAGTCATTCGAATCCGGAAAAATGGGGGTCAAAGTGCGACAAATTTGTTTTCCCATATTGGAGCTGTTCGGGCCGGTAACAAAAAGTTTTACTTTTATGGCATGCTTGTATTCTGGCTTTAAATACGCTTCAATTATCTCAGCATTTTTGAAATGGAAACGTTTTTCAACGCAAAAAACTTTTGGAAAACCAGCTAGTTTACCGGGAAAACGGATATAAAGCTAGATTTCACACGCACACAACTCCAAACGACGAAAGCTACGGATACGTACTATATACAGCTTAAAAGGTTGTAACGTACTTTAATACAAAATTGGGTTCTAGTGACCTGTACAAATTAAAAACAAAAGGGGAAACAAACTTCATGAAGCCCAAGTTAATATAAACTTACAGCCTTTGGTAAAAAAAAAGTCGAATTTCATTCGTATATGCCTAAAAACATTAAAGCAAATTGACCCCCATTGCCATGTATATGATATATTCGTCCGATTTTATTCAAATTTAAAAAGAACTAACATTAAAATTGAAAAACATGAAAGTTCTATTTTTTTCATTTTTTGTTCCAATGAGAGCTTATTTTACAAGCAACAGAAAAATGACTTTTTGGAAAATTTCCTGCAGATAGCATTAAAACTCAGAGACTAGTTTGCGTAGAAACGGTCAGACGGACAGACAGATGGACATGGCTAGATGGACTCTCCTGCTGATGCTGATCAAGAATGTAAGTACTTTAAAGGGTCGGAGATGTCTCGTTCATTGCGTTGCAAACATATGACTGAAATTATAATACCCTCTGCAGAGTATAAAAATAAAAAAATCTTACATAATATTCGTGGTATGGAAAACCTAAATATTATACAAATGCATGTTATGTGAACACTGCTTTTAAATGTCTTAAAAATATAAGGTGCGTTAATAATCAGATCTGAATGATCAAAATAATAATATATTAAAAGTAACGGCTTAAACTGTATGTAAATTGTACATATATGATTTACTGTCTATAATTTTTAATAAAATGGAACAGCAATACGGCTGTGATTTTTTGCAACATCTATTGGAATGTCTTTCATGAATTTTTTGTACGAAAACATGTATCTGAAGAGATCTAACTGCAAAGATTTCCTAGTCAAGAAACAGTAAATTTTAAAAGTAGTTAGTAGTTAAATAATTTAGAGAAATTGTTATTTAAGGAAAAGAAAAATACTTGTTTGGCAACTGATCCCTCCTCGATGGTGCCGTCTGTAAATGATGCTGCAATGCTTAAGCGATGTCACGTATGCGGTCAGCTAAGATCAACAGTCGGAACTAGTATTTTTCAATACAGTGATGACTCATGATCATGGTATAGAGAAACTCTTTTATTATAAACAAATTTTGGAGCTTTGCAGTATTAAGACTGTTGTTTTAAACAAAAACCTCAGATATCAAACAAAAACACCTCTTGACGAGGTAAAATTAATGTGCAATCGCAGTTTTAACTCCAAAAACTTCTGATATCAGATTTTGACACGACTATTTTTTATTTTACGAAAAAAAATTACTTTATTTACATTAAATTTGTTCTGTAATCGACACAAAACTGCACAAAAAATTTAACCTTGATACTTAACAATATCAAAGCAGCGGACCGATTACAAAACTAATTAAATAAAAAAAAGTGATTTTTTTTGGTAAAATTCAAAATAGTCGTCACAATCAGAAGTTTTTGGAGTTGAAGGTCTGATTGTCATATTAATTTTACCTCTTCAAGACGTGTTTTTGTTTGATTTAATGAAAGCTACAACTGGTTCTAAATTTAATACATCATTTTGAGCTATTAATAATAATGAAACTATGTAATAATTAAAATATTGAAGGCTGTTAGTCGAACGTCTAAAATCTAATAAATAGAAGTAATCATCTAATGATTAATAATTTACAAATTTCATCTAACAAAAATAATAAACGCAAAGAAGTCCAAATTATTTCAATAAAATGCCCGTGTAAAAGAAATCGATACGCATAATTATTAAAAACTAATACAAACATAAAATATCCAACTAAAACAGAAATTATAACTGTTAGGGATGCCAAATAATTGAGAAAACCTCTTACTCTGAGTTTTGAATTAAAACTGTCTTATTTATTTGTTCCAAGATTCTTTTTCTAGTCTTATCTATGTCCGCATCTGTCTGCCTGAGCGGGAGAGTTTAATTTTTTTCCCCTCATAGGCACTTGGTGCAGTGTGTGAGACACGTCTTAAGCGATAGTGTTTGATAGCTCAAGTGTGCCTGCACTTAAAGATTACAAGTGCTAAGAGCTGTACCCTTGTCTTGTTTGAGTAACAGTTCATATACTATGGCTCTAGGTCGATTAAAATGACATGCCCAGATCTAATAAAATCGTATACTTTATGATAATTTGTGTCCTTCTGAACATTCTGTCAAGTGCCGGCAAGATTAGGTGTATGGAATCTTAATAACATACATGATATACATATTTATTTTGTAAGCGCTGCAAATACAAATAGTGGACTGTATCTTTAATTTTCGATATTTTTTAGTTGGAGCTAACTTATTAATATAACACCATTGCAACGGCAAAAGTTCTATGACTTAACTTTCACAACCACTTCATAATTCGTTTTACCATAGCATTTATATGTTTAGATATGGAGCATAACGCTAGGTATGGCAATGGCTTGTAATTGCCCTTGTACATTTGTTTTTCCTTTGCAGGTAAAATTATTATAGTTAATAGTTAATTGCAAACATAAGAGTAAGATGATGAAGAAAATCAAACTCTTATAAATTTAACATATGTGTTTTCAAATCATTTATTTCGGTAAATAGGTTCTTAATTTCTTCTGAATGGTTAATTATTGGTGTACCTAACGGTCTTCATACAACTTTAACTTTATCTCACCTATATATGAAAATAATAATGTCCCCTGAGCTTCTAGCAGAATACTATGATGAGCAACGAAACCTATCATTATAAGTTCGAGCAGTGCAATCGGTCCTAATCGTAAAAATTTCTTGTTCTGGTATATATATAGTTTTTAATTTTAAGTGGCCTCGTTGAACTCGAGCCTTGGCGTTCCTCTGAACCTTAAACTGCCAACTACTTTTTCTATGTAACTCAACCCAATACGACTTATTCTCAATAATTTTTTTATACCTACAGTTTGAAACTCTATTTGGCCTAAGAGGCGTAAACTCACAGTTGTTATTGTTGGCACTCCTCCAAGGCAAACTTCCTTCACAAACTCATTTAATACCCTGGCAGAGGGTATTATAATTTCAGTCAGAAGTTTGCAACAAAGTGAAGGAGATATTTCCGACCCTATAAAGTATATATATTCTTAATCAGCTTAACTAATAGAGTCGATGTCCGCCTGTCCGACTGTCTGTCCGTCCGTTTCTACGCAAACTAGTCGATCAGTTTGAAAGCTATCTGCATGAAACTTTCCCAAAAGTTGTCTTTCTATTGCAGGTAGTATATAAGTCGGATCGAGCCGGATCGGACGACTATAGCATATAACTCCCATAGAAACAATCTGAAAAATAGATCAAAAAAATTATAACTTTGGTGTTTTTTAACTTTTTTTAGTTGAAATTTTTGAATATTTCAGAATTACGGTTTAAATTTCATCAAAATTGGACGATGTAAATAATAAAAATATAAAAAACAATGTTTTTAAAATGTAACTTTTCTATAATGTCATTTTTTTATTCTTTTTGACCTATTAATAATTTGACAGTTAAGAATTAAGCTTTCAATTTTATTAAAATCGGAAAACGATATTATATAGCTGCCATAGGAACTATCGAATAATTAACCTGCAAATCATCATAGCTTCAATGTTTTTAGACATACACGAGAGTAAATCATAATTTTATGGTTTTTACGATTATTTAATTTTTGCAATAGCGGCAAGGGTATATAAACTTCGGCTTACCGAAGTTTGCTTCCTTTCTTGTTTTTTATTGCTACTTTTGACACTTATAAAGGGTCGATTCCGCCATTAGATGATAAGCATCTATTTCAACATTTTAGACTAAATACTGAGAATCTACTTTACTGTAGTCATGCGTTCATCCAATTTAACTGGTACTGTAATAATTCTTTAAGGCACTGAGGTATGTCTACCAAACAATGGTAATTTCGCATTGATTATTAATTTTTTATCCAAAAAAAGCCCTTAGCCGAAAAAGAATTATAGACCTCTTTTAACTCTGTGCCTGTTCTTTTCCCTACCTAACTAAATTCTCAGATAAAGTGTCTTTTATTTTTGAAATTTCACTTTTCAACTGACTAGGTTTTATTATATTAGTATTAAGTCGACCATGATTGATGTCTATTAAAAGGCTATTGACTCCGGATTGAATCTTTTTGCAAGGGTTTTTAATGGATTTGCATATTTTACATTTAACACTTACGAATTTAAGTCCTGCCGTGGCAATAAAAAAAAAAATCTTTCAAAGCAAAAACGTATTATCGCTTTTGCATTTTTTTTTACAATAGTCTGTTAGACATTTAAAGCACATTTTCCATTCAATCGATTGGACTTAAAGCCATAAATTTGTGAAATCGAAATATATTGTGTCCCATACAAATGGGAAGTACGCAAAGTTTTTACATTGCAACTTAATATATTTTAGCAGGCTTTTCTGATTATAATTGTGCAAGGATTATATCAACATCATCCGATAATTGTGATTTTAGTTTTATCACGCGACACAAAAGTGGGTCAGTGTCTGTGGAAATATGAGCATGTATGTATATGAGCTGAACAACGCAGCCACTTGAGTCAGACAAAATATATACATATACACATATCATGTAAAATTAATGTCTATGACTATAAGTGATATCAGGGTAGTTGTGATCTCCCTTATCGCACTCAAGAAATTTTCCCAAGATAGGGATAAACAATCCAGTTCGTGGATTACTAGAAATAAGATAACAATCCCAATTTTAACGTTGTATGAGCTATGTTACTTTGTCAATCAATTCAGAGACATCATTTACAATCTGCGACTCACACCATGCAAGGAAACACTTTTTAGCAGTTGTAATCTGTCAGTGCAGGTCACTTGAGCCTTCAAATTCCTATCAAATAAAATGTTTCCCATATTTCACTTGCGGGGGTCAAAAAATAGAACAACGAGACTATCACAGGCTATGAAAGGGCGGCGCATGCGCAGTTCAGCCCGAAGTAATAGTGCGGGAATCAGAGCGAGAGAGACCAATAGACAGTTAATCAAGTGCCGAGTGCTAGCATCAAGATCGCAAAGCCAAGGCGCCGAATGGCGATTAGTCTACAACTAACGGGTGCTAGGTCATGGCTAAATTAAGCTCAAGGAGTCCTAGCGTAGAGTCTGCAAAAGCTGGCTGGGCGAAGAGGCAGAGCCTAGTCGCACCTGCTAGGCAATACACTCACAGCAAAATGAATTAAATCCAGACCGATCTTAGGCACCGATCTAGACCGATCTTAGGGATAAAAGTGGCTGGGCGAAGAGGCAGGTGCTAGCATCAAGATCGCAAAGCCAAGGCGCCAAATGGCGATTAGTCTACAACCAACGGGTGCTAGGTCATGGCTAAACTAAGCTCAAGGAGTCCTAGCGTGGAGTCTGCAAAAGCTGGCTGGGCGAAGAGGCAGAGCCTAGTCGCACCTGCTAGGCAATACACTCACAGCAAAATGAATTAAATCCAGACCGATCTTAGGCACCGATCTAGACCGATCTTAGGGATAAAAGTGGCTGGGCGAAGAGGCAGAATCTAGTTCTACCTGTTAGGCGATACACCTTGTCAGCCCCGATAGTGAGGTTCGCATAACATTCATAGTCTTGGTGAAGACGACACGAACATTAAACCAGCAAGCAGCTAACGACGAGGAGCGACTCAGCAGTGGATAGCGACGGGAAGTGACGCACATTTATGTAGCGAGCGAGATATACGCAGGTCGTTACAAGACTAAACTAATTAAACCGAAATTCTACTTTAAATATATTGATATATAATTATATTATATCATTATTGAACTTGATAATTAGGATTATTAACATAAAACATTAATTAAGTTTCTGTAATACACAAATATAAGTTGCAACGTTTCAATTGGTTGAGAAAGGAAGCACGTTCCTTAATAGAAATAAGGAAGGGATGGAAGAAAGTATGATCCCCAATATTAAGGTGGGTTAAAAGTGAGTAGTATATAGAAAAGGATGTAAGTTCGATTCCAAAATCCTTCATTAACATCATTAGCAGCAAGACAACCATAAAAGCAACAACAACCGCTAAATACCAAAAAAAAAGGTAAATAACTACAAACAACGACAGCAGGTACAAAAAAAATGAATAACAACATCAGCTAAACAATAATGAATAACAAAAAACAAAATGGTTTGTGAAGATATTAAAAGATAGAGCTCATGTTTAAGAAATATCGTTCCCTAGAATAACATTAACCGGATTGAGAAAGTTGGTGAGTGTAAATCGAAATATGGCACGCATATGCCATGTCTCTGGGCCGACGATGATGTTAGAGAGGGGTCATGGTATGATGAGAAAATATTAAAATTTTAGCTCAAAAATTATAAATAAAACACGAAATTAAGAAACTGTAGTTTTTAAATAAATATTTGTAAACAAATTTATTCTTCATATGTTGGGGTGATTTTTTGGCGGCTTCTTTAGGCTGGACCAGTATTTTGAACAGGAATGCGAAAATCAATGAACTTGAGATAATTGGGACATTACGCGACGTGAGGGTGTTTATTTACACTTGTAAATTGGAACTAACTTAAGCTTAACTTTTGTGCTCTACTCCAAAGCAGAGCGAAGACTTGGGAGGAGAGTTGGAGCGGGAAAGCGTAGGGACATCGGATAAACCCTGTCGCTCTTCACTGGCAGAATATACAAACGCCTTCTTGGCGTGAACATACTGCCTTTTTGCGAAGACCACCGTAGCATGAACATCAGAAATACCGGTACTCAGGAACTGGATCCATCTTCAAGAAGCATGTGGTGGTTCCTTCCAGCGAAAGCTCTACGGAGTGATGGTGGGCCAAGCAATTGACGCAATACTTAAGGAGTTGTATAGCCTGGAGCCGTTTCTCGGCACTAAGCCCCAGAAAACGGAAACATTTCCGTAGAGGATGGATCTTTTGGCAGACTCGGCATTGGTAGGACGCAGAACCTCGGAAACATCTGCCATCCGAAGCGTTGTACGGAATGCAATAATTGGAAAGATTATTTGTAGGTGTATTTTGCGCGTTGGAAACTTGTGCGGAGAAAAACGAAATTTAAATTTGAAACAAGGCGCTTACGAGCCTCGGAAAATCTGATGTAGTCGGAGTTATGGGCGAAGAGTTGCTTGGGTGAAACAGCGTGTGGTGCCGATTTTGGTATGTGAAGCAGTTACGGGGCCTTGTGCAATTTCCAAGTTGGTGGCCGTTTGCGAAACAATTTGTGCACTACTGTTTCCTTTGAATATAGGAACTGGATGGTTTTCACTAGAACACAAATGGCAGCCTTTGGGTATGAGAATTATCCTCGTGTGAATGAATTTATTTTTGTCAGGAATGAATTAAGCTCGAACTAAGTGGGAATTTCTTGTGTAAGGACTGAGAGAGTAAGTTTTGAAAGTTTTGTGGAACACATGTAAAATAGGATAGGCACGCAATTCTCAATTTTAATGCCGAAAAACTCTAAGGATGTTAAACAACCTTGGATGCTGCTTTGAAGCAGATTTATCAGTGTTGGATTCCAAGTGGAATAATGATTTAAGCATTCGCTTGTTTTAGAAACGAGTAGTAAGGTTATCCCAAGCTTAGCGGAAGCTGGCGTGCGTAAGCGGCAAATTTAAAACTATGGCCTTAGCTTCACCTCTAGTTTTGGCATTTAAGTGAAACAGCTTTTCAACCGGCGTAAGACTCGGAAGCATACCGCCGTGAAAAGGTCTGGGAAAGTCGGCCAGCGAAAATAATCGCATGTGAAAACCTCCGTATCAATATGGGAGGAGCCTTGTTCCATTTGTTCTCTGAGCTGTGCTTTACGTACACAGAATATGTTTGATCGTACTCCAAATTGAGGATGAATAAGTTGTATGTGCCATCTTCGTCTGCAGCCACAATACATTCAGAGCATGTATAGTAAGCTTCCTCCACCTTACATAATGTGACTTGACGGGGTCGCGGCCTACCTTGTATGTTAATAAGGTTGGAGTAGCAGCAAAAGAATTTTTGAAACTGGCCTCGAAATGGCTTAGACGATTGGATATTGAAATTAACTTATTTAAAGCGGCGGTTGCCATGGGGGGTAAAATGTATTTATAATGAATAAATTTCAAAATTAAGAAATAGATTTTTTTTTCAATGATTGTTTTTAATCGTAGAATATATGTATTAATATTGGATACGTATTTAAGACAATTTGAAATTTAGGAACCATATGAAATTTGTTCTAATCTACGGCCACACTGGAAGTTGTGGATGAATTTGGAATTTTGAAAATGAAAATCGTAAAAATATACGGATACACTTGAATTTATTTATCAATTTAAAATATAGAAAGCAAATAGCAATCGTATGAATATACGGTCACACTGGAATATGTGAATGCATTTTTACGGAACATAATTTTAAATATTGAAAAATGTTCTTACAGCGATATTGTAGTACGGACCCAAAAGTAATAAATTAATTATTTATCAATATATATGGACACAGTAACGCAAGGATGGTTTTTTTGCCTAACATAAAATATTTAACACCTCGCTTGAAAAGAAATCCAATCAATTTATACAAGTACATTAATTTCTCATGACATGCTAAAGGCTGTCATGATTTTTTTTTAAAATTGGAAAACGCTTAAGACAAAATTACATAGCCCAGAGAACAGTATATTCCAAGAGAAATTCAAATTTATTCTATTGAATATATATTTGTATATATTTGAATATATATTTGTAAAGACCTTAAAACTGGAGAAATTGTGTCAAAATCAGAGAATTCAACTTTGACTTGGTATGCCTAAGATATGGATAATGGTTTAATGTGGGGTTTTTTTGTAATGCAATGGTGTATTAAGAGTTTTTAGCAGACAAAAAATAGATAGCTTCCAGTAAAGGGCTGAATAATTAAAATGCCGTGAGACATCGAACGCGATGGTTTTTTTTTTGGCTGAGTACCTGTTATGAAAGAAATTAATTAAAGTATTCCTTTAAATAGATTACGTCGCTTAAAAATGGTCAATTAACTAAATCATTCTCTAAAATTTGTGTCCTATTTTGTTCCTTTCATTATTTTTTTAAATTATGTTATACAAATTTTGTAGTTTTTCGTGCATTGCACATTTAATAATAAGTTATACTTGTAGAGCTAAGATGCCAAATAAATTAATAATATTGTTTGCGCACTCAGCGCTTGCATGTAAATCACTAGTTGTAGGGCGAGAGCGGGAGCCAATAAAGCTTTCGTCTGTTCGCTCTTGCGAATTCGCCCCGTCTCTCGCCACCGTAGCATAAGTTAGGTTCTAAGAGAAATTATTGAAATATAATTGTTAGTGATCCATCGAACATCATCGTAGCCACTCCCTTTCGTCGCGCTTTCGACATAGTTTCACAATTTGTCGCAAATTAAAATCGTCAGAACTACTGCGTTCACAAAGTTTTTCGCGTTGTTAATACAAAATAGTATTAAGTTTTCATGGTGACCCCGACGTGATCAGCAGTAGAGTTCGCGAGTTTTAATTTTTTTGTCGGTGAAAACTATAAACAATACCAACAACAACCAATTTATTCGTGTCGGTTCGGCCAATAAATTAAATTAAATAATTTCGTCGCTGGAAATTTTCTGCCGTTCTTGAAGTTGCGCCTGACGTTTCGGCAATTTTAATTGCTCAATTTGCTGCTGCCGCCAAATGGAAGACAAAAAGGAAGTTGCAATTATCAAGTCGGCCATCCAGGTATAGAGTGCCAAAAGTTGAAAGTTAATCTGTGGCGTTTTGTCAATTGTGTTTTGGCCCATCTTTCAACTTTTTGCATTCGTGTAAAAATCGGTAGATAGTGAGCATTCTAACCAAGAAATAAAAAATTTGCATGTACTAACAACCAAAATTCTACAATAAACATAATATATTTCGAATTATATGTGAATCGCTTTGGCCAAAGAACAAGCAATAAAATACTCGTCGTCGACCCAATTAGTGCGAACTTAATTCCCCCAACTTTCGTCGTAGTGAGCACCAATTTAGGGTATAAATAAAAATAGCTGGAAAAAGTGCAAATTGTGAAAATTGTAGCTCTCAGAAAATTAGCGGCAATAACTTTCGCTGCAGTTTGTCCGAACATTTCCCGCGCTTTTCAGAATTTTCCCGCGCTTTTCCAATTTTTCCGAGCTTTTCATAATTTTGCGCGCATTTTGGCGTCAGGCTTATATATTCGTTGCCCTTAGTTATCGGTCAGTGTATCATTCTCCGTTAGCATCTGCATAGGAAGAGCCGCTAGCCGCGTACACATACACACGCACACCGACACCGCTGCCGCTATTTCGAGTTATCTTTTGTCGTTTTCGTTCTCGATCGCTGCAGCAGTGCAATTTTCGGTCTGCCTAAACGTTTGTTCGTTGTTTCGGTACGCTTGAGCTTGAGCGGTAGCTCCCCTACAGTGCGTGCGTGCGGCATATACTGTCGCAGGGTTTATATAAAAAATATAAAAACCGTATTTAGATTTTTTTTTTGTAATTCTCTCGGCACTTAGCTCCCTTACACCGTGTGCGATCGGTATAGTACTCGTTGATTTTTTATTTTATTATTTAACAAAAAAAAAAAAAAAAAAAAAAAAACCAAATAAATACAAATAAACGCAATGGCAACTAAGGATATCGAAGAGCTTAAACATCAACGAGATGTCTGCATGAAAAGTATTAACCGAACTTATCGCCTCTTAAAAGAAGCTAAATTATCAGTAAATCCGGTCGAGCTTGAAAATGATTCACTTTTGCAAAAACAAATAGAAGTGAAAGATACAAAAGATGTATTCCGCGAAGAGTTGCAAGAGAGGGCCGTAATGACAAAGTCATTGCTGATTTCAATTTTAAACAAGTGCAAACAAAATAATATCGAGAAATCCGCTCCGCCAGCAAATCGCCCGCCTCAATGCCGTCTGCCGAGCGTTGCTCTCCCAACTTTTAGCGGAAAACACTCCGAATTTAAAAATTTTATAAGCCTTTTCGAAACTTTCGTTGGCAAAGATGACACTTTACACGATATTGAAAAATTCAATCATTTAATTTCGTGTTTAGCTGGAGACGCTTTAGGAACAGTTAGGGCCTTCCAAGTTACTGCGGAAAATTATCCCAAAGCCCTTGCTAGCCTGAAGCGGGTGTACGATAATGATTGTCTTATTTTTTTTGACAACATATCGACACTTTTTAATTTGCAAAAAATTTCCCAGCCTTCAGCTACAGCCTTGAGAACCCTCATCGACACGGTCACAGCCTTGTATGACTCCTTGCTATCTATTGGGGATGATAGACGAATTACTAATGCTATTTTAATACATCTGGTAATGAGCAAGGTCGATGCAGGAACTAAAAGAAAATGGGAAGAACAGTTAGATTATACTTCGCTTCCACTTTGGAGCGAATGTGAGGCGGCCCTCAACAGGCGTTACCAACACATGGTAGCAGAAGAGGCTTCCAAGCCTAAAACTGTTCCGCAGGCCCAATCTAACCCTAAGAAGAATGGAAATAGGAGTTTTTCGTTTGTCGCTGCCAGGAACGACTCTGTTCAATGCATGTATTGCAACTCAGCTGAACATCAGATTGGAAACTGCGCTTCCTTCGCAGCCCTGACAGTTCAGCAAAGATTCGATTTCGCTAAAAGAGCACCCTTATGCATTAACTGTTTAAGAAAGGGTCACACTGTCAAAAAATGCAAATCGAACAGGTGTAGAGTGTGCAATTCCTCACATCACACTTTGCTACATATATATGCCCCAAACACAAATCTCGCGTTGCCACCTCCTTCTCAGCCCACGCTCATGCAGGAGTCTCCATCCACTTCGCATGTTTTGCATACGAATGCATCGGATCGAGTCATTCTTGCAACTGCTGTTGTGAGCGTCCAAACAAAAAGCGGCGAGTTTGTATTAGCTCGAGCGTTGCTCGACTCTGGTTCACAATTAAACTTTGTAACCGACGAGCTCGCTCAGAGGCTCAAAATTACAAGAGAGGACGTGTGCATGAGCTTGCGAGGCATTGGTGGAACTAATGCCCAAGCCACAAAAAAAATACACACGATTGTGAAGTCGCGAGTAGGGAACAGCCAATTGTCGTCCGATTTTTGGATTATGAAAAATATTTCTGGTTATCATCCGGATCAAGCAGTGAACACCAGCGGGTTGAGGGTGCCTGAAAATATTCAGTTGGCAGATCCATTCTTCTTCAAGCCCCAAAAAATAGATATGCTTATCGGCGCTGAAACATTCTTTGAACTTTTATCGATTGGCCAGATAAAGCAGGGCCCTGAATTCCCCATCCTACAAAAGATAGTTCTCGGCTGGATAGTGTCAGGCAGATGTGCCTCTGAAAATAATAAAAACGCTGAAAAAATGGTACATCTCAACTGCCAGGAGGAAGCGTTGGAGTCAATTGACACAACCCTGCAGAAATTTTGGTCTGTGGAGGACTTGCCGCCCAAGGCTAAAGTCCATACTCCTGAGCAACAACTCTGTCAACAACACTTTGAGAAAAATACTCAAAGATTGTCGTCAGGTAGATTTTCGGTTCGTTTGCCGTTTAAATCTGACCCAAATACTCTTGGTTCGTCATACGAAGTTGCGAAACGTAGATTTTTGTCGCTAGAAAGGAAATTGTCAAAAGACCCTTCGCTGAAGAAGATGTATATTGAATTCATGGAGGAATATGTTTCACTGGGCCACATGTCTTCCACCAATGACAAAATTCCGAATACTCCGCACTATTTCATTCCGCACCAATGCGTTTTACGGCCACAAAGTACTTCAACTAAGTTGAGAGTAGTTTTCGATGCATCGAGCCGTACTTCTACGCAGGTAGCGTTGAATGACATCTTGATGGTAGGCCCAACTATTCAAGAGGAGCTGTACTCGACTCTGCTTCGGTTTAGATTGCATAAGTTTGCCCTTGCGGCCGACGTCAAAAAGATGTATCGCCAAGTGATGGTGGACGAAGCTGATCGTAACTTCCAGCTCATAGTATGGAGACGAGATCCTTCTGAGTCCCTGAAAATCTTTAAGTTGAACACCGTTACATATGGAACTTCGCCAGCACCCTTTTTGGCGATTCGGTGTTTAATGCGGCTAGGAGAGATGGCGCAAGCAACTCATCCAAAAGCCGCAAAGGTTATTCAGAATGATTTTTATGTTGACGATTTGTTGACTGGCGCCGGATGCGTTGAGGACCTGCAAAGCCTTCGAGACGAAGTTTCTCAGGTCTTGCAAGAGGCAGGCTTTGAATTGGCAAAGTGGTTTTCAAACTGCCCAGAGTTATCCGCATCTGATAGCGCTGTAATGCCACTTATGGCAGACTCAGACGTAACCAAGACCCTTGGCGTGGTTTGGTTACCGGTTAAAGATTACTTTCAATTTCGGTTGGATGACTCTTTCCTGGATCTTCGCGAGACAAAACGAAATATTTTGTCGGTGACTGCTCGACTTTTCGACCCACTTGGCCTCTTGTGTCCTTTGGTCACAAAGGCAAAGATGTTGTTGCAGGAACTGTTGCTTCGAAAATTAGATTGGGACGAGTCGCTACCGATGCAGTTGCTCACGTCGTGGGAGACGTTTAAAGCGACGCTTCTGAAGCTGCCTAAAATTAAGGTATCGCGATTCGTCAACACAGATCCACAAGTCCCGATTCAAATACATGGTTTCGCTGACGCTTCCATGCGAGCGTATGGAGCGTGCATCTACGTTCGGACTCAAACTGCTGAAGATTTGAAAGTGTCTTTACTGACCGCCAAATCGAAAGTAACTCCCCTCAAGACGAAAACTTTGCCTCGCCTTGAGCTGTGTGCAGCTCACCTTTTAGCAGATCTCTATAATCGTGTCAGGCCATTGCTAAATTCTCCCATTGAGAATGTTTTCCTGTGGACAGACTCCGAGATCACTTTACACTGGATTAAAACCCATCCCTCGTCGTTGTCGGTTTTTGTTTCGAACCGGGTTGCAGAAATTCAGGAGTGGTCGGAGAAAGCAATTTGGAGACACGTTCCCACGAAAGTGAACCCAGCAGATATAGTGTCCCGAGGATGTGACGTAGAGGAGATTACAACGTCCATTTGGTTCGGTGGGTCTTCGTTCTTGCTAGACTCAGAAAATAATTGGCCTGTAAATAAACATTTCGAACTGCCGGCTGATGTAATGGCGATGGAGCTACGCAAATCGGCAATAGCTCTCGTAGTCAGCCCAGAGCCAAATTATGTGCTTCAGAAAATAGAGTCCTTTTCGTCGCACCTGAAGCTTCTGAGAGTTTTCGTGTGGGTTTTTCGTTTTATTCAAAGGTGCAGAAAGGTGTCGAAGCCCTTTGAAAAAAGTATTTCGCCAAGAGAACTGGATTTCGCTTTTGATAAAATTGTCGAAGTTGTCCAATTTCACGAGTTCAGGGACGACATAAGTAAAATTCGGAAGAATAAACCGGTAGCAACGAATATTCAAAAGTTAAACCCTTTTCTTCAGGAAAATAAATTGGATTGGTGCTCCTCGACATTGCTACGAGTTGGGGGTCGGTTATTGAATGCTCCTATCCCGTACGAAGCCAAATTCCCGTTGTTGCTGTCTAAAAGCTCACAGTTCGTCAGATCCTATGTGTCATACCTGCACGTTACGAACTGTCACGCTGGCCCACGAGCTCTCGTAAGTCGTCTGCGCGAGAAAATCTGGCTAGTTAATGCTCAAGAAGTCTGCCGACGAACAGTTCGGTCGTGCATGCGCTGCTTTCGCTGTAAGCCGCAACTTTTGACGCAAATTATGGGAAACTTGCCAGCAGATAGACTTCGAGCTCTCCGCCCGTTCAATATTTGTGGCGTTGATTTTTGTGGTCCCTTCAGCACAACGTATCGTATCCGTGATAAGCCACCGTACAAGTCGTACGTGGCCTTGTTCGTCTGTTTTGCGTCCAAAGCGGTCCACTTAGAATTAGTGTCTGACCTAACCACTGATGCGTTCTTGTTGGCATTTCAAAGGTTCGTGAGTCGTCGCGGGATTCCGGAGAAGGTGTGGTGCGACAACGCCACCAATTTCGTCGGCGCAGATCGCCACATGAGAGAGTTCCGAGCCCGTCTGGAGGAGCAGGGGGGCGGTATCGAAACATTCGCATCAAAAAAGGATGCGAGTTTGCGTTCATACCGCCCAGAGCACCGCACTTCGGCGGACTATGGGAGGCAGGTGTGAAGTCTGCAAAGCACCTGTTCCTTCGGACGGTAGGCCAAGACCTCTTGACCGCGGAGGAGCTCGGAACTCTGCTCACCAGCGTGGAGGCCGTGCTCAACTCCAGGCCCCTCGGCGCTCTAAGCAGCGACCCGAACGACGGCGAGGCCCTGACCCCCGGGCACCTGCTCATCGGCGGCCCTCTTCTGGCCCCACCATCAGCGGCGCTCCCGGACCAGATCAGCCTGACCTGCTTGCGACGATGGCGACGTGTCTCGTCTCTCAGGCACAGGTTTTGGCAGCGATGGTCCCGGGAGTACATCTCCAGCCTCCAACAGCGGTCCAAGTGGCACCAGGGGGAGCCCAACCTCGTCGTGGGAGCGCTCGTCGTCGTCGCAGAAGACAATCTTCCGCCCCAGCAGTGGAGGATCGGACGAGTGGTAGCGGTGCACGCCGGCGCCGATAGCAAGGTTCGCGTGGCGGACGTCAGGACGCAGGACGGCGAATATCGGCGAGCTGTTCACCGACTGGCCCTGTTGCCCGTTCTGGGCTGAAGGACGTCGTCCCTTCAGAGGGGGCGGTGTTTGCGCACTCAGCGCTTGCATGTAAATCATTAGTTGTAGGGCGAGAGCGGGAGCCAATAAAGCTTTCGTCTGTTCGCTCTTGCGAATTCGCCCCGTCTCTCGCCACCGTAGCATAAGTTAGGTTCTAAGAGAAATTATTGAAATATAATTGTTAGTGATCCATCGAACATCATCGTAGCCACTCCCTTTCGTCGCGCTTTCGACATAGTTTCACAATTTGTCGCAAATTAAAATCGTCAGAACTACTGCGTTCACAAAGTTTTTCGCGTTGTTAATACAAAATAGTATTAAGTTTTCAAATATATTGCGTATGCAATATATTTTGTGAAGTAAACATTACATACTTACCCCAATAAATAAATAGCAGTTATGATACCAGCTATAACAAGACTTATTACAATCAGGGAGAAGATTATACTTCGCCAATTGTGACCTTCATCCAGATCTATATCCTGATCTTTTTGCTTAGGATCCTGGACCTGCAATGTTTCGTCTGGTGGTAGTCTCCAAGAACCACCTCCTCCTCCTCCACGATCTGAAGTTACGTTAGCGTGCATCTTTTTAAATAGCTCAGATACATGTAACTATAAAGTCAATGACAAACAATACAATCTTTTCAAGAGACAGGATCTGCAATTTAAATGAATCTTTATTGAATGCACTGAAATATATCATATATTGAGAAATTTTTAAGGTCAATACCTATTGCCATTAGTAGGTACATTTTGCCATAGCCATATTTTTTATTCATTTATATATAGGCGTGAAATATCTGCAATATAAAAGAAAAAAACAAAACTATTAAAATTGTAAAAAAAATATTTGTAAGGATAAATTTGGTAATAACTGGAAAATTCAATATTTTTATCATTGAAAAAAAAAGTAAAATTGATCTTTGTAATTTTTTGATTTCTCTCCCTTCCCAAGTATTTAATCGAAAAGAGAGAAAAAAGAAAGGTGTTGACCCCATTATTCTAAAATAGAGGAAGAAGGACCCCTCCGGAATTTAAACTGATGTATTTCGAATATGCTGTTTGCTGGCACAGTCATTTTTTTGTTTTTATCGTCACCGGGTGTAAACTCTGATTATTGTTAGGCTCACAACTTGCAACCGGCCTAGCCGTTTATCTCATAGCCTAACGGTTAGGACGCTTAGCCAGAAATCTGGGCATCGTTGTCTTTTTATACCCCTGTCAGAAGTCAGAAGT
Source organism: Drosophila elegans (assembly GCF_018152505.1). Lineage (NCBI taxonomy): Eukaryota > Metazoa > Arthropoda > Insecta > Diptera > Drosophilidae > Drosophila > Drosophila elegans. The sequence goes on along the minus strand of NW_024545763.1, from coordinate 419,772 downwards.
TTGCAACGCAGGAAGGAATCATTTCCGACACTATAAAGTATATATATTCTTGATCAGATCTTATCAGATCTAGCCATGTCCGTCAGTTTCTACGCAAATTGGTTTTTTAGTTTTAGTGCTATCTGCATGAAACTATTCCAAAAGTTTTTTTCTTATAGCAGGTAGAATAAAATGCGGATCGAGTCGGATCGGACGACTATATCATACATCTACCATAGAACAATTTTTTTGGTTGTTTCTTTGATATTTAGTAATGCTTTGATAACTTACAATTACGGTTTAAACTTGATCAAAATCGCACGACTATATCATATAGATAAAAACAAAATTTTAACTTTTCTCCATATATATGATAGGAACAAAAGCAAAGGCTTAATTGGATTGTTTGATGTGAAAAACTTAATTCACTTTCACACAAGTAAAAAATAACAGGTAGCAGTTTACAAAAAGAAAGGTTCTCAAAAAATTGGATAGTATGGCGGTCTATGTGACCCACCAGCAGGTCGCCCAAGAATCCAGCTGTCAGATGGATGTAGTCTTTTAAGTCTTCTGTTTTTAGGTCTGGATCACGGCTAGTATATTTTTATGTGAATGAAGTCTTAATCTGTGACGGTGGCTGTGTTAGTAATATATGTACAGAAGTAATTTTGAGATCTCGTAAATAGTATGGGGAGCTTATCATGCGTCTTAAAATTTTGGCTTGGCAAGACTCAATAAGTTTTATGAAAGTGTTACAGGCAGTGCTCCAAAAGTGAATGCCCCAGGCTGTTAAGGAGAGACCACTGCCTGGGCAAGGAGCCACCTCACCTTCTTGGCTTTCTGGCGGGTAGTAGTACAATTACACTTACTTCCAGGTGAGACGCCGGTCAAAATTATGAACAAGGTATTTAACTGTGGCAGGGTGCTTGATTGATACGACGTCCAAAACGTGTCGATAACTGTTAGCCTGTTGAATGAGAAGGTTGCATGTTGAGACTTGGCAGGATTTACAGCGACATTCCACCGAAAAGCCCAAACTCAAACTCATTTAGCACGTTTTTCACCATGTCTGTCGCCTCTCTTCGCAAAGCACTCGTCGCCAGGAGCGCAGTGTCATCAGCATACGTAGATGTGAAAGTATGTCTACATCTGGGCGAAGGAAGATCCGATGAGCAAATGGTTTGAAAAACAGCACACTTCCTTAAGGTACTCCAGCCAGTATAGTCATCCACCAGAAACGTTCTGCCGACAAGATATGAACGGAAAAGTTTGAAGTGTGTCAATGGAAGAATTGGCTAATGCTTAAAGAGTAAACCGCAGTGCCAAACACAATCAAAGGCCTGTTTCACATATAGAAATACTCCGCAGCAATTCTTTTTCGTCTCAAAGGCTTTCAGAGCATTATAAACCACACGATGCATCTGTTCAGCAGCACCATACAGACTCCTAAAACCCACTGGTGATCAGGGATTGCGTCATGGAAAGAATCAAAACATAGAAGTCGTTTGAGGAGAATGCGCTCGAAGATCTTGGAGAAGGTCGGTAGAAGCCTATAGGCCGGGAAGATAGTAACATTAGCGTGCTTCCATTGCTTTGGATAATATTTTAACGTACACACCTAGGTGTACGATACAATTTTTAGTAGTATGTAAAGTTATAGGTGTAAGCGTCTTATCATGAATAATAAATTTAAGGTTACAGGTGTAAGCGACGCATAGTGGATAATAAATATTAAGTTGAAACCGCATATTAAGCCGTAGTTAAGTTAAGTTCCAAGCCCGGGTGGCAACGCCAGCCGATATTTAGTGAGTAATAGAAAATACTAGAAATTAAGAAATATACTAGAAATCCCGAAAGCGGGAAAAAGAGAGCGTGGGGAAGGTGGTCACACACCGATCGAGCGAGCGGTCTCTGGTGTCGGAATGGTAAGACGTGTCTCCCGCAGTAATTTTCCGTGTAATTCGAGTAACGCCTCGACCGCGCGACGACACGTGACAAATGAATAAGGGTCTCTCGTGCCGGAATAGTAAAACGGAGCGGACATGTCTCCCGCAGCGGTTTTTCCGGATAATCCGAGTGACGCCTCGACCGCGCGAAGGCACGCGGTCAGTGAACAAGTGGGCTGATTAGTGTTTTGAGGTTAGTGTACACAAAATTCCTCTCCGTTGAGTAAAGACGGTGTAGCGGACTCGTAGGAGGATAGTAGATAAATAAAAATAACCTAGAAAAATAATAAAGAGAAGTAAATGGTTGAATTCCCCGGTCGTGATTCTATTTATTCGTAGTATCCTTAGCTTCCTTCCTCGTAGTGCATGTGGCCTGTACGCGGACATCCGTCCCGTCTGGTCTAGTATCCTAACCTCCCTCCCCGTAGCATTTGAGACCCGACGTGAACACCCGTCCCGTTCGGTCTAGTATCTTAGATTCCCCTCCTCGTAGTGCATGTGACCTGTACGCGGACATCAGTCCCGTCTGGTCTAGTACCCTAGCTCTCCTCCTCGTAGCGCATGCGACCGGCACGCGGACACCCGGCCCGTTTGGTCTAGTACCCTAGCTTTCCTCCTCATAGCGCATGCGACCGGCACGCGGACACCAGGCCCGTCTAGTCTAGTACCCTAGCTTTTCCCCACGTAGTGTAGGCGGCCGGCACGCGGACACCCGGCCCGCCCGGTCTAGTACAATAGCTTTTCCCCACGTAGTGTAGGCGGCAGGCACGCGGACACCCGGCCCGTCCGGTCTAGTACAATAGCTTTTCTCTTTGTAGTGCATGTGATCTGCGCGCGGACATCATTCCCGACTGGTCAATCATACCGCCATCCTTTTCCCTCCAATCCCCCCCGCGTCTGACAAATCCTACCCGGCTTGGCCTCGCCCGAAGGTCCAGCCCGGTGGATTTTTGGCATCCGATACGTCGAAAACGACTTGCGCGCGACGCAACACCCCGGTCCTACTCTCGCGAAATAGTATCCTGGCTTGGCCTCGCCCGAAGGTCCAGCCCGGTGAATTTTTGGCCTACGGCGCGCGGAAAGCGACTTACGTGTCCCAATCGCGGAAGTGATCAGCGGGACTACCCGGCGTTCCCATACTCGCGAAACCGTTCGTCTGGCTTGGCCTCGCCCCAAGGTCCAGCTCGTGGAATTTTTAACCCAGGAGTAAGATACGGCGCGACCAACTCCGACATTACACTCTCTCTCCCGGCGTCCATGAGAACCTTCGGCGTGACCCCCCCCCCAAACGACTCATTCACTCGTTGAATGAAACTCTCTAGTCCGGTGTTTCGGTGATTTACAAATTTCTTGTAAAGGACTCCTGGATCTGACTGAGATCTGTACCCCGGCCAGAGAGCATCCTTACAAGTGACGCCCGAGCAGGGACACCGAGACTAGCTAGAGGATCACCCAAGTGGCTTAAAGACCCACTGAAGAAAAGGAAGGGTAGAGTCACCCGAACCGTTCACATCCGATCTCCGGAAGGATCTAGAAGACTTGAGAAGGAAGTTAACACCAAACTAAATCGAAGAGGATAACCAACGATGAGTAACCCTAAGGAATCTGACGGTGAGTACGAAGAAGCCGATTTTGTTAAGAATCCAGGTATAGGAGTCCGCTGGATATACGCTCGCCGAAAAGACGAACTCAGCTCCCTCGCCCTGGAATTTGGTTTTAAAACCGACGGAACCGTCGAGGAGACCAGGAAGGCATTCGCCAACCTCGTCAACACAGGGTCGTTCCCACAGAGCATGTGGGACCGACTGGCTCAGATGCAGGAGCAATATAGTAGCCGGGCCCCAAGTCCGAACCCTCCAGGCAGGAACGGTGAGACGGGACAGTTCGCAGAATCCCTCACCATTCCCATGACTTCCGGAGCTACATCGATCGGGACTCCAGCCCGCCATCGAGGGATTCACCCAGGATCGACGCACGGTGCCTGGATGCCACCGGTAGACGCCCGCTTACCCGCCGATCTACAAGGGCGAGACACACGGAGTAGCACGGCTCCCACTCAACATCTGCTCCCCGAGAAGATGCACAAATGGAATTTACGATTCGATGGGAGTTCGGATCCGTTGACTCTCTTCGCCGCGCTCGAGGAAAAGATGACGACTTACAGGATAAATCCAGAGGAGGTACCCCGCGTTATGTCCGAGATCTTGGAGGGCCCGGCGGCACGGTGGTTTCGCACGAGCCACCTACAGTCGGCCTCATGGGGAACTTTCAGGAGGGAATTCCTCGACTTCTTCCTACCACCTCGATATTTCGAGCGGTTGGAAGATGAGATACGGACCCACGTGCAGCGGAGAGGAGAGCCTTTCAAGACCTACTTGATCGAGTTCAGAACCAAGATGCAGCAAGCCGGTTATCGAGAAGAGGAAGAATTGTACCGGGCATATGAAAACATGGCTCCAGAATACCGACTGTATATTAAACGCAGTGAATTCGCGACCTTGACACAGTTGACCCATATGGCCACAGAATATGAAAGTGTCAAGCAACTCGAGAGGACTCGACGCGAGCCAAGAGCAACCATGGACAGGAACCAAGAAGAACCTCAACTTCGCCGATAGCCGAACCCATCCCGGAATCCGGTGAATACGACGCAGACAGGACACGTGACCCACCAGATGATCGGTCAAGGAACCTCACGAGTGGACATACGACGGGCTTGTAATCGCTGTGGAGAGAACGGACATCTCCAAAGGAACTGCCCCAACCCACGTCGGGATTTCTGTTGGGACTGTGGGCGACCAGGAGTTTTAACTATAGAATGTTGCCGTCGAAATGTGTCGGGCAACGGAGAACGCCTCCGTCGGAACCCGGGTGCGGCGGAGACGAACTGAGCAGCAACCCGACCCCAGTAAAACCCCCGTTGAGATTACACGACGGGCTCATCACAGCAGCGATAGAAGTCGGAGGACAACGTGTGGACGCCACCATTGATACAGGGGCATGGAGGAGTTTCGTCAGTGAAAGTTTTACTCGACTGGCCGCGAGTGCAGACGAGTTACAGGATGTTGTCACTAGAATAGCGTTGGCCGACCGGTCATGTCTGGATGTGACGAAACTCTGGCGAACCTCGGTTACGTTGGCCGGCACTACGGTGCTCTTACCTATGTTAGTAATGCCCACCATGTTAGATCGTGTAATACTTGGAATGGACTTCCTCAAAGTAGCGGGAACTCAGGTGCGATGTGGTCGAGCTACCCTCGACTTGCAAAATGAAGCCCAAGCGGCAGGAGACACTCTCTTACAGCCAGTACTTATAAAGGCGCGGGGCAACCAGGAGGAAACGGTACACCCTGTTGCGGTTGGTGCCCATTTGGGAACTGCCAGGCCAGAAGAAGCAGAGACACCCAGTCCTATTCCTACGCGAGCTATGACCCCGAACATCAATGCCGGCGCGCCCATTATGATGGAGACGGTAGAAAACGACGAGCAGCGACAGAGCACACTATTGAGTCCGGCGCAACAAAGCTTCATCGATCGGGAACTGGTCTTATTCGAGAAGCTGCATGGGGTGTCTCACGTCGCCGAGCACACTATTGTCATGCGCGACGACAAGCCTGTAAAACAAAGGTATTATCCCCGGAACCCCGCGATGCAACATGTCATCGATGCCCAAGTAGACGAACTGCTCCGTGACGGGGCCATCGAACCTTCCAGAAGCCCGCACAGCGCTCCCATCGTATTGGTCAAAAAGAAAACTGGCGATTGGCGCATGTGTGTAGACTTCCGTCATTAAACGCACACTCAGTGCCCGACGCCTACCCAGTCGCCAATATACAGCGTTCACGGTCCCTGGGAGAGGATTGTATCAATGGAAGGTCATGCCCTTCGGGTTGCATTCTGCCAGCGCCACGTTTCAACGCGCTCTGGATAGTGTAATCGGCGTGGAAATGGAACCGGTCGCCTTCGCTTAACTAGACGACATTATTATCATAAGCGCGACAGAAGAACAGCACTTTACTCATCTCTCGGAAGTTTTCCGCAGATTGCGGGCGGCGAATTTGAGGATAAATCCAAAGAAGTGTTGCTTCTTCAAGCAGAAACTCGTTTACCTCGGCCACGTCATCAGCAGTGACGGAATTCAGACTGATCCCGAGAAGGTGTCTGCGATCAACGGGTTGAAGGCCCCCTCTAACTTAAAGGAACTCCGTCAATGGATCGGGATGGCCTCGTGGTATCGGCGATTTGTCCCTAGTTTCGCGACTATCGTGCAACCGATGACTGCGCTACTAAAGAAAGGACGGAAGTGGACCTGGAGACCAGAACAGCAAGCCGCCTTGGAAGAAATTAAAAGATGCCTGACTACTGCTCCCGTATTAGGCTGTCCGGATTTCGACCAGAAGTTCATTTTGCAAACAGACGCGAGTGACGTCGGCTTGGGCGTAGTTTTATCACAGGGCTCCGAAAGTCAAGAGAAGGTCATCGCATACGCTAGCCGCCGACTAACCCCCGCGGAACAGAACTACACTTCCACGAAGAAAGAGTGTCTGGCCATAATCTGGGCAATCAGGAAGATGCGGTGCTACCTGGAAGGGTACCGATTCGAGGTCGTTACTGACCATCTAGCTCTCAAGTGGCTAAATTCTATTGAGAGCCCTTCTGGCCGAATAGCGCGTTGGGCGCTAGAATTGCAGCAATTACAATTCGACGTACGCTATCGACGAGGTAAATTGAACGTCGTGGCCGACACACTTTCTCGACAGCCTTGTGAGGTACTGCGAGGTGCTGTCGAACTCGAGGACCACTGCGACTGGATCAAAAGGATGAAAGACCAAATACAGGAGGAACCCGAGAAGTTCGCCGACTACATGATCGAAAACGACCAGCTCTACAGGAACATGGGCTACCGAGCTGACGATGAGGACTTCTTCCCGTGGAAGCTCTGTGTGCCCACTTCCCGTAGGTCTTACGTGAGTGCCACGATTCCCCGACCGCAGGACACTTGGGAGTCCGAAAAACGATCACTCCTCTGACCCAGAGATATTTCTGGCCCGGTATGTATCGCGACGCGAAACGCCATGTTCGCCATTGTGAATCTTGTCAAAAGTTTAAGACTGAACAAACCAAAGCGGCAGGTAAGATGCTAACCCGGGTCGTCAGCGAACCTTTCGACATTCTCTGTGCGGACTTTGCAGGCCCACTACCCCGGTCGAAACAAGGAAATACTATGCTTCTGGTGTTTCACGACGTATTCTCGAAATGGGTAGAGCTGATAACACTCCGGAAAGCCACTGCAGCTCAAGTACAGAAAGCGTTTCGGGAACGCATACTTGCACGACTGGGCATTCCCCGGAAGTTCGTATGCAACAATGGAATCCAATTCACAAGCCGGGTCCTAAAAGACTATTTCACCAAGCTCGGCATAGAAATCCAGTACACGGCTTCATGTTGTCCACAGGAGAATCCCACCGAAAGGACCAACCGCACTGTGAAGACGCTGATATCCCAGCTGTCGGAAGGCGACCAGAGTTCGTGGGATAATATGTTGCCAGAGATATCCCTCGCGATCAGTAGCAGTATATCGGATTCGACGGGATATAGCCCCGCGTTCCTAACTCAAGGACGGGTTGCCTGCGATGCTGTATGATGAACTCACCCCCGGATCGGCGGTCGTGCATACAGGTCCTGAAGACAAGGCGTCTCACCTCAAAGGAATCTTCGACATCGTACGAGCGAATCTTCAACGAGCGTCTCAAGACCAGGCGAGACATTATAACCTACGAAGGCGAGAATGGAGACCCACGCTCGGTCTCCAAGTATGACGGCCCTTACACCGTTACGAAGTTCACATCTCCGAACTTGGTACGCCTGCAACGTCCCGGAGATCGACGGCGACGGATCGCCAACAAATCCCAGCACACCTAGGTGTACGATACAATTTTTAGTAGTATGTAAAGTTATAGGTGTAAGCGTCTTATCATGAATAATAAATATTAAGTTAATAGTATTTAAGGTTACAGGTGTAAGCGACGCATAATGGATAATAAATATTAAGTTGAAACCGCATATTAAGCCGTAGTTAAGTTAAGTTCCAAACCCGGGTGGCAACGCCAGCCGATATTTAGTGAGTAATAGAAAATACTAGAAATTAAAGGGAGCGTGGGGAAGGTGGTCACACACCGATCGAGCGAGCGGTCTCTGGTGTCGGAATGGTAAGACGTGTCTCCCGCAGTAATTTTCCGTGTAATTCGAGTAACGCCTCGACCGCGCGACGACACGTGACAAATGAATAAGGGTCTCTCGTGCCGGAATAGTAAAACGGAGCGGACATGTCTCCCGCAGCGATTTTTCCGGATAATCCGAGTGACGCCTCGACCGCGCGAAGGCACGCGGTCAGTGAACAAGTGGGCTGATTAGTGTTTTGAGGTTAGTGTACACAAAATTCCTCTCCGTTGAGTAAAGACGGTGTAGCGGACTCGTAGGAGGATAGTAGATAAATAAAAATAACCTAGAAAAATAATAAAGAGAAGTAAATGGTTGAATTCCCCGGTCGTGATTCTATTTATTCGTAGTATCCTTAGCTTCCTTCCTCGTAGTGCATGTGGCCTCCCTCCCCGTAGTATTTGAGACCTGTACGCGGACACCCGGCCCGTCTGGTCGAGTATCTTGGTTCTCCACATCGTAGCATTTGAGACCCGACGTGAACACCCGTCCCGTTCGGTCTAGTATCTTAGATTCCCCTCCTCGTAGTGCATGTGACCTGTACGCGGACATCAGTCCCGTCTGGTCTAGTACCCTAGCTCTCCTCCTCGTAGCGCATACGACCGGCACGCGGACACCCGGCCCGTCTGGTCTAGTACCCTAGCTTTCCTCCTCATAGCGCATGCGACCGGCACGCGGACACCAGGCCCGTCTAGTCTAGTACCCTAGCTTTTCCCCACGTAGTGTAAGCGGCCGGCACGCGGACACCCGGCCCGTCCGGTCTAGTACAATAGCTTTTCCCCACGTAGTGTAGGCGGCCGGCACGCGGACACCCGGCCCGTCTGGTCGAGTATCTTGGTTCTCCACATCGTAGCATTTGAGACCCGACGTGAACACCCGTCCCGTTCGGTCTAGTATCTTAGATTCCCCTCCTCGTAGTGCATGTGACCTGTACGCGGACATCAGTCCCGTCTGGTCTAGTACCCTAGCTCTCCTCCTTGTAGCGCATGCGACCGGCACGCGGACACCCGGCCCGTCTGGTCTAGTACCCTAGCTTTCCTCCTCGTAGCGCATGCGACCGGCACGTGGACACCCGGCCCGTCTGGTCTAGTACCCTAGCTTCCCTCCTCGTAGCGCATGCGACCGGCAATAGCTTTTCTCTTCGTAGTGCATGTGATCTGCGCGCGGACATCATTCTTGACTGGTCAATCATACCGCCATCCTTTTCCCTCCAATCCCCCCCCGCGTCTCTGAAATCCTACCCGGCTTGGCCTCGCCCGAAGGTCCAGCCCGGTGGATTTTTGGCATCCGATACGTCGAAAACGACTTGCGCGCGTCGCAACCACCCGGTCCTACTCTCGCGAAATAGTATCGTGGCTTGGCCTCGCCCGAAGGTCCAGCCCGGTGAATTTTTGGCCTACGGCACGCGGAAAGCGACTTACGTGTCCCAATCGCGGAAGTGATCAGCGGGACTACCCGACGTTCCCATACTCGCGAAACCGTTCGTCTGGCTTGGCCTCGCCCCAAGGTCCAGCCCGTGGAATTTTTAACCCAGGAGCAAGATACGGCGCGACCAACTCCGACATTACTCTCTCTCTCCCGGCGTCCATGAGAACATTCGACCCCCCTTCATCAAGACCTACCGAAGCAGCAGTTTTTTCTACCTCATGGTCCTTTTAGCTTTTGTAGCTAGTAGCTTTTTAAGAGGTTGGCGCTTCAGCCTACGAGTGAATTTCCGCAGTTCAAAGCCACGATCAGCATCTGGGTCAATAGCACTGAGTTTGCGGAGGAAGAAGTCCGACTTGACCTCGTAAAGGTCTTTCCTCAGTAGAGAATAGGCCCTTTTTTAAAACAGCTTAGTCTTGTGCATGACGCGTATGCATCCAACGTCTTCGCAATTCTTTTGGACATAGTAGTTAGCAACCACAGGTAAAAGCACAAGAGGACGGAATCAACATAAACGGAAACTGGATGGCTTTCAATAACAACAAGGTCCTGAAGGAAAACTGAAGGATATGTACGGACAGTTAAGTGCCCGGCAGAGAGATTCTGGAAAACTATTTAATGTTCTAAGCCACACTCGACAAATTTACAGTGTAATGATTTTAGGAGATCGCAAAGCAGGGCTGGGAGAAGCCCAACTTCAGGGTTTTGGCACACATAGCAACAAGCTCCCTCAAAGAAGTCCGTAACCCCGGAGACAAAGGGACAGACGCAAATGGCCGGCATTTTAGGGACTTGATTGAGCTGAAAGGACGCCAAGCGATCCGAGCGATCGTACATTTATGAGAGGAAAATATCGGTCAAGAACACGTACTAAAGGGTAGCAAGTAGCTATTCAGTGCAGAAATGCGGTCTGGGGTATCTCTTGCTATGATGAAGCTAAAAGCCTGTTAAGTTATTCCTAAAAAAAACTACTACTACTAAAAGTTTAGAATAACGTATTTTTATATCCTTGCAGAGGGTATTATAATTATATTTCCGACTCTATAAAGTATATATATTCTTGATCAGCATCACTAGGCCAGTCGATCTAGCCATGTCCGTCTGTCCATCTGTCCGTCTGTCCGCCCGTTTCTACGCAAACTAGTCTCTCAGTTTTAGAGCTATCTGCATGAAACTTTCCCAAAAGTTGTCTTTCTATTGCAGGTAATATATAAGTCGGATCGAGCCGGATCGGACGACTATAGCACATAGCTCCCATAGAAACAATCGGAAAAAAAAATAAAAAAAATTATAACTTTGGTGTTTTTTAATTTATTTTTAAGTTCTTCGACTTATAGTATTGGTTAAAATCGGACGACTATAACGTAAAACTCCCATGGAAACATTAAAAATATTAAAAAAAAAAAAATTTTTTAATATAACTTTTTTATTTTGTAATTTTTTTAGAAATTCATTATAATTAATTAATAATTTGACAGTTCAGAATTACGCTTTTAATTTTATTAAAATCGGAAAACGATATCATATAGCTGCCTTAGGAACAATCAAATAAGCTTCAAAAACCTTCAATGTAAACATACACGCAAGTCAATCATAATTTTAATGTTTTCAATATTTCTTGTTTGGATTTGGTTTAATATAAAAAATATTTGACGCAAAGTATCATACGTTTTATTGTTAATACATTAAAATAAAAGAAATATTAAATGCATGACCATTCATTGCAATTTATGTCATATATTTTGCTTGTCTACGCTTAGCTTGAGAGGACTGGTCACTGCTAACAGAACAGTCTTTGATTTACATATCCTAGTGTTACGTCATTTGTCGGACTGCATAGCTAACATTAGAAACAAAAAGCGTGCAGCAACACCCCGCTACAAGTTCTTTCGTTCTGTCTCTCTACGTAAGCGACCACCAGCAGAGAAGCGAAAATAAATCTTTAACTTCTAAAAAAAAGATCGATTTTAAAAATACACCGATAGATATTACCGAAACAATAATCCAATATCTTATGTCTAACATGTCTGAAAGTGACAGAATTTTGCGACTTGTGGGCGATAGAGTACGCGTTGCCACGTTAATAAAATTGCGTTGCTTAAAAGTTACTAGAATCTGCATTTTAAATCTCAATTTTCTTGCTTTTATAGTTTACAAGTTCTTGACGTTTATACAGACGGACATGGCGATCCTGAAAAAGTTTTATCGCTTGTAATGGGCACTGGAATAACAAAACACCAAAAAAAACTTTTTTTGTAATATGAGAATTTTCTTAAGAATAAGCTGTGAAGTTGTTAATTCAATTCATTTCATACTTTGATTCATAAAAAACTGATTGGTGTTCATGAAAAAGTCACTTTTTTTCAATAACTGTTATTAAAATGAAAAAAGGGATCAGTTTATAAAAGAAAGCATTTTTTCGAGAGTTCAGGGTACGAAATTTCAGATTTTAATGACAGTTTAACCGTACTCTCCAAAAAGTATATTTTTTTAGTCATTTGAAAATGGGTCAATTTATTCGTTGTTTCGGGTAAAGTGTGGTATAGAGTTATGCATTTTGGGGCTCAAATTCTTTGTTTTAATGTCACACTTACCTTTTTCATAATAATTATCTACTATGATGCATATATTAATATAAATTAACAAATCTCAAAAATATTACATATTTCATGGTTGTTTGGTTCTGTAAGGAAATCTCATTACTTTTTTAAAAATTTACTTCACATATGAAAAGTGTAGTACAAATGAAACGTAGATAATAAAAATTACATGAGAAAAGAAAGTAACAGTGAAGAGCTTTGCAAATCTTGCAGCGGCAAGGCACACTGTTGGCAAACTTTCGCGACATGGTCTTTGCACATTGGACGTTCGCAACTCAAACATTTGAAAAAAGTTTTTCGATCAGTTGCAGGGCCACAAAGTTGGCACCTTTTGTGTTTAGACATTTTGTTCTCAAGTGAAAAGTCTTTTGGGTCGCCTTTCAGGCCTTTCTTCGTAGTTTACGTATTGTTCAATTTGCAACCGCAATTGCGTTTGCAACGATGTAACAACAATCTCCTTACCAGAAATGGCTTCCCAAGGGCCGAAGACAATTCGAACATGTAGGCAGAACGATTTATTTCCTCATTAGTTTTAAGAAGGGAATACAAAACGAAATTGTTCACGACGCTCTGATCTAACATTCCGTAGAAAACACGCAAGAGCCATCGCGAGGTCCTTTTGCTTGTCGAGAAAACATTACATTTTTTGTCAACAAAATCGACACCACCTTTTGTTTTATTGTAAAAAACAATCATTTCTGACTTTCCAGTTTCCTGATCGAAATTCGCGTCGTAATGCAAAGATGACAAAAGGAGTAAATTTGAGATTCGGCATCCGAGTCGTCCGAGAATGCTTCATTACTCGACGACAATTGCTCTTCTTGCTCAAAAAGCTGTTCTACCTCGTGCGAACTGCGCACTCTCGCCCGCGTCAGCATATTGGTGCCTTTTCTATGCAAACAATGATATGTAACATGTAAAAACGCGAAAAAGGGGGTCTACTATTCAAATTTCAAAATAACACAATGTCTGTACTTACGTGGAACTTGGAACACAACGCACACACTGGGTGAATGTTTCCCCTTCAACGAATTTTGGGACACTGAAGCTGAAACTCGGTGTGCGCGTAGTGGTGGCGCATATGTTTTTTACCCCCCACTCTCAAGCCCCCACCTCCTTCCATTTTTAAATGCCGAACCGCCGAAAAATCGCGTTGGGTGAAATTCACCCAGTGTCTGCGCTGAGGGTTAAACTATACATATCTTTGATGCCAATAATAAAATTTTAGTACGTCAACCCTACTGGAAGTATTTTTGCGCACAGTGGTCGGGCTTGTATGGAACCGCAACCATAAACCTTTCTAGATATGCTATTGGTTTTAAAATTTCACCAAAAATCTAGAAAAATATTATAAATATGTATGGGACGTTTCACGTCAACCGGCCCAGAGCTCTGCCCAAAATTCTACTGAACGAAAATGGACTTATTATAGCTTAAAATTTTCGTCAATTCATACCCTTTCAAATGAAAAGTGGCGTTTTGAAAAATTCAAAATGGCGTCCTTACTGTGACTCTAAATGCACAAGTATTTGTGGACTTAGCAAACAAACTGATTAAATACTTTATGAAAAACAGTATATCTCGATGGATAATGACTGATTCTTATAGTTTTGAGGTTGCTGATTACGAATCTTAAGTCAGATTTTTAAAATTCAAAATGGCGGATCCAATATAGTGGATCAATTTTTTAAAAGTTATTGAATTTACTTGAAATTCATAACTCGGGGTTTTTTGGAGTCGCTGATTACGAATCTGAAGTCAGATTTTTGTGGGCGAATTGTGTTATTACCAAAATATAAAACGAAATAAATCAAGGCATGGACAAAATGATCAAAAAACACCTCTTACTTTAACTAGAACTAATGAATCACAAACAATTCATTGGATTGATGAAAAACCTAGTTCTTCGGGGACTAAATTTAAATTTGATGAATCACTTCCAAAAAAGGTTGAACTTCATGACTCACCATCTGAAAGCGAAGATGGGGATTTTAAGTCGAATAAAAACAAGAAAAGAAGCAAACTTCGGCAATCCGAAGTTTATGTACCCTTGCAGCTATTGCAAAAACGAAACTGTCAAATTAATAATAAGTCAAAAAGAATTAAAAAAAAAAACAAGAAAGAAAGCAAACTTCGGCAAGCCGAAGTTCATATACCCTTGCAGCTATTGCAAGTATTTAACATTTTTGAAAACATTAAAATTATGATTTACTTGCGTATATGTTTAAAAACTTGAAGCTATGATGATTTGCAGCTCAATTATTAGATAGTTATTTTACATACTTTTAATATTTCTATGGGAGCTATATGATATAGTCGTCCGATTTTGATGACATTTAAAGCGTAACTCTAAAATATTTAACTATTACTATTTGTCGAAGAACTAAAAAAACTTTGAAAAACATCAAAGTTATAATTTTTTTTTATTTTTTTTTCCGATTGTTCCTATGGGAGCTATATACTATAGTCGTCCGATCCGGCTCGTTCCAACTTATATACTACCTGCAATAGAAAGACAACTTTTGGGAAACTTTCATGCAGATAGCTTTAAGACTGAGAGACTAGTTTGCGTAGAAACGGGCGGACAGACGGACAGACGGACAGACTGACAGACGGACATGGCTAGATCGACTGTGCTAGTGATGCTGATCAAGCATATATATACTTCATAGGGTCGGAAATGTCTCCTTCACTGCGTTGCAAACTTCTGACTGGAATTATAATATCCTCTGCAAGGGTATAAACATATTTTAATGGATAACAAACGAAAAATAAGTGAAACTTCCATTTTAGATACTAATGAAAATATTAAGAAGATCGCAGTGACAAAAGTGAAGCTAAATGATAAACAACGCAAATTAAGAGTAAATTTAAAAAAATATAAAGCGGGAACATCTCCATTTTAAAATCTAAAATATGTAACAGGACGTGAAAAATTAAGTAGATCGGTTAGAACTAGAAATCCAGTCCAAATAGGAAAAAACTAACTTAATTGGACTTCATACCAATAATTGCCATATTTAATTCTAAAAATGGGTTATTTACATGAGTTTTATATCACCTTACTCAGTAATGATTCACTAAATGTATTTCCTGATAATGTTAAATGTGCTTTTACTAATATTGTTAATATTCCTGAAGATATGAATGATGATTGGGAAGTTGGAATCATTTATCTAAATAATTATATCAAACATGCATCAGATAAAGAAATAAATACTCCTAAAGATATAGAAAACCGCGAAGCAGAATTTATAAGTTTAGTAAATGCTGAAACATTTAGATATACTAATGTACCCATTGAATCAAAAACACCTGAACTTGGATTAATTTTTATTTACACCGATATAATCAAACCGAGAATTGTTGGGAGTAAAAGACCCCGTTGTCTTCGTGTTTTACATTATAATGGAAAAGAAAAAAATATTCAATTCAAAAATATTGAATATTACCCGTTGGACAACTGGTCACCAAACGAGATCTCAATTTTAGTTACAGATTCAAATGGATATAAGGTACCGTTTCAAACATCGAAAGTCCCAATATTTACTACTCTTCACTTTAGAAGAAGGAAAAGATTTATACCATAAATAATACTTCCTCGATTATAAATAACTCAGAATAAAAATAGTCACCATGGTGAAATCTTATCATCAATATTATTTAAATCAGTCTGGTGGAGGTTTAAGCAATATAGGAAGTCTTTATATATCACCTCGAATAGTTGAACAAGGGCGAGAAATCGGCAACATTTTTATTGGTCTTTTAAACTACATAAAACCACTTTTTCTTTCGGGTTTAAATGCTATAAAAGATCAAGCCACTGAAACTGGAAAAGCTGTAATTAATGATTTCGGGAGAAAACCATTACGAAATATTATTCAAGAACAAAGTAAAATTGCTTTACAAAATCTGTCAAATAAAGCAATTGATAAAATGACTCCCTTCCAAAATGGTAACGGAAAACGAAATAAAAAGCGTAGTGCAAGGAAAAAAAGCGTTCATTCAACGTCCAAAACACATCGTTAACGTACCAAAACGTAGCAAAAAAGAAATAAGTTATCAAAAAAATTAAATATAAGCGATATATTCTCTAAGACACAATGAGTAACCATATTGAATGTATGAAAAGTGAATTGGATTTGTTTGCTCCGCACCCTACACAAAGCTCTATTCTAAAAACTGAAGAAAAATCATACATCCAATTGCATCATTAGATAGTGCTTCTTCTATCGAATTTGTTTGTTTGGGTAACGGTGAAACATATAGAGATTTATCAAGTGTTTATATTCGTCTTGTAGTACAATTAAGAAAAAATGACAAGAGTGCGATCGAACGAAATACCGTGGGTGTAGTAAACAATATTCTACATTCCATATTTCGAAGTTCTTCAGTTTATTTAAATAACATATTGGTATCACAGAGTGATAATAACTATCATTATAGAGCATATTTGCAGACAGTTTTAAATTACGATAGTGATGCCTCTGAAAGTCACTTATCAGCTCTAGGCTATTATCCAAATTTTGGACGAATAACTGCGGGTCAATATGTTTATCACACAACAAATGATACCCTAAAAAATATATTCAAAAATATTAATAAGGTTGAACTATTTGGTAAAGTTCACGGAGATATTTTTAATCAGCCTAAACTGCTCGTACACAATGTTGATTTAAGGATTTATTTCAATATTGTGAAATCTGCATTTTATTTAATGGAAAATGAATCGGAATCAAATCTAAAGATATTAGAAGGTCAACTTTTCATGAATCATATAACTATTAACCCCAGCATACTATTAGCTCATCATCATGTATTACAAACCAAAAATGCTATATACCCATTTAACAAAGTCGAAGTAAAATCTTTTACAATATACCCAGGAAACAATACTTTATCAATAGATAACGCAGTTATCGTCAGCTACCAAATTTTTTAGCATTTTGTATGGTAAAAAACCGTTCATACTCAGGAAATCGTAGTTTGGATCCATTTGATTTCGAACATTTTAAAATTCAACGATTTAATCTTTTGGTAAATGGAGTTCAAGTTCCTTCTCAAGCCTTAGAGTTTGATTACTCGAACGCCAAAAACGCACAAAGTGCAAGAGGTTATAATATGCTATTAGAGGAACTGGAATAAAACATTACGATCGAGGACAAAGGAAATGTTTGATAAAAATAGTTTTATATTAGCCTTTGACTTAACTGCTGATCATTCAAACTCAACGGTTTGCTCGAATTTAATATCTCAAGGAACTATTAGGATTGAAGGTCGATTTTCAGTACCACTTGCTGAAGCAGTGACTTGTTTAGTTTATTGTGAATACGATTCAATGATAGATATTGATAAGAATCGCAATATCCGCGTTCTTCTTTAAATATGAATACATTACAAATACATAATTTACTGTCTAAGAATGCATATACAAAATCGATATTTAAAGGAGTTTTCCCATCGGCGCTAATTCCCATTCCAGCGCTAATTATTGCAAACACTGATACTTCAACCCAACCAGGAACTCATTGGATTGCATTCCATTTCAAAAGTAATAGATCGGCAAAATTTTTTGATTCATATCCCAAAAAAAAAGAGTTCATAACCTTTTTAAGAATAAATTCGGTTAAATATTCGTTTAATAAACAGCAACTTCAAGGCTATTTTTCAAACACTTGTGGTCATTATTGTATACTATACGGTCTGTTTAAATGTAAAAAAAATATTGAACTGCTTCCTAAAAAATTTTAAGCGAAATGACTTTTTTTATAACGATAAGTTAATTCTGCAAATGTTTAAGAAATATTTAAAAAAATAAAAAGACAAGTAATTTTAAATTAAAATCAATTAAGATTATTTATTGTTTCGGTTCTATACAGTCTCTGATTCAACTTATAATATTTTAAAATAATATTAAGGCTTCGTCTTGTAATAAAGGGAGTCTATGACATTGGCATGTGTCTGGTCCAACCTCTGCATCATCATCACTCCAGGGACAAAGCTTGTAGTGAAATCCAAATTTTGAGTGAATTAACTCTTTTTCTGCCAAATCCTCCAGTGTAAGGCGTAAATACTCCAGTCTAGCAACGTGCTCCTCGAAAATCATATCCTCGAACTGAATCAAAAACAACTGAATTTGTGTAGCCAGCATTTTTGTTTTGTTGGGTTTTAATATGATTTCACTCCTTTGGCTTGAGAACCAGACTGATGTTTAAAAGAGAAACTTGGGGGTTTATATGAGGAAATTCTCACTATATACTTTATTTATTTAAAGATAAAAATTCAATGTTTGCAGGACTTTACTTGTTTATATCTTTCCCCTTATATTTAAGATGAGAAATACCATTCTCTTTTAATTTCTTAAAGGGTGTCTTAGTGGAAAACTTGTTTACATATTTTTTTGGTAGAAAAACCCATACATGCTCGTTGTCCTTGTCTGTTAAAAAAGACCTATTTTATTTCTATTTGGTGTTTTCTTTAGTTTACATCCAATGATTTTATATTCAAATCCAATACATAGATTTTCAATTTTTGGTATAACCAATCAGAGATCTTAACTCATTTAGGGTGGATATGAAGTCCTGAAGAATCAAGTTAATTATCATATGATATTATTTAAACAATTAATACATTTAAAAAAACATAACATTTTAAAGTGCGATTGTAAAAATTGATTATTTTCTGGTAAGTTCTGGGTGTGTACTAATTTACTTACAGAATAATACATAGCCTTTTATACTCTCGAAGACCTTATTTACAACGAACATAGTATATAAATATATACTATATACAAATATATATTATGGACAAAAGTATATAAACACATATATTCAAAATTTCAATTCATAATCATATTTAAAGATCATGTTCTTCTGATATTCCTCAGTTCATTATAGAATCGGAATGGAAGCGTTTATTTGTGAGTTGTGTGTTTATCCGAAAACCTTTTCTATTCGTAATGGTTTAAAACTTCATACCTTGAAAATACACAACTTCAGCTATCCAAAATCGAAATCGTGTTATTATCAATGTGGTTTCTGTCCTGAAATAAAAAAATTCTGGCTGCGACACAATTTGTATATGCATACACTACTGAAGCATAACTTCCATCTTAAAGAAAACATAAAATTTATGTACGAACATTCTACTGAAACCGAACATAACTACATTAAAACAACAAAGCAATGTTAAATTCGAAGTATTCCCAGCTATCCAAAATAAATAAAAAGATTTTTAAATATTGATTTTTAAATATTCTGTTTATTTTCCTTATTGGTTGCAAAGTTGCTTTTAAAATCGAAGTATTCCAAAGTATTTAAAATGAAAAGATTTTTAAATATTGACTTTCTAATAATTTATTTATTTATTTTTATTGTTTACAAAGTTCTTGAATCCAACTATCATTAAGTAAATCTAAATAAGGATTTGGCTTAGCATCTTCCACTCCATCAAATACGCTGTCATCGTCAGGGAAGTCCGGTATGGTGTCCCACTCGATTGGTTTTCCAAAGGCCGTAAGCATCCAGGCGAATGACTCGTCTTCCTCCTACCGTCGTAATTGGGAGGCCAAATACTCCTGGGAGCTCATACCGATAGGACTTTCATCCAATTCTAAGTTTTGCAGGTCCTCAGGAATTTCTTGGGTTGATGTAATGGTCGCATAAAATGCGCGCTGAATATCCATATCAACATCGTCAACTGCATCGAGATCGTGAATTAACATCTCAGTGATGTCATCAACGAAGATCACAGATATATCTGATGTGTTCATGATGATGTTTACAAATTGAAATGAATATTGTAACCATGGCTGCACCACATTTTATATTAAAAAATCCAGAGTATGGACTTATTTAAAGATGTAGTTCGATTGGTTAACAACAGTACGTGTTTGCTTGTGTGGGTGTGTGTGTGTGAGGGTGGAAAATATCTAGAAGTACATGGCTCTCAAACAATTGTGATGGCGACTGAATAGTTGTGTGTATGTAGATGCGTTCTGTTTATTTGGGTGGTTTTAACCCAAATATCCTATAGAGTATATGTCGGTGGAGATCTTGTCGAGATCTCATACTATTAATTAAATGGGGTTACAATCAGTAGTTTTACGAATTAATATGACTACAGCTTTAAGTAGCTATATCTAATGATTCGGCCTCTAATTTTATTGGGGTTGAAAAGGGATTCAGTCATGCCATGGGTTTCACCGAAATGTTCAGTGTGTATGGTTCTGTATCCCAAGATTTCGGTCACCAAAAACACATGTACTTTTCCCTATACCTAAAAAAAAAAACTTTGTACACAGAGATAGGAAAACGGAATTTTTAATTTTAGCTAGAAACTATCCTGAGGGCTGAGGGGCAGAGAAAGAGAGAAAGTCTCTCTTAGAAACATTTGACTAGCCCAACTAGATACTAAATTATTTTGATAACATGTATATTAATAATTTCAAGTCAAGGCGCCTTAAATTAAAAGACCGTAATTATATATAATATTTATTAATTATATATTTTAATTATATATTAAAATTTTATAATATTCTTAAACAATTTAAACTGTTTAAAATATATATTATTCATAAAAATTAACTGACAATTTTAAATTTTTATCATATTCTTACATAGTTAAAATTATTAAGAAAAAATGTTGTTTGTTGCTGTTACTTAACATATTTTAAAATCAGCTCCTGATCTCAACAGAATAAAAAACAGTCCCAGCGGTTAACCTGTTCAAACGACTATTTTACATTCCAGAATTTTACATTAGTTAACTTTTTCGCCGCCAGGGGGCGACAATGAGAGTAAGGATATATGTATCACAGTTTTCAAAGGGATCCTTTCAAATTGATCCCCATATAGTCAAGACGCAACCCAAAATAAATGACTCTTAGATGACGCTTTACGAGCTAAGCCGCGCATAAGCCCGTTTGGCGGGTTGCATACTACACAAAACATTTCTCTAGCTGACCCTCATTTCAACCAGTCACAACAAATTGACCTTTTAATTGGCGCTGGTCTGTTCTTCGAAATAATCGCTAAGAGGAAAATTAATTTGGATAGCACCTTGCCCACGCTTCAAAACACCAAGCTTGGTTTGATAGTTTCTGGAGGGATGTCAAGTATGCTAAATCGCAAATCTGTCTTGGCTGCCATTGTCAAGGATCCTGCTGATCATTTAGATGATGACACACTTGCTGCCGTAGTAAAGCGGTTTTGGGAGATTGAAGACATTAGTTCAGAAAAACCATCGATGCTGGGCGAGGACTTACGATGCGAGCAGCGTTCCAAAGAAAATTGCATTAGACTGGAGAATGGTCAATATTCGGTTCGCCTTTTGTCCACTTTAGAATTCGAATCTTTAGGTGACTCCTACTGTCTCTCGCATTAAGGAATCCAGCGGTGCCACAATTTTTCTTGCCTCACCATTCTGTTCAGAAGCTTGAAAGCACTACAACTAAACTTCGTGGCGTCTTTGATGGTTCTGCTAAAACTACATCTGGAATAGCTCTAAACGACTTGCTTCTAGCAGGACCAACAATTCAGCAAAAAATCTTTAATATTTGCTTCGGTTTATATTTTTTAAAATAACTCTTTGTGGAGACATCTGCAAGATGTACCGCTGCGTTCGTGTTTCGTACCCTGATGACTTTTTGAAATGTATTATTTGGCGAGAGAACTCCACAGATAAATTGAGTGTTTATAAACTAAACACGGTAACTTATGGAACCAAGTCGGCTGCCTTCTTGGCTATAAGAGCCATGCATCAGCTCTCTTATAATGAAGAAGAATCATTTCCAGTTGGAGAAAAAATGGTTCGTAGAAATTTCTATGTGGACGATCGAATCTCAGGTGGCGATTCAGTTGAAGAGGTGAAAGAAATTTGTCATCAGGTAAAAGAGCTACTGGCGCGGGGCCACTTTCCGATCCGAAAATGGTGTTTAAATGAAGCAAGCGCTCTCGAAGGAGAGTCTGATCGCGATAAAGAGCAATTGATTAAATTCCACGACGGATCAGCTATCGCCAAAGCTTTGGGGTTGGTCTGGGATCCATCTTCGGATAATCTTCTCTTTAACTTTGCACAAATTTTATCAAGTCAACGAGCAACAAAACGGATTGTGTTGTCAACAATTGCGAAATTTTATGATCCACTTGGTTTAATAGCACCCATTGTTACAAAATCCAAATTTTTTTTGCAAAAGCTATGGAGCACTAACATGGATTGGGACGACACACTGCCAGAGCCCCTTCTTTCGTCATGGGGGGAGTTGACCTCTCAGTTGTCGATCGTCCAGAACCTAACATTTCCACGATTCGTAATGCAATCGCAGGCTTCCGTCGAGATGCACGGATTCTGTGATGCTAGCGTAGCAGCTTACGGCGCGTGCTTATATTTGCGGTCGGAGACCAATGGCAATGCTGAAGCACATCTACTCTGCGCCAAGTCTAGAGTAGCTCCCTTAAAATCTTTAACAATACCAAGATTAGAACTTTTAGCAGCGTGTTTATTGGTTGAGCTTATCGTAAACGTTAAGGAAACCATAGGTTTTGATTGCACCTTTCACTGCTGGTCGGACTCGTCTATTGTGTTGGCTTGGATTTAGCAACCTCCGAGGGAGTTCAACGTATTTGTGTCTAATAGAATCGCGAAAATCCAGGAAATGACGAAAGGTATGGCTTGGCATCATGTTCCAACAGACTTGAATCCGGCGGATGTGGTACCGCGCGGATGTACCCCCAAAGATTTGCTGGAGCACTCCCTTTGGTCAAGTGGACCTCCATTTCTACTGAAAGGAGCGTCGAACTGGCCCCCCTATTAGACGCTGTAAAGAACCTTCCGAAACGGCGTTCCACGGCGCTAATTGGAACCGTTGGCACTGACATATCTAGACCTTGATGAATTAAGAACACTTGCATATGAAATTTCTGCCATTCTTAACTCCCGTCCGCTTTGTCCAATTTCAGAAAACATTGAAAATTTTGAGGTGCTAACGCCAGCGCATTCCATCAAAGGTTCCAGCTACACAAGGTTTCCTGAGCCTGACGTGAAGGCCGGTTAAGCAGTTGGCAAAGAATAACATAAATGCAGCAGCACTTCTGGAAAAGATGGAGCAGAGAGTATTTGTCCCTGTTGCAAGAACGAAGCAAATGGCGGATCAAAACATCCAACATTCAAATCGGTCGAGTTGTATTGCTTCAGGAGGACAACCTTCCACCGATGAAATGGCAGTTTGGGTGCATCCATGAAGTCATACCCGGAAATGACGGCGTCGTGAGAGTAGCTGTGGTCGGACAGCTACAGGTCTTACCAAAAGGGCCGTCACCAAACTAGCTGCTCTGCCCATCGAATCCCATTTGGTTGGAACCGAGCTTCTTCCAACGGGGGGAATATGTTTAGAGCAGACCGCCAGCACCTAGTCAAATGCTCATAGGTGTGCGCTGCACACGCAGGGCTGTTATACAGCTTTGCATGTTTATTGTTCTTCGTCTTTCTTATCTCGCTACATTTGTCGCGTTATCTATTCAGCGAAAACATGTTCAAAATTCAAGTCAAGCTTTCTGCAAGTCAGTTATACAAAATCGCTGCAACTCCGAGCACAGCTAATAAAATCAAGAAATAATTTCAATAATCGTGCGTTTAATTTATATTTCTAAACTAAGGGGTGGGATTTTGGTTGTTTTCCCCATAAACACTGTGTTTGGAAAAATATTGAAAATGTCAAATGTCCGCATTAATGAGCCTAAAAAGTCAGACTCTAATTGAATACTTAAATCCTATTTTCTTATTTTTGCACTTAGTTTAGTCGAATTGTAACTAGGCTTTTGAGATTTGCAGTAATAAGACTGTAGTTTTATACAAACATTTTTTATATAAACAAAAACACAGTAACGATCGCACCTTCAACGCCAAAAACTTATGAAATCAAATTCTGTGACGATTATTATTATTTTCTTTAACAAAAAATTAACTTTAATTTATTTAATTACTTAAGTAATCGGCAATAGCCATGTTGCTTAAAGATGTACCTATGACGCCCTAATTTTGTAACATAGAGAGATAATATTTTATGTGTGGAAACAATTCCAAAAAATCAACTCACCTCGTAATTTTCAAAAGACATCGATCTACCAATAATGTGATCACCCTATCACATCACCAGACGCCCCTCTCCGACGCATTTAAAATTAATATTGGTCGATGTTAAACACATGTTTAACGGCCAGGTATATGTTGGTGTACCACACGTATAACCCATGCAATCTTTAGAAGCATATTTTATTTTTACTAACTCTAGCTCATAATTGCTGGTGTGGGAAACAAATATTTTGAATTTGTTCTTTGTACAATATATATAATTAAATCAGTATTCAAGTAAACTTTCAATTCAATGTAATTTTTTGCATGGAAAATGCCACTGAAATATTCTTAAGCGTTTTAAACACGTTTTATAGTGAAAGCGTTCCTGACAGTTCTCCTCCAAGACTAACGGACCTCCGTGGTTTACACGAAAGCTTCAAAGACTTAAAAACTTAAAAACAAACGTAAGGACGGGCAAGCCATCTTATTTTTCCAAATATGTGGTGGCTCGATCGGATTTTAATGTTCTTAACATTCAATGCTATCCTATGTATTTGAACCGGTGTAAGGCCGAATTTTCAAATGATCCGAAGATATTTTATTACTTTGGAAATGTCAAGCAAAAAAACTACGTCTTGCCTTCATCAGTACCATTAAACTTAATTAAGGCGTCTACTGACTCTGAAATTGATTATTTATTTTCCAAGTTTTTACAAACTACCTATAATGCGGATTTTATACTCAGTTCACCCTTACAATTTAAACAGGTCAAAGTTAATTTTTTCCCCAGTAATAACAGAAATATATATTTTAAAGGATTTGGAGACCACAACACCAACATACTTTCCAGGGCCGTACGGGCTTCTTGGGTGCGTGCTTAAGTTTTTTTGTCTCAACTATTAGTAAACCGATTCTTAAACTAATCATTAATTGTCTAACTCAACAATAGTTTTTCCAACTATCTGGGAAGATTATTTTATTATTCCACTCCATAAAAAAAAGCAAATTCGGATGTTCTAAATTATATAGGTATCTAAAATGTCTGCATTACCTTAAGCATTTAAGCGCATTATTACCTCTCATTTCCATCATTTGCGTTCCTCGCTAATATCACCTTATTATCATGGTTTCGTTAAGCGACAACTACCACGAACCTTTTTGAATTGACATCTATTGTAGTTAAAGTACTTAATAATAAAATTCAGACTGCTGTTATATGTACAGATTTTAGTAAGGCTTTTGATTCCTTTAACCGTTCTCTTCTATTATTTAAATTAGATCAGCTTAGGCTTTCGAAAAATCTTTTAGCTTGGAATTCAAGTTATTTGAAAGGAAGAACTCAGAGGGTTATTTTTAAAAACGCAGTTTCCAATATAATTAACATAACATCTGGAGTGCCTCAGGGTAGTCATTTGGGTCTACTGTTATTTCCTTTTTTCATCAATGATCTTCCTTCTGCCATAATATGTACATTATCGAGTATTAATGTATGATGATGAAGGTAAACTTTGTTTGTCCTATAATAATTTGCAAACGGGTTTCGGTTGACAGTCTGATATTGATTGTTTTCAGAGACGGTGCCAATTACTTTCAGAGATGGTGTCAATCTTAAATCTTAATTGCCTTAAATATAACATAATGACATTTTATGAAGGTACGCCTTCATTTATAAGCTATTCTCTTTATAATATGCCACTGGGCCGAATATATTCGGTGAACGATTTAGGAGTTATTAAGAGATGTTAAAAAGAATTTGACGATCCTTACACAACTTAATTATTATTTACTTCCTTTGTCCGTCCATATTTAGAATATTGCGCTCAAGTTTAGAGTCCCCAATATCAAGTACACATTTATCGTATTGAGTCTGTACAAAAAAAATTTCTTCTTTTCGCCCTTCGAGGTTTGGACTGGAATCAAAACGTAAGGTTGCCTTCTTAGTAGTAGATTAGTATTGCTTAATTTACCTTATCTTGTAGCATCATGCTTGGAACTATTTTTATGAACAATCTTGTCAAAGGTGATATGAGGCCGCTTAACTCTTAATGTGTCTTTAAGACCAACCCGCAACCAACCTCAAATTTTACCCTGCATGAACCCTTTCGTGTTCTTTGTAATAATTATAATAATCTATATAATCAATTTTGCCTTTCAACCTCTATCCCATTCGTAAAAACTACAGTTTTAACTTATTTGCACCGTGCTTAGTTTTAGTTTTTTTTTATAAATTTCTCTCTGTTTTTTGTGTTTTTCTCGCGATCTCGCTAACTGCCCACTGAGCTAATAAGGCCCGCGCGTAACAAGCTCGTGCTTGGATTCCTTGGGCCACTTGTTTGTACTTTTTATAGTGCATTAACGTTCAACAACAATAAATATATATATATATATCTTTCCTAAACCAGTGTTTAGTTCGTTGTTTAAAATTTTCGACGTTCTTAAGAGCCGGAAAATAATACACGATGTTTGTGATTACGGTTTATTCAATTATTATTTATTCGGTGCACTGCAGTATAGTCGATATTTCTGGATTTCTTCACAAATAGTCTTCTCAGCAGCCTTAAAGTTCGTCTTATTGTCCAAGCAACTTCGTCAATCGGAGAGGAAGGCCCGATTGACGAAGTTGCGTACAATTCTCAGGCACGAGAAATTGCTCACGTACCAAATAAAAGTCCCATATGGTAAAGCAGGTGAATGTGACGCCCCAGCGCTTCTCCCTACGCCGTCCGACCGAGACCGACATTGAACCGAAGTAGTCAATTCCCACGTATGTAAACGGACGTTGAAAGGCTGCTAGGCGAGCGTTTGCCAGGGCCGCCATTTGGGGTACGTCCGGTTCCGCGGTTAATATATTTACTCCGATCCAAACTTTGGATCTCCGATTTAAAATCAGAGGACTGTGCGCAGCGCCATAACATTTTTTGTGCACGTTGCACCGGTAGGAGACGTTGAATGGTAGTGGCTCCTTGCCTGCTTTTGCCCTAAGCCGCTCGATGTAGAGCAAGAAAGTAGCTAGGGCCCGATATAGTCTACGCCAGTCTGACAAGTACTCTGTGTTAATGATGGGATGTAGTGTTATGGTGTGGACGGCAAGTAGTCCATGGCGTACTTCCGCAAGTGTTGTGACCAGATTGTCGACCAATACCAGCTTGAGTTTATTTATAGCAGTGAATTGCTAAGGATCTGTTTGTCTAGTCTCGCTCCGATGAAGCGAATACTGAAGTTTCATTCTAGGGAACGGGATAAGAGTCGCTACCTTGGACTTTGACGTTACGAGACTTAGTTAAGTTATTCTGCCTTGGGATATGCAAGCCGCAGCGAATGCCATTTCGCTGGCGTCGACAAATTGATGGAGCTGCACTTTACTTGCGTAGTCGCCGAGGTAAAAGTAGGGATTTGTATAGCGGCGATAATCGGCAGTGAAAGTTTCCATTGTGTCCATTTGGGTGATAGTCTATCCCAGTCTATCGAGCTTCGCCTTACTTCGTGCAGCAATATTTTTAGCTCGTTTGTGTAGCAGGAGATGAACCCCAACGTGTCGTTCATAGATATAAGCACTTGTAGAAGCTCGCGCTTGGATGGTGGCTAGAAGTAAATAGTCGTTCAAGCATTTCTTATTGGATTGCGAAGGCGCGTCCTAAGCCAGGCGGATACTCCCCGGCTTGTTCGGGTTCTTGGTGATGAACGTGGGCAGATTCTACGCCCGTTTGTTTTGTTTGGCGATTTCCTCAGCCATTTACTTACGTGCATAGTCCTTGGCGATGAGGTTGTCCATATCCTTTTGAATTAGCTCCCTCATACCTGGAAAACTGACGTTGCAGGCACTAAATTCAGTTAAATGCGCTTTGGAAGCAATCGGGCGGTGGTGTTGCAGCATCCATCCATGGGAGGCCGAATTCATATCGTCCATCTTTGAAGGCCGTAGTTGATTGCGTCCTCTGCCAAAAGTATTTTTCGTGGCACTGATGTTTCCTGTGAAAACGATTCTTTTATAGCTTCGTGAAGTTGACAGTCTAGTCGGCAAGTATATATGTTGACACGTCCTTCTTGAGGCTGACTTGCGTGCAGCTTTGTAGTGTCTATCCTAGCCGAGTCTAAGGGGCTATAGGTTGGTTCCATGTTCCTTCCCGTATCTTTCGTGGCACGGCCAAATGTCTGTTATTTGCCCTGATTACTATTCAAACGGGAGTCCTTTTAGATATCGGAATCTCTGTGCCAGCTCGATTATGTAAATTGACTGAATGGGCAAGTTCAGCTGGTCCACACTGTGAACGTTCATCATCTCGAACCTAGCTCCGGTGCGAGCATTTTATATGTTCAGCGAAGCTCGCTTAGAAGTGTCGTCTGTGCGTGTAGTATCATCGGTCCAACGTAGGCACAGCGGTTGTCTGATACCCTTTACATTTAGCTACTCAAAGATTTTGCTGTCGATGAATGTGACGGATGAATCCTCATCTAGATTGAAACAATACGGAAATGATATTTAATTTTTGCTTCAGCGGCATTGCTTCGAACTCTGTACAATTTAGTAATTTTTGGTTTACGTTCTGGCACGCCTTGCGCCTTACTTTGTTATCATAATCATCTAATCCCTCCGTGTGGTGGTGCAGACTGGCGTTCTTCGTACTGAAAATCATCATCGTTACTCGGCTTGCATCCTCTGCGATCTCTTATAGCCACTCGCTAAAGATTTGCACGGAGCAGCATTGCCCATTGAAGCTTCAGTTGAGTGCCAGTTTGTCCACAAGCTCTTGTACGAGCATCTGGTTGCTCAAGTTATCCTTGAGATCGCATGCCTCCATCGCCGAGTATATATTTCGTACGCCGAGCGCGAACTCGATGTACAGCTCTAACCTGTCCCTGGGTGGCGGGAGTTGTTTGTCGAGCACCAAGTGAAGAATATACTACGGTCGTCCAAACGCATTGGCAGAGTATTGATGATTTACGGCACCATTGCCGGCAGCGTTAATTTGCTGTGAGCAAGACCCCTGGCTTTACCCTTTAGGCTCGGTTGCAGGCGCATTAAGTTTTCCGCATGAATATAACCAGTGCTTGTCTGGTAGTTGCTAAAAAACAACGGCCAGTTTTGGGGATTACCGTCGAAAATACTTAATTCTCTTAAAATCGTTTGGCGGGCAGCGATTTGAGCGGCGTTTAGAGCACTCTGCGTAAATATGGCTTGTTTATATTCAGGGATGTATGTGCATTGGTCAGGGATCTGACATTTCAACATGAGCGACGCGTGTGTTGCCGTCTGCCCGCGTAGTGAACGTGCTATGTTATAACCTTGCCGTTGTGTGGGTGTCCTTGCTTACGCGTCGGTGGAGTCCATGTAATAGCCATCGTTGTGGTTGTTGTCGTTTTTAAGAAGTTTTGAAGAAGTTTTTAAGATTGTTGAGTTCGGCGAATAATACACGATTTTTGAAATTACGATTTATTCAGTTATTATTTATTTCGGAGGTAACACCCAGGGTCCAGAGCGTCGAGATCTCGGCGTATAAAAAGAGGATAAGTTGGACGGGACATGTTTCCCTATCCAAAAAATTTGTTTATATGTATACTCGTGCCAAACAAAATCAACAATGATCACCACAACAGCAATAGCTAACACTTACTGTAACGATTCAAAGTACAATAATTGAGAAGAGTACTTGTTTTCCAAAATTAGCTTACATATTTCCATATCCGAATTAGAACAGAAATACATGGAAGAGTTTAACTTAGATTTTTCCCCACTATGTCAATGTACTAAGACCCAAAAAGCTATTTTTTGTCCACATTAAACTTTACAAACTCTGTCAACAATGAGGCTTTATTGTATGTGCGAACTGTTTCTAGTCTTCTTATCAACTAACTTACATCTGAGCTTGGAGTGTAAAGCTGCAAATTTAAGCTTAGCATATACATAAAGTTATGAACTTATTTTAATAAGTGAGGGTATGTGTGGGTATACATCACTACATATTTAGTCTCATAGAGTATTATATTTCAACTAATTTGAATATTTTTTCCAGCGGTCGGTATCAGTTAATATTTTCATATCTTTAAAGCGACTTTTAACTGCCGTGACGCAAACGTTGGAGTAAAATTACAATCCGATCCAATGGCACACGAGCAAGCGTGACGGGGATGGCCGAAACACAGCTCGATCATATTACGATCAAGCGACAGCTGAGCTTGTTGGGCAGTGTACACTGATGACTGACTGACTTTCACATTCATTGACTTTTAGCTGGCACGTTTAAATTAATTCTTGTTATGATGGAGAGGGAAGAAGCTACCAAGAACCACACCCAAATCCGGCGAGTTCATGCGGGACAAACAGGTGCCTGACCATCGGACGCTTTTACCTCGCCCCAAGTCCTTTCAGAACTAGGGCATTGAGGTCCACGTAACAGAATTGGCGCTCAGCGCAGAATTCTTTGCATCCCTTATAAACAAGGACATGTTTAACATCAAATGATTTTTGTGGTACGTATTAAAGGTCGCGGTTTTAATATCGGGGTACCAGATATAGGGCTTATCCTTATTTAATAATTGCCAGAAATAAACATCAGTTTTTTGAACGAAGAACAAACATGGTTTTTGTGCGCATCTTAATTAGGTCTTCAGTTTCTTAAAAAAAATATAAAGTCCGCAACTTCTGCGACAGTCAGAATTGAGAGGCCTCTTAATCAGAACTTTGTCTCAGAATATACGCGGGACTATATGACTTGTTTGAAAATCTAGTAAAATCATTGTCCAGCTTTCTGTTGGTGCTGCCGACGTTTTCGGGCACAGTACCCGTCTCGTTAGTGAGACTCGGGTTCAGAAAGAGTAGGAGCGCAGACGCTTTGATAACCCATCTCTAGACCGGGAAGGATTTGCCTTGATCTAATGAGTTGCGGTTGTATTAAGCGTTTGTCGATTAAGGACTCAAGGCTGGGTAGGGGAACTGACAGGAAACAATATGGAGTTATGGAGTTTATTCAAGAAAAATACCCATCTCCAAACATTACAGTTGAACAATTAAAATTTTCATACGCTCGAAATACATATTATTTTAAAATATCTGTTCCTCCAGAAGCGTTTAACGTTATAAATAATAAAAGTTTTTGGCCTGACGATAACCTAATAATAAATATTGTTTGAATTTGAATTTGTTTCTAAAAGACAAAGAAATAATATTCATCATCCGATTTTAGAGTCTTTTCCAAAAAACTGAACACTTCTATATTTGTAGCCCAACAAAATGTAAGGGGTCTTAAAATGAAGTTACCTAGAATGTTCGCTGATTGCTCGGCCCTTAATGAACATATTATAGTCTTCTCAGAAACTTGGCTGAAACCGGAGATTTCCAACTCCGAAGTTTTTCCAAACAACTTTAACATTTATAGAACTGATCGCGTTTCTCTTAGGGGAAAGCACCACACGTGCTTATTGCTGTTAACTCCAGTCTTACATCGGAGATAATTCAGCCTGATTACCCGAATGAAATAGAATTTTTTAGTGTAAAAGACTCCTTACATTTCTTATCTATTTTTGTAACCAGGGTCTGGCATTATAATTTATGAACATCATAATTAACCTACTATTAAAGCTATCTCTACTTCTTGACAGGGACCATTTGATTGTTTTGGGAGATTTTAGTGTCCCAGTTATATCTTGGTCATCTCCTATCAACTCCCTTGTTTGCACGCGTTTGTCGAATCTTGACTTTGTTGAAGGACTTTTAGACCTATCATTACAAAAAATCAGCTTTATCAGTAACTCTTTAAATAGACAATAGGAACTGGTATTAGTTTTGGATCCGTCTGAGGTCGTGGTATCTAGAATTAACCCTCTAGTTGTCCCAGACGACCGATACCATCCCAAAATGGAACTGACATTATTCCTGCCCTGCCGTGATACCTATTCCCATTTAGTTTGTGAAACTAAAACGAAATGCTTTCGCAAATGCAACATTAATAAGCTGGGCTACTTGATTTCCAAATGCAACTGGCCAAACTTATATAATTGAATGGACATGGAAAGTACCACTGAATTTTTCTACAGAGTTTTAAAAACTTTTTTTAATGTCCCTGACAGTCTTCCTCAAAGACATAACATACCTCCGTAGTTTACACAAGAGCTTCAAAGACTTAAAACAAACACTTACTAAAAATACAAAAGGACGGGCAAGCCATTTGATTTTTTGAAATATGTGGTTGCTCGATCGGATTTTAATGTTCTTAACAGTCAATGCTATTTTATGTATTTGAACCCGTGTAAAACCGAATTTTCAAATAATCCGAAGCAATTTTAGAACTTTGTAAATGTCAACCGAAAAAACTCCACCTTGCCTTCATTAGTACGATTAAAATCAACTGAGGCGTCTACTAACACTGAAATTGCTGATTTATTTGCTATGTTCATCCAAACTACCTATAGTGCGGCTTCTTGTCTAAATTCAGCTTACCCTTTCAATTTAAAAAGGTCAAAATGTATTTTTCCCCGGTAATAACAGAAAGTTCTCTTCTAAAGGATTTGGAGTGTAGTATGCTCATATATAGGGTACACACTGTACCGCTTATATCACTGTAACATTGTAGAATTTGTTTATGTCCGAATATTCCCAGCACTTCAAGTGCAAAGCAATTCGACCCACACAACAATGATGTGCACATCCTAAATGCTGAGTCGGCATGTCTGCATGCGCGGCCGACCATTCGGTTACCATGTGAGCATAACACTCTCTCTCTCATGCGCGGCCGCTGCTTGCGCAGCCTAAATACACTTACGTATACATTAACATATATATTCAGATACATAAGCGTTGGCCGCGGCGCTGCTCGTGCAGCTATATGCATTGTAAGCCAAGCCAACATTATTCTTAAGTGAGCATTCTAAAAATGAGTCCCGATCTAAACGGACGGAATAATAAAGCCCAATATATATAATAACATTACAGTGCACTCTTTTCTTCTGTTTAAAAAATAAAGACTAATATACATACAACCAACTTTACAGGAGACCACAACACCAACATACTCTCCAGGGACGGATGAGACTCCTAGGTGCTTGATTAAGTTTTAAGCCTCAACTATTTGTAAACCGATTCTTAAACTGTTTCAGTTGTCTACCTCAACATCAGTTTTTCCAATTATCTGGAAAGATTCTTTTATTATTCTACTCCAAAAAAACCTTTTCACTATTGAACGCCCATTTTCGATAAACAAAGTCACCACCTTGATACGTTCTTTTGGTGTTAAGTTATTCATGGTTCAAATTGTACAGAATTGTCGTTTCCAAAACGTAACTTCACAAGTCAATCGCTTCACAAACGTCAAAGCTTTTCAGTGTTTCTATACCGAAGCTCGAGAGGGCGCACCGTGTATGATAATTTGCAATCGGATTTCGGTTTACAGTCTGATATGGATTGTTTTCAGAGGTGGTGTCAATCTAACCTTTTAAATCTGAATTGCCCTAAATGTAACGTTATTACTTTCATTAGGCAAACGCCTTCATTTACAAGCTATTATTTTCATAATATGTCACTGAACCGTATTTATTCGCTCAACGATTTGGGAAATCCTTTTGACCCAAAATTAAATTTCGACTGTCACATAAAGTCTACTGTTAACATGGAAACACCACATAAAAGCGAAAAGACAACAACTCAAACTGAAAACACTAAAAATGTCCTGGTTACTAGGTAGAAAATCAGCAGCCACTTTGGAAAACAAAATTCTTCTCTACAAAGCCATTTTGAAGCCTGTTTGGACCTACGCTATCCAACTCTGGGGAACAGCTATCAAATATTGAAATACTTCAGCGCTACCAATCAAAAATCTTGCGACAAATTGTTAACGCTCCATATTATGCAACCAATGCAAATATTCATAAAGATCTAAATATTCCAACTGTAAAAGAGGAGATAAAAAAATATAGTAAGAAATATACAGACAGATTTCAAAATCATGTAAATAATTTAGCCCTAGGTTTAGTAGACAATAGCTTAACATTCAGAAGACTCAAAAGATTCCACATTCTAGGTAAATTTAAGTAAACGAGAAATTTAATTATTAGCAGGTTTCACTGGAAATCTGCTATTCCTGTTATGTACATATTAGTGATACAATTTACTTATGGTTATTAGACAGATTGTAAATAAAAATTAAATTAAAAAAAAAAAAAGAAGACTATGAGTGTTCTTAGGTTTATTAAGCGATGGTTAAAAGAATTATTTACTTCCCTTGTCCGTCCTGATATGTAAGGTTGCCTTCTTACTCTAGTAGATTACTATTGCTTAATTTACCTACTCTTGTCGAATCATTATTGGAACTTTTTTTATGCACAATCTTTTCAAAAATGATATTGACTCCATAGAATTATTAAGCCGCTTAACTTTAAATGTGCCTTTTAGACCAACCCGCAACACCATCCTCAAATTTAAACCTGCATGAACTCTTTCGTGTTCTTTAACAATAGTCGAATATTACCAACCTGTTTCCCTGTCTTAAAAATAAAATTATAGCATTTTTTGCACCGTAATTAGTTTTATTTTTTTATAAATGTCTCTATATTATGTTATTAATGTTTTCCTCGCGAACTCGATAGTCTCTATATTTATTATGTTATTAATGTTTTCCTCGCGAACTTGATAGTCTCTATATTATGTTATTAATGTTTTCCTCGCGAACTCGATAGTTGCCCTCAATGTTAAAGTGCCCGCGCGTAACAAGCTCGTGCTTGGTTTCGTTGGGCCACTTGTTGGTACTGTTTATAGAGCATCAACGCTCAACAATATACCGCAATGTACAATATCTATTTTAATCGTTTTTTGTTTCAGAAGAACATAAATAATCATAAATTATTATGAGCTCAGTGCCTGTCATGTTAATCGATAAAGAGAACTAATTTATGATCTGTTACTCAAACCCGAAAAGGTGCAGTTCTTAGCACTTGTAATCTTCATGTGCAGGCCACTAGAGCTATCAAATATTTTTGCTTAAGATGTGTCTCACACTGCACCAAGCGCCTCTGTGCGGGGGACAAAAGATAACAATCCCGCTCTAACATTTTGATCTAGAGGGGCTATAGACCCCCTATAAATATATAGGACAAGAATTGGTCAGATCGTACCACTATATCCTATAGCTTTCATGAAAACAATCGAGGGGAAAAAAAATATTTTTTTCTTTTTACATTTTTTTTAGTAATAGTTTAGTGTTCCCGACTTTCGGCTTTAATATTATTGAAATCGGACAACTATATATATATCAAGAATATATAAACTTCTGACTGAAATTGTAATACCTTCTGCAGGGGTATAAAAACTAAGAAAGCTCACAATTATGTGCTAAATACAATATTGATTTAAACAAAACACAACACATATACTTTTTGTTGTAAAAAAAAGTTTATACCTTAGCTTACGCTGAAATACCCAATGAATATCAAGCTCTTTCTTTCGATGCTATTCTTGAAGAGGACAGATAGAACAAAACAAAAAGATGACTTTGATTTTAAAATATGAATAACTTCCCACAAATAAAAGAAAGCAGTCCAGCAAACAGTGGCCTACCGGTTGCCAGATACGCGGCGATTTCACCCATAGTTACGGTAATGCGGCGAGGGAGTGTGGTACCGTATGCACAGAGAGGGACAGAAAGATTCCGAGAGAGACGGCAACCGGATAGAGAGCGTGGGATGCAAAAGGGAACAACGGGACAGCACCGGACTTCGGACTTCGGGCTAAGTCTAAGTTCTCACAACTTCGGTTCGGAAGGGAAGTTGTCTATAACTAGCTGCCTTGCTACAAACATCGCATAGGCGAAGTCCGGCGTACGCCTGCTCGTCCTGCGAGAGTTGTACAGGTCCTGGTTAGATCGGCTTGTGTCTCAAAATGTTAAGAGCACAGTAGTTCCCCGCAGACCAAGAACGGAAGCTGACCGAATCCCGAGAGCCAAATACCCTGCTGCTTCTGGTTCTGCAGGAGAAAGCAAGGAGCAGAGCCTGGAAATCGTACCAGGGAGCAGAGCGAGGACATCAAGAACTGCAAGTCTACAAAACCACGGCAAAGATGAAGGCATTAGAGTTCCCCACTTGTCACTATCAGCCCCAGACCGAGTCGGCAAATAAAAATACCTTTTTTAAATTCGAACTTTCTGTGCGTTTGTATAAATTTGGTTGGACGAACACACACATCTTCTAGCCGCAAGATATTCGTAGCAAGAGGAAACTAAAAAAATTAGTACGTTACAATTTACCATAATTAGAAAATTTAACAAAGAAGCAGCGCGTTGTTCTGGGGCGCGTTGAACGTGGGCCAAATTAAGAATTTTCATGGATTGCCACTACTGCAAAAGACTCGTCTTGGCTGGATCGTGACTGGTGGCAGGGATAGACTTCGCGGCAATACCTCTCTTTTGGCATCTCAAGGCTTGAAAAACCATATTGTTGATACACAATTTCATGTCCGCTTGAAATATCTGGTAAGGCAATTTTCACAAGTCTAATATTTGGACAGTGGAGTCATAATGGCCAGCATGTAAGAGCTGGAGTGTGAGGATCATGTTGTCAAAAATTTCTCTCGCGACATCAGGAGGTCTTGGCTGGATCGTGACTGGTGGCGGGGATAGGCTTCGCAGCAATACCTCTCTTTTGTCATATCAAGGCTTGAAAAACCATAGTGTTAGCTTGAAAGATCTGGGTAAGGCAATTTTAAAAAGTCAAATGTTTGGACAGTGGAGTCATAATGGAAGAGCTGGAGTGTGAGGATCATTTTGTCAAAAATTTCATCAGAAGAGCTGCCAACAAGTTGTGCCTGCTGCCCATCGATGATAAAGTTGAAAGACAGGCTTTCAACGGGGGGTTTCTTTAAGCTGTATATTTTATAAGAAAAAATAAAATTACGAAGGCAATTGCAAGCCATACCCATACCTAGCGGTATGCTTAATATCTAAGCTTATTAAGACAATGTTAAAAAATATTTAATCTGAAATTGTAATAAAAGTAAAATTCATATGGCGCAATTGGTGGGGCATTTGCCGAGACATCCAGCCTGGCTACACAGGGTAGCTTGGCATTTCTCTCGGAGTTACTACACCTCATAGCGCAATTGGTGGCGCATTTGGCGACACATCCAGCCTGCCTACACAGGGTAGCTCGGGCATTCTTCCCGGAGTTGAAGCATCATATGGCGCAATTGGTGGCGCATTCGGCACATCTCATTGCGCATTTGGCGGCTCAACCAGCCTGGCTGCACATGGTAGCTCGGGCATTCTTCCCGGAGTTGCAGCACCCCAAGGCGCATGTGCCGGCGCATTCGGCGCATTTGGCGGTGCATTCGGCGGCACATCCAGTCTGGTTACACAGGGTAGCTCGGGAAACAGTGTCTATCCTACAAATATTTCAACACATTTAAAAGCTCCTTTTATGCAAAGACAATCTAATATGCAGCCCAGAAAGTTAGTAGACTTGCCAGACTTAAATGGATACTCGGAAGATTTGCCAGTATTTATTACCATGTTTAGTGAATATTCGTTTACATAGCAATATACGAATCTAGAGAACTTACTTAGATTGCAAAAAAAACAAGAAAGAAAGCAAACTTCGGCAAGCCGAAGTTCATATACCCTTGCAGCTATTGCAAGAATTAAATACTTTTGAAAACATTAAAATTATGACTTACTTGCGTATATGTTGAAAAACATTGAAGCTATGATGACTTGCAGCTCAATTATTAGATAGTAATTTTATATATTTTTATTATTTCTATGGGAGCTATGTGATATAGTCGTCCGATTTTGATTAAATTTTAACCGTAATTCTGAAATAATTAACCAATACTATATGTCGAAGAACTAAGAAAAAAATTAAAAAACAGCTAAGTTATAATTTTGAAATTTAAATCGTAATTCTGAAATATTTAACCATTACCATCTTGTCAAAAAACTTAAAAACGGCAAAGTTATAATTTTTTTATTTATTTTTCCGAAATTTCGTATGGGAGCTATATGCTATAGTCGTCCGATCCGGCTCGTTCCGACTTATATACTACCTGTAATAGAAAGAAAACTTTTGGGAAAGTTTCATGCAGGTAGCTTTAAAACTGAGAGACTAGTTTGCGTAGAAACGGACGGACAGACGGATAGACGGACAGACGGACATGGCCAGATCGACTCTGGTAGTGATGCTGATCAAGAATATATATACTTTATAGGGTAGGAAATGTCTCCTTCACTGCGTTGCAAACTTCTGACTGAAATTATAATACCCTCTGCAAGGGTATAAAAATAATGGGAAATGCTAAAAATTAAGTTAAAAGCTAACTGAATAATCCCGAAAATGTATAATCGCTTACATTTTCGTTTTTGACGGCAATAACTTTTAATAAAAAGCCAGATTGTGATGAGTAACGAATTTCCAACTTTATCAGAACACAACCTCGATAAAATAGTTCCTTTTGCAACTAAAGTTAAGAATTTAGTAATATACTTACAATTCGCTGAAGCCGTAAAATACCTCTATAACCCGACCTTGATAGAACAGCTCATTGGGAAATTGCCCATATCAAAACGAATACAATAAAGCGAGCACTGCACAAATATATTTCTTTTCCCAAACTTAAGCCACTTTAGCGCTTGGCTTGGCGAAATAGGTAAAAGTGTGCCTAAAGCTACCCTAATGAATCCGATGATGAACGCTGATCATAATTAGCAAAGAACTGTCATGCAAACCACACAACATACAGAGGATCATAAAAAGCCAATGGTGACTTGTTACAAATGCAAGGAAAATCATCCATTACTCAAATGCGCGGTATATTAAAAGGCAAGTTATAAAAGAGATGGTGTTCAATCCCACGTTAGCAGTGTTAAGTTGCCCAGCTGATCAAGCTTGCACCATCTGGCAACTCTATGAAAAATTTAGTAATATGAAAAGAAGCGACCAAGAGCGTAAACGAGCATGTAAAGTACACACATAGACGCTGTACGATACAATTATTGGTAGTATGTTAGGTTATAGGTGTAAGCGACGTAATATGGATAATAAATATTTAGATGAAGACGAATATTAAGCCATTGTTAAGTCTCGCACCCGAGTGACAACGCTAGCCGATATTAAATAAGTTAATAGAAAATACTAGCAAGTAAGTAATATACCAGAAATTTCGAACGCAAAAAAAAGGGAGCGTGGGGAAGGTGGTCATACAACGATGGAGTTGGCGGTCCCGTGTGTCGGAATGGTAAGACGGGACGGACGTGTCTACCGCAGTAATTTTTCGTGTAATCCGAAGAAATGCCTCGACCGCGCGACGGCACGCGGCAAGTGAATAAGTGGGCTGATCAGTGTTTTGAGGTTAGTGTACATAATATTCCTCTCCGTTAAGTAAAGACGGTGTAACGGACTCGTAGGAGGGTATTAGATAAATAAAATAATCTTAATAAAAAAATAAGTTGAAACCGAATATTAGCCACAGTTAAGTTCCAAGCCCGAGTGGCAACGCTAGCCGATATTTAGTAAGTTAATAGAAAATACTAGAAAGTAAGTAATATACCATATCCCGAACGCAAGAAAAAGGGAGTGTAGGGAAGGTGGTCATTCAACTATGGAGTTGGCGGTCTCGTGTGTCGGAATGATAAGACGGGACGAACGTGTCTCCCACAGTAATTTTTCGTGTAATCCGAAGTAACGCCTCGACCGCGCGACGGCACGCGGTGAATAAGTGGGCTGATCAGTGTTTTGTACTCTGTACGGTGACACCCGGCCCGTCTGGTCTAGTATCCTAGCTTCCCTTCCCGTAGTATTTGTGACCTGTACGCGGACACCCGGCCCGTCTGGTCTAGTATCCCAGCTTCCCTCCTCGTAGTATTTGTGACCTGTACGCGGACAGTAGTATCTTAGCTTCCCTCCTCGTAGCGCATGTGACCGGTACGCGGACACCCGGCCCGTCTGGTCTAGTACCCTAGCTTTCATCTTCGTAGTGCATGTGACCTGAGCGCGGACATCATTCCCGACTGGTCAATTATACCGCCATCTTATTCCCTTCAATCCCCCCACGTCCAACAAATTCTACCCGGCTTGGCCTCGCCCGAAGATCCAGCCCGGTGGATTTTTGGCCTCCGATACATGGAAAACGAGTTGCGCGCCTGGAATACCGAAGCGATCAGTGACGTCACCCACCGGTCCCACAATAGTGTCCAGGCTTGGCCTCGCCCGAAGGTCCAGCTCGGTGGATTTTTGGCCTCCGACACGCGGAAAACGACCTACGCGCCATAATCGCGGAAGTGACCAGTGAGATCACCCGGCGTTCCCACTCTCGTGAAATCGTTCGCCTGGCTTGGCCTCGCCCCAAGGTCCAGTCCGTTAGATTTTTAACTCCGGAGCAAGATACGACGCGATCAACTCCGACATCACTCTCTCTCCCGGCGTCCATGAGAACCTTCGGCGTGACCCCCCAAACGACTCATTCACTCGAATGAAACTCTCTAATCCGGTGTTTCGGTGATTCACAAATTTCTTGTAAAGGACACCTGGATCTGACTGAGATCTGTACCCCGGCCAGAGAGCATCCTTACAAGCAACAGCGGCTAATTGTCACGGCAACAGCATTTTTTCTCTAACAATTAATCATTGAAGTGCACAATTACAATTACGGCATTAAAGACTTCTGTTGTTTCTTATTAAGACCGAGAGAGCCCCTTCTACAATGACAGCCCTGCATATATCGGCAAGGCGTTACAACTGAACAGATGGGCGCTAGTTAAAGAACTTGGCCTTTGCTATTGTTGCCTGAGAGGTATATATTTGGACAACCCCAAAATAGCTCCATAAGTCCCTTGATATTTTCCATCGAATCCCAATTGCCATCAATGAACTTGTATATAGAAAGGGAAGTGCATAATTTAGTCTCATATTATTTTACAACTGAAAACTTTGGAGTTAAAATCTCAGAGCAACGACTAGAATCATTAGGTGTTACAAGACGATTAATAAACTGAGTTGAAAATAAAATGAATTTAGAAAACATGCTTGAAAATGATCAAGCAATTATGGATTTCATTAGCAAGGGTTACGCTGTTGAACCTTAAAAAGAAAGGAAGCGTCCATCCTAAATAATCGCACCTGGTATTTACCCCATCTCGGAGTCTATAATATCAACAAACCAAAAGAGAAGCGTTTGGTGTTCGAATGAGCAGCCACGGTGGACGGATTTTCTCTTAACCCAATCTTTTTGAAAGGACCAGATGAGAATCCACCATTAACACAAGTACTTTTTTAATTTCGCCAAGCTTCAGTTTGCGCTGACATTAAAGAAATGTTTTTACAAGTAAGGGTTATAGAAGCTGACCAATCCGCCTTAAGATTCTTATAGAGGTGTAGAAACCAAGAATCGGACGCATCTACTTTTAAAATGAATATTATGATATTTGGTGTTCTTTTTCCCCTTGTTGCGCTCAGCATGTAAAAAATTTAAACGCACAAAAAGCTACACGATATAAATAATCTGTAATTGAAGCCGTACAAGACAAGTACTAAAAGGGAAGCCCTTGCAATAAGCGAACCGGCTAGGTGTGTCCACAAGCTGGCAATTTCGATTTAGGAGGCTTTGTTTCGAATTCGCTAAGCGTACAACACCACCTTAATAATAATAAGAACTAAGTCTCGCACGGATCAATTGAAATAAATGCCAGCGTAGTAGTCAAAATACTCTGAGTGCACTATAGTAGCCAAAACGACGATTTTATTTTTAACTTAGAACTTAGGATGTCATGAACGGAATAAAATTTATAAAGTTTGAAATGATTACAAAAATGTAAAATGAGTAAGTGATACTCGCCAATATTCCTCGAGTGTGACGTAAGCATTGAGCTCCACGTGTGCCGAGCGAGATGGCCCTTGCATCCGTGGCCTATTGGCGAATCAAATACCAAAAAGAAGTATAACTGTTTAGTATATATACTATACGAACTACAGCTTGCGGCCTTAGGAACTCAACTGAAAAATTCAATTTTAGCTAGTCACATGCACGAGTAGAAAGATCCATTTCGGAAAGAAAAGGGTGGTAGCTACTATTCCTGAAAGTTGACATGAATCGATTTGCACACTATTTTTGTTTGAAACGAAGTGTAGGATGGATCTTAAGATTTATATATCGGGTACGTCATGGTAGTGAAGTTTACGTTAAGCGAATTTCAATCAGCATAAGGAAATTATGTAAAATGGCACAGTCTCAATCTTATTCTCAAGAACTAGAATGCATTCAGAGATCCGACGACGTTCCGAAAAGTAATCAAATATATTCCTTATGTTCCAAATTACCGGTGGTATACGGAAGGCTTGATTACGCTACAAAAATTCCAGAAAGAACTCGTCAGCCAGTATTTTGCCCAATCGACACACATTGACTAATTTGGTAGTCAAATGGTACCATGAGCGCTATCACCACAATTACAGTCAAAAATTTTGTATTTTTAATTAGGACAAGCTGTTAAACGGGTCAAATTCAATTGTCAATACTGCAAGAACAAAAGCGCACGTCGAATCGTAGCTTTGATGGGGCAATTGCCAAAAGATATAGTCACGCCATACCAAAAACACTTTTCATATGTAGACTTGGACTATTCTGACCAAATAATGTTAACAGTCGGCCGACGCCACTATAAAGGGTGGGTTACCCTATTCACAGTCAGGGCAATGCATCTTGAACTTGGAACAGATTTATGTATATGTCGGCGCATACTAAGAGTGTGTGGATGTTGGTATGAGTGTATAGGCATACAGTCTCTGGAATTTCACCAGAAGACTAATTTCATCATTATAGTAATATTGCATCAGTCCCTAGCGGTGTTGTGTTTGGTTGTCTGCGTGTTGTCGCTTAAGAAGTTCCGTTTTAGCGGGGCGAAAGCGTTGTGTCGCTGTCGCCGAGTGTGGTTCGGTGGTAAGCACAGAAAGATGAAGGGATGACGCTGGTAGTTGCGTTTAGAATTACGTGCGAAACTCGCTGCGCTATTACAGTGTCGGAAAATAATAACAATGCTGCAACATATTTATATTATATATACTATGTATTCGAAATTTCGTCAATGGGAGAGGAGTGCCTATTAAAATTAGATCCGACATGGGAACTCATATTGTTGGAGCTAATAACGAGATTAACAGGATAAAAGACCTGTTCGATTGGGAAGACATTAAATGTGACATGCGGAACAAGAAAACTGATTGGGAATTTAATTGTCCATCGATTCCAAGCTCAGGTGGCTGCTGGGAACGTCTTGTTAGATCGACAAAAAGAGTGTTAGCAGTTACGCTAAAAAAACAACCACCACAAGTTGAAACCTTAACAAGTCTTCTTATCGAAGCAGAAAATATTGTCAATAGCAGACCACTGACACATGAAACATTTTGGCGTCGTTGGATTCGGAATACCTGCCAGCGTTAACGCGTCGAACAAAGTGCTTTGCTCTCAGTGAAATAATTACTGAAGACGATGTAGTAATCATGTGCGACGAGAACCAACCGCGAGGAAACTGGAAGAAGGGAAAAATAATTAAAACGATACGAGCTAAAGGCAATCAGATTAGAATCGCTGAAGTAAAAAAAACCAATTGAGTTTTGAAGAGACCAATTTCT
The DNA here is from genome assembly GCF_018152505.1 of Drosophila elegans. Classification (NCBI taxonomy): domain Eukaryota; kingdom Metazoa; phylum Arthropoda; class Insecta; order Diptera; family Drosophilidae; genus Drosophila; species Drosophila elegans. Next base: position 375,935 of record NW_024545763.1, on the reverse strand, counting down.
AAATTCTGGTAGTGCTTGACGTATAAAGTAAAACTAGCGACTAGTTTTCGGTAGGCGGCATGTTATTGAACCAAACCGATGAATGCACAGAATCCCACTTTCTCATTTTTCACATATGGTTATTATATGCGAGTGTTCGTCTAATCCGTCAACTATATATACGATCACGGACTCCTCATCTATTTGTCCCATAGCAGTAATTTTTTTCATGTTAAGCTAATGAATGGAAGTTTTCTTCACCTTTTTTTTCCGCTAGCTTTGCATGTATTTCGGCACTTCTTAGTGTGCGTTTGAATTCAGCTGTGAGAATACTTTTAAGTTCACCATAACTGCTGACTTAAACTGACTTCAGGAACAGTTTGGCGATTTTTGTCATCTTTCCGCGAGCCTGTACTTACTTCTGTTTATCGCTTAATTCATAGGCATCCGAATTTTGCTCAAAAAAGTTCGGGTAAAAGTTCGGGACTACCTGGGAAAAATTTTTTGCAATTATCTTAGGTTCTATATTTAGTCTGTGATTGACTTCATCAGCTGGAATTTTTAGGGAAAGCAACTGAATTATTTGCCGCAAGCTTTGGTTATTCATCTCAGCCATGTTTGTGTCTCTTGGGTCTTGACTTTGTTCTAGCAAGCTTAGGTGATCCACTCATTCTTTGTCCTTACCCATACAATGCTGTTGGAACTTCTTTAATTGTGTCCATGTCACTACACCAGATGGTTGTCTCTATTATTCTCCCTCGTCGCTCATGCTCTCATATTCATCGCTGCTGAAGTTTGGCAACCGCCAAAAAATTTAAGTTATAGCGTTTTAGGTTGAGCTCCCAAATGTAATATAGTTTTATTGGATATTTGTTAAATTGTTTTGATTTGATTTCGGCTCTGGATTAGGTTGTGCGACTAGTGGTTCTCCACATAATAAACAAACTGCCGTCAGGAATGTAATATCATAGGGATCGTTATATTTTGGAGTTAGTGTTTATAGTAGTAGTTAGTAGTTATAATTTTTATGTAGGAACTTTGTTAGACAATATGTATCGGCGCTTTGGAAGGGCCGTTCACTAGTGTTTCGGGGCTTCTAGATGTCTAGTTTGGTCGTCGCTTGGCGAGGGGAGCAATGTCTCCGGGATACGCTCTCTATTGCTGACGGCTACGATGATTCTCTGGTAACGGCGCTGCGAAAAGTCCGTGCTCTGTTGTTATCCTAGGGTTTCAGCGCTGCGAAAAGGCCGTGCTTCATCGACTCTGTACGTAGTCTGCCTTATTTGTGTGCTGGTCAGTTGGTAGGAACGATCTACTTGGTTTAGTGGGATTCGTGTGATTTGGGAGCTGAGCGCATCGTTAGTTCAGCGTGCCGGGGCACCGTTAGTTCGACCTGCTGGGGCATAGTTAGCTTGTCCTGCCGCTAGTTCGTGTCGTTTCCCGGTCGGAAACCGGAAACGTGACTTCTGGAAGAAATTTACTGAGATGGGCCCGAATCATGAAAACCACCCCGGACCAATGATCTAATAAAATTGTATAACATTTTTTTCCAACAAACTTTTAAAATTTTCATCAGTCTTTGAAACTTTAAATTCTTGTTTTCCTAAACCATTTGTGTTTGTCGGCCCTGCAGCAATAAAATACAGCTGTACCAGTGCTATCATAGCGGACGATGACCAAATAATGAAAGAGTCCCTCCGAGCTGATGAAGTGGATGTGGATAGCTGCCGAAATTCCAACCTCTTTGTCATTGAAACGAATACAAAAGAGAGCGAAGGCAAGGACGTGGTTTAAGGGATACCTCTGTTAGGTCCAAGAAATCTAGGTCGCTAAAATTTGACTTCGAACGTGTCTAGAATCTACTTCTGGTGAGGGTTCGGATGTTTCGGCAGATACAGTGAAGGCTCAGGAAGCTGTTTCTCCACCTTTTGGTCTGATGATGATGAATTCCTCTTCCTGGCGATGTTATGGACGCCCGGGATTCACTGTCACATATCTCTTATGAACGATAAACCGTTTTGACTAATTAAGGGTCATTAAGGGTGTTACCGATGTCCAGAAGCTTATGAATCTTATCAAGTCGGCCACCACAAATATACGCCTTAACATATTATATTAGGACCTGCTACAGTTAGGGGTCGCCCTCTGATGACACCTAAAATATTGCAGATAATAATATCCCATTTAACTTCTGGCAAGCCACAAGAAAAACACAAGAAAGCCACAAGAAAGCCACAAGAAAGCCACAAATAAGTTAATTTGTACGTGCCCCGATTCCTGCTTAGAGTGCCTGGGGTCTGGTCCCATTCACTCCGGCTCTTCACTCTAAATAGCAAAAGACTATTTATGCCTGCCCTCCGCATTCTCAACAACGCTCACCACAGCCCTCCCCAGAAGTCCATGATGATGAAAATATTGGAACTTCTTATGAATCAACTCGGCAACTCTCCTGCTAAGACGTCTAATATTGGTATTCGTATATTTTTAATCTCGCTGGAAAAATCTTGAGCTAGAGCACTACCCTACCTCTTATTCAATTGACATCATGCTGATTAATAAAACACTTTTTAGCAGTTGTTCACATCTTACGATTTTTGGCTATGACCTTTTTCCGGCCAATCAACCGTCAGCGCTGTGGGGCTGCAATCTTAATCCGTTCACACCTCCAATACTCTCCTTACAGCACTAATTCAACTGCGAAAATTCAGGCCGCTGCAATTTCCTTGAGTAGATATATGTTACTTGGTTTTGGCTTCTATCCTCTGAACTCCGTCCTTTTACTGGTCAGTTCAGGAATATAGACAACTCTTCCGTGAATTTTCCAACTGGTTCATCATAGCTGGAAACCGAAATGCATATAATCAATTTTGGGGCTGCAGAGGATCGTCTCCAAGAGGTGTTGAACTGTTTGAGTATCTGACGTCTTCTAGTTTACTAATTATAGTTACTGTAGGACCTACACACTTTCCATCTGATGCCACGACAAATGGTGTTTTGAGTTTGTTCTCTACAAGGGTATTTTACTAAAAATTCATGATATACTTTTATGCGCCACTGTTTCGACCCATTTGGTTAAGCCAAGGAAACTCCCGTGTTGGGCCAACATTGAGCGTGTTTAAGGACCATCTTACGAATCTTATTAACCATAAGAAATCCACTCATCTGAGTTGCCCGCAGGGTATTGATGCTGCCGTTAATGACCTTGCTGTCAAGATCCAGTCTGCCGGAGACGCTTTATTTGCCGATTCTTTACTGAGAAAAGCACTTTTCGAGATTAAGACGAGGCTTTGAACTGTGGAAATTAACTCGTGGGCTGAAGCGCCAATCACTTAAAAAGCTGCCCTTAAGTTGTTTTAATGGTACTTTTTCACATATATATAGACTAGCCGTGACACTAGCCACCCCTATGAACATAGGAAGACTTAAGAGACTAAATTCATCTCGCAACAAGAAACATGGACGAACCGCTAGTCGGAGACTCATACTAGACACATAGACCGCCATACTGTCAGATTGTTTGGGGATCGCCCCAAACGCCTCATCGCGGTCCATTCTACGCTTCCTTCAGATCTCACCGATCTTGAAGTCGGTAATTACATTGAGTTTGTCTCCGTCGCTTTTAATGATGCCTATGTTAGTATTTCTTGCTCATACATACCACCACGATCTGAAATTTCTGTTTATAAGCAACATTAGAATATTTTTTTCTGAACAAACTCAAACATAGCTGATAATCTTCCTCATCTAAAATGCCTAATTTTACGTGTTAGGAAACTCTTCAATATGAAAACACACAAAAGCAAGCTGTTGTACAAGTGTATTAACCTTTGAAGCATTTTATTAATTTTCAAAGCAGTTCACTGTTGAAAATATTTAGATATTTCTCATTTCTTAGTGTGCAAAAATAGCACTTAGGACTTAAAAAGTCCTATCAGCTCATAATAAATGTGATAGATTGATCACAAGAAAGGAAGCAAACTTCGCCAAGAAGATGTTTATATACCCCTGCAAGTATTTCAAAATTTAAATGTTCTTTTAAACATCTAAGTATCAAATTATATGAGTATAAGTTCAAAAATATTGAAGCTATGATGATTTTCACTCCAATTATTCGATCGTTCGTATGGCAGCTACATGACGTCGATTTCCGATTTGAATAAAAATAAATTCGTTAATCAGAAATTCTTATAGTAGTAGTAGAGTAGTATGATTCTTTATTTGTAAAAAAAAAACAATAAGGAAACGGCTTTCCAAATGTATAAATAAACAGTTGTAAATATTGTATTTGTTAAAAAAAAGAAAATATTAAATAAATATCGATTGAATAATTTAAACCGTCTGTAGATTTCCGCTTACCCAACTTCCTGACTTCCCGGGTCTTGCCCAGATGTCAGATCGTTCCACCAAACAGTTCTATACTAAGTGAGCTGAGTTACGTACATGTATATCCACAAGAATATTTAAAAAGAACTCATCAAAATGTTATTTCGGTACATGAGCGCCTGGCTGAGGTAGTTGTAGAGGGACGACCAACACGACGCCTTATCAAAAGAAGCAGATCTCCTTTAGAGTAGGGCTGTATCCGATAAAGTGCACTACGTTTTCCTGCTCCCTCTAATTGAGGATCGGGCACACGGTGTCGCTGACACATTTGGGATAAAGCTCAGTGCGAGGATTTTTCCTCAGGCCATGAAAATGATGCGAATCTTGTCCACAGTGAAAGCGTCGCTGTGGTAATTGCCAACGCTCATATTCAAGATCCCTATGAGTCAGCCAAGTCGAACTTCTCCTTAATTCCGTTTTGAACAGAGTCCCACAGCTTTCGTGCATTTAAGAGGACACTTGGTCGCCTATCAACTGTCTTTCTTCGTAAATCTCCGCCAGCGTATCCCATTCTACGACCCATTGCTGTCGTTCCTGCAGCACAAGATTGGCTAGGATACATGGCAGCCTATGCTCAGGCATGCTTTCAAATTTTTTGATATTTCTGAAGTGAATATCAGGTGTATAAATATGCACCGGCGACAGGCCGATTTTAAGGTATAAGATTATATTCGGAGTAAATCTGGGTAGGCGAAAAACTTTTTATAGGAATAATCTTAATGGGCTTTCAACTTCATCATTGTGACCAATACCCTAGCCCTGCGAGCCGTAAAACAGGACCGCATTGCTGCACTGAATAGCTTGTAATTGCTACTCATTGGTAGGGATTTCCATGTGCAGTTTATGGCTTGTTTTGCGACCTTTGAGTTCTGTAAATGGTGATTGAAGCGACATTGGTGGTAAGCGACATTGTGGTAAGTCCAAGCTCCCAAATACTTGTAGATCCTAAACTTTCTTTCTAGCTTATTGGACCCTATGCTTCTAAGCTCCTGTCAGGCCCAGGTGACTTTCTTCCTTTCAACCCCACAAGTATATTTTCCTCTTCTTTTCGCGCTACACATCCATCTAAAGTTAGATTCTTCAGCAGTGGCATGGCAAATATCAAGGATATCGTCCACTAGAAAATCGCCGAAAAAGCTCCCTAGGGCATCTGTATTTACTTCCATTGGTTTTACAAATGTGTTTTCATTAAATTTCCCGATAATACTCAGTATGTTCAGCTGTCTGCTATGGAATGCAGAGATCTCGCTAGATTGTTATAAAACCGAGCGTTTTGGCAAGTTAACTTGTATGATCGAGTTTGGCGATTTAGCCTGCCTTGACAAGTTATAACAGTGTTTTCAAGCTGTTTCACATTACTTATACCATTCCTGTTTAAAGTCTATGGCCTTCCTACGATATTAAGAATTGGCAGCCGTCCGTCTGTCTGTCCGTCTGTCCGTCCGTCCATCCGTCCGTCTGTCCGTCCGTCTATCCGTCCGTCTGTCCGTCCGTCTATCCGTCGGTTTGTGCGTCCGTCCATCCTTCCGTCTGTACGTCCGTCTGTCCGTCCGTCTATCCGTCCGTCTGTACGTCCGTCTATCCGTCCGTCTGTCCGGCCGTCTATCCGTCCGTCTGTTCGTCCGTCTGTCCGTCTGTCCATTACTACGCAAACTAGTCTCTCAGTTTTAAAGCTATCTGCATGAAACTTTCCCAAAAGTTTTCTTTCTATTGCAGGTAGTATATAAGTCGGAACGGAATTAAATATTCTTAAAACATCTAAATTTCGAATTATATGGTTATATGTTTAAAAACATAAAGCTCAATTATTCAATCATGAGTATGACAGCTAAATTTTATCGTTTTCCGTTTGAATAAAATTAAAATCGTGGTTATAAATTATTAAATTATTACTATTTCCAAAAAATTAAAAAAAAAAATTAAGAATTGAGGCAAACTTTGACAATCCGAAGCTTATATACCCTTGGAGCTATTGCAACAATTAAATATCTGAATTTCGAATAATATGAGTGCCCATTAAAAACCATTGAAATGATTTTCACTTCAATTATTCGATCGCTCCTATGGCAGCTATATCATATCGTTATCCGAATTTTATAAAATCGAAAAAGTAATTCTGAAATAAAAAACCATTTCTATGTTCAAAAGAATTCCTTAAAAAATATTAAAAAAAAGTTTCTGTTATTTTTTTTAATATCCCGATTGTTCCCATGGGAGTTATATGTTAATGTCGGTAGTATATAAGTCGGAACTAGCTGAATCGGACGACTGTAGCATATAGCTTCCATAGGAACAATCGGAAAAACAAAAAAAATATTATAACTTTGCTGTTTTTTAATTTTTTTTTTAGTTCAGGTACAGAAATTGTTAAGTATTCCAGAATCATGGTTTAATTTTGAGTACAATTGAAAAAAAAGAATTTAATTCTAATCGGATAGCGATATCAAATAGCTGCCATAGGAGCGATCGACTAATTAAGCTGAAAATCATCATAGCTTCAATATTATAAAACATATACGCATGTAATATAGTTTTATTGGATATTTTTTAAATATGTGTTTAGGTTACATTGTTATACATGTTATTCTTAATTCTACTCGACAGATCACGACTTTCAATTTTATTTCGGACTCTCGGGACTTATCACTTGACGGCTTTGCTTCTTTTCAACGACTGTGTCTTCCTCTCTTTATCTTCAGCTACTTCGATAATGCATAAGGATGCCACTGTGCTGCAATTCTTCTTCTTTTTTTTACATTCGGTCATTCTGGCAACTTGACTCTGACCCAGACCATAAACAATTCTCATTCCAATAGACGAATTTCCACAACTTCATGTTGCTAGAACTGGTGGGTGTAATATTTGGACCCTCTCCATGAGCAGATTTCCTTACATTGTATCGGCCATTTCTTTTAAACTGTGTGACTTTATACGGTCCAAGAAATGTACTGGCTAGCTTATTCCCCGCGACGAATTGAGTACGCTTTATTGCGACCAAATCGCCTTCTTTGTATATATTCTCGATATATTATAGTTGAGCTTATATCGGGTCTGAGCGTTTTAGATCTCAAGTTTTTCTTCTTGCCGTTCCTTGGCCCTTTCTTTATCGAAGTCGCTCAAGATTTCTTGTTCGAAAATCGAAAGATTATGGTGATTCACTTTGTTTTGCATTTTTACGCCGAACATTAGTTTAAAAGGTGTCTTCTAAGTCGAGCAATGAATGTGCGAATTCATAGCAAGCTGGTCATGCGGTACAAACTTATACCACTTGGATGTATCTTCAGCAGACCGTTTTGAAATAATGGAAATAATGCATCTTGTGACCCGCTCGATTGCCCCTTTCCGTGAGCTACACTGGTAGTCGTCCACACATGGTCGATTCCGTTTTTCTTGACAAAATCGCTGACAATACGTGATGGATATGCAAAGACGGCTGACTAATCCTTAAGGCTTCTTAAGACTTCCTCACTGTTCGTTGTTTTTGTAGTAAACAGCCAGACGAAAAAAAGCATCAACAACGGCGAAAATGATTTTGTACTGCTTGCTTGTTGCATTTATAGGCCCGAAGTGATCTATATGCAGCGTGTGGAGTGCACTGTCGCCTTTTCCAGAACAGAAAGCTTACCTCCTTGCTTTCCCAGCTTTATGTTGCAGATGATGCATTTAATGCACGAGTTAACGACTTGCAGCGAGAAATGTTCCATGTTATGCGCGTCTGTAATAATTTAGTGGTCCGTTGACTTTGTCACGACTAGTAAATCGTTACCATTCACCTGTTTGAACATAATATTACCCTATAGCTTGAAATTTTTTTATGGGCGGATTTTAATGTTCCAAGATGGTAATTATGAACTCGTCCTTTTTCTAGGCCTTTTCGAGGCGAGCAGAAACCTCCAACGTGATATTGTACACATTTTGAGGATAGCGGCTGAAGCTGTCAACATGTTTCATCCTATCTGCAGATCGATGTTCGACTTGGAAGTCAAAGTCTTGTAACTTTAGAATCCACCGAGCAACCACTTTTTCTTTACTCTCATAGTAAATGCGGCGCAATCGGCAAACCAATCAGATATTGACAAAACTTTTTAAGGGCGAGGTATGCGGCGTTTACCTCCAGTATGTAGCTGTGGCGTTGGGCATATGTAAGCGACTGGATGGAGCTCTTCGTCGATCTTCTGCACTAGCTTAGCCCCAAATCCATCTTTAGAAGCATCTGTGTGGAGTTTTGTGGGTGCCTCTCTGCAGTCCTTCAACTGATCCATCGCATTTTTCTCATGTGTTTCGAACTTAAACTCTGGTAATAAACGCGGTGAATTTCCGACTAGTTTTCTCGATGGGGACATGTAGAAAACTATTATCCAAGTCCATGACAATGAAAACTTTGGCCGCTTGTAGCCTTTCCAAAACATTACAACCCTGCTGGCAACGTTCGATGTTGACTTTCTGATGAGTCCCTCCAACAACCACTCGTCGACCTGTTTCTTAATGGTGTCGCATTCGAAAGAGAGTGACGACTTGGCTGGTGTCCAAATGACTTCATTAGTTTATTCGGTGTGATCTTCATCTGAACAGGACTTATGGACGGCACATTAAGTGGTTTGTATTCTTCAATCATTGTCTGGACTAGAGGTTGAAACTACTGAGGATCATCGTAAACAGGTTTATGGTCGACTATATTATAAATACTTAGCTGGCTTTGTTTAGCGCTATATGGCTGCGCTGAAGACTTCTGGAAAGTAAAACCAACCTCGTTGATGGAAAAGCTGAATTTCGAAGCAAAGTCAAGTCCCAATCGTCAATTTTTATGTTTCATCAGGAACAACAAGAAACAGCTGCTTAGCAATGTTTCCATCCACGTGTACAGTCCCTATAAACCACTAGAATCACTCAACTGCAGTTCTGCATATCCACATTCTCCATGAAATTGAAAATCGATTAGCATACGATTGACAAATCCGAGCCAGTATCAACGAGACCCGCCACTTTGAGGCCGTTGAGTAAAATTGCCTTACAAAGTTTTGTGTCTTTCATAACGATTACTTTTTTTACGGCCGATTAAGATGTGCCCATATGTCTGCGCATTGCAATCATTTCGAATGTGTTCTGTTGATACGCAGTGAAAGCAACGAGAGACTCTTTTTTCAGTGGATACGTTTTTGTAGCCGTTCGTCTCACATTTGCGCTCAGACATGTCGAACTTCTCCTTCAGCTCCTGGTAAGATCGGCAGTTATACATACTGTATTCGTCCAATCCGTCAACTATATATACGATCACGGACTCCTCATCTATTTGTCCCATAGCAGCAATTTTTTTCATGTTAAGAATATACTCATGGAAGTTTTCTTTTCCGCTAGCTTTGCATGTATTTCGGCACTTCTTAGTGTGCGTTTGAATTCAGCTGTGAGAATACTTTTAAGTTCACCATAACTGCTGACTTAAACTGACTCCAGGAACAGTTTGGCGATTTTTGCCATCTTTCCGCGAGCCTGTACTTACTTCTGTTTATCGCTTAATTCATAGGCATCCGAATTTTGCTCAAAATTTGTAAACCATCGCTAAACCATTCTCCGTCAAAATTCGGGACTACCTGGGTAAAATTTTTTGCAATGATCTTAGGTTCTATATTTAGTCTGTGATTGACTTCATCAGCTGGAATTTTTAGGGAAAGCAACTGAATTATTTGCCGCAAGCTTTGGTTATTCATCTCAGCCATGTTTGTGTCTCTTGGGTCTTGACTTTGTTCTAGCAAGCTTAGATGATCCACTCATTCTTTGTCCTTACCCATACAATGCTGTTGGAACTTCTTTAATTGTGTCCATGTCACTACACCAGATGGTTGTCTCTATTTTTCTTCCTCGTCGCTCATGCTCTCATATTCACTGGATGATGAAATCGCTGCAGAAGTTTGGCAACCGCGAAAAAATTAAGCTATAGCGTTAGGTTGAGCTCCCAAATGTAATATAGTTTTATTGAATATTTGTTAAATTGTTTTGATTTGATTTCGGCTCTGGCTTAGGTTGTGCGACGATTGGTTCTCCAAATAATAAACAAACTGTCGTCAGGATTGTAAAATCATAAGGATCGTTATATTTTGGAGTTAGTGGCCGAGAATTTTTATAATTATTATGTAGGAACTAAGTTAGACAATATGTATCGGCGCTTTGGAAAGGCCGTCCACTAGTGTTTCGGTGCTTCTAGATGTCCAGTTTGGTCGTCGCTTGGCGAGGGGAGCAATGTCTCCGGGAGACGCTCTCTATTGCTGACGGCTACGATGATTCTCTGGTAACGGCGCTGCGAAAAGGCCGTGCTCTTTTGTTATTCTAGGGTTTCAGCGCTGCGAAAAGGCCGTGCTTCATCGACTCTGTACGTAGTCTGCCTTATTTGTGTGCTGGTCAGTTGGTAGGAACGATCTACTTGGTTTAGTGGGATTCGTGTGATTTGGGAGCTGAGCGCATCGTTAGTTCAGCGTGCCGGGGCACCGTTAGTTCGACCTGCTGGCGCATAGTTAGCTTGTCCTGCCGCTAGTTCGTGTCGTTTCCCGGTCGGAAACCGGAAACGTGACTTCTGGAAGAAATTTACTGAGATGGGCCCGAATCATGAAAACCAGCCCGGACTAATGAACTAATGGACTAATAAAATTGTATAACATCATTTTTTTTCCAACAAACTTTTAAAATTTTCATCAGTCTTTGAAACTTTAAATTCTTGTTTTCCTAAACCATTTGTGTTTGTCGGCCCTGCAGCAATAAAATACAGCTGTACCAGTGTTATCATAGCGGACGATGACCAAATAATGAAAGAGTCCCTCCGAGCTGATGAAGTGGATGTGGATAGCTGCCGAAATTCCAACCTCTTTGTCATTGAAACGAATACAAAAGAGAGCGATGGCAAGGACGTGGTTTAAGGGATACCTCTGTTAGGTCCAACAGCTCAGGAAGCTGTTTCTCCACCTTTTGGTCTGATGATGATGAATTCCTCTTCCTGGGGATGTTATGGACGCCCGGGATTCACTGTCACATATCTATTATGAGCGATAAACCGTTTTGACTAATTAAGGGTCATTAAGGGTATTACCGATGTCCAGAAGCTTATGAATCTTATCAAGTCGGCCACCACAAATATACGCCTTAACATATTATATTAGGACCTGCTACAGTTAGGGGTCGCCCTCTGATAATGACACCTAAAATATTGCAGATAATAATATACCATTTAACTTCTGGCAAGCCACAAGAAAGCCACAAATAAGTTAATTTGTACGTGCCCCGATTCCTGCTTAGAGTGCCTGGGGTCTGGTCCCATTCACTCCGGCTCTTCACTCTAAATAGCAAAAGACTATTTATGCCTGCCCTCCGCATTCTCAACAACGCTCACCACAGCCCTCCCCAGAAGTCCATGATGATGAAAATATTGGAACTTCTTATGAATCAACTCGGCAACTCTCCTGCTAAGACGTCTAATATTGGTATTCGTATATTTTTAATCTCGCTGGAAAAATCTTGAGCTAGAGCACTACCCTACCTCTTATTCAATTGACATCATGCTGATTAATGAAACACTTTTTAGCAGTTGTTCACATCTTACGATTTTTGGCCTATGACCTTTTTCCGGCCAATCAACCGTCAGACCGTCAGCGCTGTGGGGCTGCAATCTTAATCCGTTCACACCTCCAATACTCTCCTTACAGCACTAATTCAACTGCGAAAATTCAGGCCGCTGCAATTTCCTTGAGTAGATATATGTTACTTGGTTTTGGCTTCTATCCTCTGAACTCCGTCCTTTTACTGGTCAGTTCAGGAATCTAGACAAATCTTCCGTGAATTTTCCAACTGGTTCATCATAGCTGGAAACCGAAATGCATATAATCAATTTTGGCTGCAGAGAATCGTCTCCAAGAGGAGTTGAACTGTTTGAGTATCTGACGTCTTCTAGTTTACTAATTATAGTTACTGTAGGACCTACACACTTTCCATCTGATGCCACGACAAATGGTGTTTTGATTTTGTTCTCTACAAGGGTATTTTACCAAAAATTCATGATATACTTTTATGCGCCACTGTTTCGACCCATTTGGTTAAGCCAAGGAAACTCCCGTGTTGGGCCAACATTGAGCGTTTTTAAGGACCATCTTACGATTCTTATTGACCATAAGAAATCCACTCATCTGAGTTGCCCGCAGGGTATTGATGCTGCCGTTAATGACCTTGCTGTCAAGATCCAGTCTGCCGGAGACGCTTTATTTGCCCTTGTAGTTCCTGGAATATCGGCTCTGGTAAGGCTAAAGCGTGCACTACACGACGTTGAATGCGTCCGCGTCGTACACAAGACTAAGCTCTTTTTAAAAGGGCCGATTCTTTACTGAGGAAAGCACTTTTCGAGATTAAGACGAGGCTTTGAACTGTGGAAATTAACTCGTGGGCTGAAGCGCCAATCACTTAAAAAGCTGCCCTTAAGTTGTTTTAATGGTACTTTTTTTCACATAACCACCCCTATGAACATAGGAAGACTTAAGAGACTAAATTCATCTCGCAACATGAAACATGGACGAACCGCTAGTCGGAGACTCATACTAGACACATAGACCGCCATACTGTCAGATTTTGGGGATCGCCCTAAACGCCTTGGTGGTGGTGTCCTCATCGCGGTCCATTCTACGCTTCCTTCAGATCTTACCGATCTTGAAGTCGGCAATTACATTGAGTTTTTTTCCGTCGCTTTTAATGATGCCTATGTTAGTATTTCTTGCTCATACATACCACCACGATCTGAGATTTCATTTTATTTGCAACATTTGCCTGCAATCCATACTATTCAGTTCTATCTTAGGTATAATGATCACCTAGTTGTTTTAGGTGATTTTAATATTCTTATTCATTCCGAATAGTGTCGTCATTTCCCAAATAAATTCAGTCGTCAACTCGAACGGCAAGCTCCTCGATTTGGTTTTCTCTTCAGAATTTTCAAAAACTTTTGTATCAAGAATCGAACCACTTTTGACCCCTAAAGAATTACATTCCTACTCTTGAAATTGTTTTAGAAATTTCCAGCTTCTCTTTTGCTTTATTAGAGTATGCGCCAAGATCGAATCGTTTTTTAAAAAAACTAACTTTGAACAATCAAATATATGCTATTGGAGTAAGATTGGTCGTTTCTTGATCTGGATATCGAACCTTTTCTTTTAATAGATTACTTGTATAGCTTGCTCAACTCGTCTCATGACCAGTTTGTTCTCACTGTGCCATCTTTTGCGACTTCTGGGAAACCCTCCTGATTTACACGCCAGCTTTCCTACCTAAAAACATCTAGAACTGGCGTTTTAAAAAATATAAGTGGACTGGATCATCTGTCGACCACTCGAGCCTCTTAGTTGCCAAGTCGGATTTTATTTAACATAATTCTGAATGTTATTAGATTTTTTTATCAAGTTATACAAATTCATTTAAAGAACATCCTAAGCGATTCTACTTGTTTGTTACCTCTAAACGTAAGTTCCCATATTTTCCATCATAACTCCATTGTAATAATTCCGTTGCTAGTAATGACGCTGATTTTGCCAATCCTTTTTCGGAGTTTTTTAATCTACCTATTCTTTTAACCCCAATATCAATTTAGCTCCTTATCCTTACTCTCTGCCGTACTCGGAATGTATTTTTATGTTAATTATTATGTAAAAATAGTATTTGATAACCTTAAGTTAAAAAACATTTATATTCAGTTGGTCCCAATCAAATTCCCAGTTGCGTTCTAAAAAACAACCCAAAGGCTCTGTCAAAACCTTCAATATGGAAGAAATCCTTTATTTGGCCTCTTCTGAAGAAAATTTTAAATTACCGTGGAATAGCCAAGCTTTGCGCCATAGCGAAGTTTTTCGAGCTGATATTAACTTCTCAGTTACAACATATATACAACACATTCATGTTCCCATCTCAGCATGGTTTTACCAAGTGTCGGTTTACAACAACAAACCTTGAATTTACCTTTTTTATTGAATCAGTTCAGAAACAATTCCTACTTCCAGTAAACATTGTTTTAACAAATTAATAAATTAACAAAAAAAATAAATGTTCAAAGTGTTTTATTTTAACAATTCAATTTAAGCAAGTAACATTTGTGGGATTCTTATTCGTATATATTGCCTACGCAGAGACTGCATCTATTTTACCTGAGCGGGAGAGCTATATTTTGACCCCCACACAAGTTTTTTGTGCCGTGTGGGAAACATTTTAAGTGATTATACTTTGAAGGCGGAAAGACCTTGGTAATTTTCCAGCCCCTTGGAAACGTGCTCTAGTCAGAATGGTACCTAAAAAAGGAAAAGACCCGTGCTCCCCAGATTCCTATCGGCCGATTAGTCTCCTATCAACTTTATCCAAGATTTTTGAGCGGATCATGCTTGCTGGGCTTTTAGCTATAGCTGCGTTTGACGAAACACTTAAAGACCACCAGTTTGTCTTTCGTAGTCGCCATTGTGCTGTTGAGCAAGTGCACAGAGTAGTAAATCATGTTCTGGGTGCTTTGGAAGGTCGCAAATACTGCTCAGATGTCTTTATTGATGTTCGTCAGGCCTTTGACAGGGTTTGGCTATTTTACAAACTAATGCCACTTTTGCCTGATGGACTATGGAAGCTAATCGTGTCATTCTTGAATAAAAAGGAGTTTGCTGTCGACATCCGTAAATCTCGTTCTGGACTACGTCCAATTCGTGCTGGGGTCCCGCAAGAAAGCGTCCTTGGGCGGTCCTGTATGCAGTTTATACATCGCATCTTCCCAGTTTCACGCGGTACCCTCCTGGCCACCTATGCAGATGACACAGCATTTTTTGCCGCTGCTAGTACCCCATCGTCTTCCTCCCGGCGTGTCCAGACATTCTTATATGAATTCGAGTGCTGGGCTTCGCGGCGAACATTGCACTGAACGTCGACAAAACGCAGCACGTCACATTTGCTCTCCGCCCTGCCCGTTCGCGAAGCCCCTACCTTGATGGGAATAGACTTAAGCATGAAGATTAGGTGACCTCGGTGTAACACTGGGCCGTCGCCTTTGTTGCAAGGGCAAATTGACCGCGTGTGTGGCTCAGCAAGAACAAAACTGGACAGAATAAACTGGCTTCTTCGAATAGGAAGCGGTCTAACCCTTCAGGCTAAGTTGCGACTCTTCAAGGCCATTGTCCTCCCGACGTTTAATTGGGGAATAATTTGTGGGGCACAGTTTGTGATTTATCTCTTAAAATATACCAACGTTCATATCTAAGGCGCTCAGGAGGATACTGGGGGTGAAATGGCACCATCATGTCGAAAATCGTGTGTTGTTTCGGGACACGGGAGTGCCGACGATTACGGAGACAATTTGTAGCTTTACAAATCGATACAGAGGTCGCTTACGAAACGTATGGCTAGACGTCTTGCATTGGGTTCGCGATGTCACCACAGACAGCACCCAGTGGATCTGTGGATTTTTTGCCGTTATAGACACGGCTGCCTTTTATAACAACACAAGAATACTGACAAGCTTTAACCTGCCCTGCACTTAGTAGCTGAATATTTAAGAGCTTTAAACACTCCTAAGCATACACAAACACAAGAACCATCCATAAAAAATCCTTAAGTGTCCTGCACTTACAGATTACTAGTGCTAAAAATTGTTTTTTAGCATGGTTTGAGTAACAGATCGTAAATTATGTCTCTAGATCGATTACCAAAGTGACAGGCATAGAACTCATAAATTCTTTTAATTGGGATTAAAATTTTACTTTTAATAACCCACGGAGTAGCTTGTTAATCCGTAACTTGGGAAGACATTCTTACGTGGGATAAGGGAGATCACAACTACCCTGATAGCAGGTCATTTAACATGTCATCTATATATGAATAATGTTGTTTGACTCAAGTGGCTGATGATAACACATCTTGCCTCTCTGTTCTGATATTATATTGTGCTAATAAAATCTTATCGTCTGTGCGAGCGGTGCAATCCGACTTTCGTTTTTAAATTCCTTCCTGTGGCAAATTGACTAATTCTACTTTTAAATTTTTGCATTTAATTCTTATTTTTGTATTCATTAAAGAGACAAGTGCTTTTTGCTTTTAATTCATTTCAATATGAGCTTGAATATAATAATCGCTTATTCACACAATAAGCTGGTAACCTGTTTTTAGTGCTCTTAACTTATATTCCAAATTGTTGGCATAACTGCACCGTGAATTTCCTTCGCAAACTCTTCTTAAAGCCTGGCACTTTGGGCACTTATTCATTAAATGATAATGTAAATGATTTAAATAAGCTATTAGCATACTCTCTTCTGACCAAACTGGAACTATAATAATTATAATATTGTAATTTCGATGTGTTTCTGCCTAATAATGGTATTTCAACATTTAGTATCAATTTATTGTTTACAAACAAACCCCTAGCTGTCAAAAGAGTAGTTCTGTTTCATTTGTTTTTCCCAGTTTCCTAATTTTTCAGACAGATTTTCCTAGATAGATTTTAGATATTTTCCTTTTAGTTGGCTTGGCCGAAGAACATTAGTGTAAAGCCGGCCAAGATTTATGTCGTAGTGAGCTTATTATACCTGCTTGTGTCTTTTTTCAATCATTAATCAAGCTATTCAACTGTTATGTTACCATAAAGAAGTTTATAGACTCCTATAAACGTAGTAACTTTCTCTTTTTCTTTTTAAGAACATTAGCCGTTGAATCCACTATAGACAATTGATTTTTGCCTTGTTCATTAAGGCTATGTTGGTTATCTAATAAATTTCTATTACCTATCATCTTCATTCATTATTCCAAACAGAATTATTACAAGGATCCCATAAACTCAAATGGAGCTCGTTTCTTTCCGCGGTTGCTATGACCCATTAATAATTTATTGTTTTCCACTTAATCAGCCAGATATTGCACTGATCTTTGAAGCTATGAAGCTACGATCAAATTCCAAGAGGAAGAGAAAATTTCCATTTGATCAAATATATAGCTGCCGTTTTATTATCGTTTCAACTTTATACTTAGCTGTATTTTCTGAGGTATGTGCTGCATTAGGCATCTGACAAAATATAATCAATATCAGCATACTCATTATCAACCCCAGCTTGGATAACCTAGATCCCCCATAGTTATCCTTTTTGGTTTGGTTTTTTCTGCATTATTTTCGGCAGCCTTTTTTCCTATAAGAGGGCAAATGTTGCTGATCGGTCAAAAGTGCATGCATCTTGCATCTTGATCTTTTACTACACTAACTTTCTCATTCTTACCTTTACGAACTTCTTCAAACATTCCTAACGCACATCTCGATGGATGACAACATTCATCCTTTATTAGAACTACTTGTGCTTTTTCTATATTGGGCATATTCTCTTCTCTCTTATCTTGCTTTTGTGCTGGTCGCTGATGTCGTCGCTGCTATTGCCTTGGTTGTAGATGCTGATATTGTCGTGGCCACTGCTGTAAATGCTTTTGCTTGTAGATGTTGCTTTTGTCGATGCTCATGTCATCACGCTGCTGTAGATGCTGATGTTAGCGTTGCTCCTCCTGTTGATGTTGATGGTATCGTTGCTGCTTTTTCGTTATTTATAATTTTTTAATTTTTATTGATGGATTAACTGGATTTTTTTTTGTTGTTGCTGTATTTGTTTTTATGTTTATGAATATTTTTGATGGAGTAGTATATTTGTTTTTTCACAAAAACCGTATTAGCTGATAATTAAGGCATCAAGCACGCCTTACCGCTATTTTAAATATATGGGTAATATAGCAACATTTAATAAGGTGCTTTTAATTAAAACAAAAATAAATTCTTTTGTTTCGTTTTGCTTATTAGGTTATTCTCTTAGGGGGCAACACGAGATTTTTTTATTTTTCAGCCCTAGCTGCAGTACATACAGAATTTAAGGAGCTGGTTTATAACTGTGTGTCTTTTACCATTGGTGGGGCAAAACTGCAGGGTGCCTCGAAGGATCAAAAATGAAATGAACGACCAAATTATAAAACGGATTTATATGCTCAGGTATAATTTTAAACTGTTTTCTTAACATGTAAGATGATCTATGGTAACGAACTTATTTTCTTGATATATCTGCTCGCTACGAATATCGTGCGGCTAGCTCAGAAAATGTAAGTGTTCGTCCCATCAAATTTGTAATAACGTGACGGTTTTTAGTTTTTTCAGTTTTCCGTGACTTTATATTAAGACGAGTAAAATCAAATGAAGGTTGTATAATGCAATTATTATTAAATTTATAGTCTTTGTTGAGTACAATTCATATTTCCGTTACAATGAACTTTTCGTTGTTATAAAAAGATCCTTGTAAATCAATTGCAACTATATCTTAGTCCATTTTATGTGGTTGTGTTGTTGGACAATTCTTTGAACGAATCCACTTAAAGGGCTATACTCATAATGAATAAGGGTGCCATATGTTATCCTGACTTGACTTAGTTAAATCGATTGAAATCCTCACATCTATAGGACCTGAAAAGGTCAACGACAATACGTTTACTTTTAAAATCTGTTGGTGATAAATATGATTTCGCTATGTGGTTGTAATAGCTATTTTGACACCTTGCATAAATTTCATAAAGGTGTGCATAGCTATTATTGCAAACCTATGTTGCTCTCGGTTGGCAGCTAGCTTTATTATCCAGATGTGTTGAGTGTTCTGAGCTAGTTTATCCCAAGGGTAGCGCGAAATTAAAGTTTGCTTTTGTATTAAAATACGGCCCACCACTTCACCCAGCGCTTAAAAGATTCCAATAGAAAATTTGTAAGTGTGGTTGCCATGCCAACAAACCGTGTTCAATCGATTTCGTAACCATTTATTTTATATCTTATTTTATCAATACAATTTGCCATACGAATTCAGTGGTGCAAGTTCCATCGGCTGCCACTCTCATATCAAATCCTTGACAATAAAGATAGCTTTGGTGCGGTATTACATACAAGTCCAGATTTTGAATATACATACGAATTTTATCGTTTGGCTTAAATGTCTGATGATATAGGAATATGTGTGATATTCCATATTCGAAATGCTTTCATCTAAGAATGGTCTCTCACAAACATTTAAAATTTCATTGATTTTGTTTGTTTCGATCTGCTTTTTATTATTAGGTTTGAATTTTGAATCCCAGCGATTTTTAAAACAATTTGTTTTTTAATGTAACCCCCTTTCGATTTAATTATTTTCCTTTAGCTTGACAGCAGCTAGTGCGCGGATGATGAAGTATACCGATGCTTTTATTGTAAATTATCATTCTATTGAGAGAACTTGTATGCGAATAGATACGTTTTCAGCAAATTCAATTAATCTCCATTTTCATCAACGATATGTATAGAGAGAGTACTAATTATTCTGCAGTTAATAGGTAAATAGATGAGATTTTATAGCCCAGTGGAACGGACATTGCCACTGACAATATTACATTCCAAATGAATCGAATTGAATTTTAAGATGTTGAAAGCATTATCGGATAAGTGATATTGCTTTGCACTCAACACCCCATGCTTGAAACCAAACAATTCGCCTATTGACCTCTCCTTATTAAAGTATACATCTTCTTTACTGCTAAACATTTCCACTTGAAGCGTGTTGTTATGCTTAAAATTTTAACTGTATTTTCAAGATTATAATCTTTTAACTTGTTTTAAATTGAAAAATATCGGTAAGTTCATAGGAGCTGGTAGGAATATAAATCACATTTTCGCCTATATGAAAAAAATTGTTACTAACATCGACATTGGGAATAAAGTGGTACATAATAAAGTCAAATTCTCAGTTCAATTCGGAAAAAAATCTGTTTTTATAATGGAACTATATATACACTGATGGAGTCAATGATCTTACCATTATGAAATCTGTTGTTCAACTAGGTGAAATAAAACTTCCCACCTAGACTTATATAAAAATTAATTTTTAAAGAATAATATATTTATCAAATCCTTTTTATATCGTCCCTTGTCAACATCATCATCCTTACCTATTAATAAAAGTCCATATTTATCCTCCCAACTATTTTGAAAAATTTTGTATAAGTGTCTCATAACTAATGTATTAATATTATCCCAATATATGTGATGCATAATTAAATCATCATGTATAAACATAATAATTAAATTTGCATTGTTCCGTATAAGATGTTTTGGTAGCCTTAACTTGGTAGCCTTAATCAAATTTGGGTTGGTATAGATTCTTTGAAAATACGTATATATTTTCAATTAGTCATAGTTATCATATTATTAGTTTTTCCGCAGTTTGATTATAAAGTGGTTCCGGGTCGAATAGGAACTTAAATGAATTAAATGTTCCAGCGCTATTTTATGGAGTAGAAGTTTTTTTCAAACTGTGACAGTACCAGTAAGAACAAAATTAAAATTAATTGCATAGACAGGTATATATTCAACCTACCACATAGAGATCACGTATCCGAATTTTCGCTGAAAATATTCGATATCTCGCTAAATGAATGGATAAAGATGAGAATCTTAATTTTTCTGCAAAAAATTATTTTCCAAAAAGAACCTTCGCATCTTTTCGAAAAACTCCAGTTTACATCCTCTAGAAGAGCAAACAACCTTACTTGCATAAGACCTAGATCACTGTCATCCGAAAGACAATTTTTAATTAATGCTATTCGATCATGAAATCAGCTCCCCAACCATCTTAAAAATATTAGCAGTGCCACGCAATTCAAGATAAAATTATTCACACACCTTAAAAATACTATTACGTAAATTAAAGTAAAAATAGATGGCTACTTAGGTTAGTTTTTATGAAAATTAGTATTAAGTATAATGTAACAAATAAATCTTTGCAACTCTTAGTGACTAGCGCATTAACTTATAAGTTCCAAACTTGTAGCGTTAGGATGAAATTTTATAATAAAATACAAACAATACAAATACAATAGAAAATGCCTGTGTAGGTCGAAAGCTTAAATACCTGGCTGAAGAGCTCCGAATGAGAACAGTTTAAAGGTGCATTTATTTATTCGATTGCTCAGTCATTTTCGTCACAAAATTTGGTAGCATAGCGCCACGGCTTTTTACTTTGTTTGATCTAATCGAATTATACAAAAAGTTAAAATTTTTGTATGGGAAGAGACCACTGTGTTCAATTTATCCTGTTCACTGTCAGGAGAACCCAAAGTCTTGAGGATCTTTCAGGATCAAAAAAGTGGTCGACGAGAAGAACAACCTTGTGACATTATACGCAGTATTATTGGACCACAGCACATGTAGTGACGATGCGCACCAAAGGGGTGTGCATAGGAGACTACACTATATAGCCCCTGAAGTGAAAATCTGATGTGATGGTCCTCTCGACCGAGTAATACACCAATCGAAAGGTATCGCTAAATTAATTAGGATTGTATACCAAGTGATTAGGATGATTTTATAATAAAATACGAATACAAATACAAATGAGGGAGTAATTATGGTGTGATAAACAGGTTTATAATAGCAAGCGCAAGCGACTCTTTTAGTGGATCAGCGGGTGTTTCACACGTATTCGTGGTCACTTAATTATCATAATCGGTTTCACACGTATAACACACGTAACACAGCTGACTGGTGATCGTGAATAAGATTTAAAGAATATCGCGAGGAGAAGGTGAAAAGGTTTGGTATATTAGATTTACAAAATGTCACGGATGGTTTCACACACCACGTAAACGGTCACTTAATTACCATAATTGGTTTCACACGTCACACGTGCACAGCTCACCCCAGAAAATGTCACGGGGTGTTTTACACAACAAACACTCCCACATCTTGAATAGGGACTCTTTTCTTCGTACTGAAAAGAAACAAGAAAAGAAAAAAATCAAACTTAAGTCCCATTCTAAATACTACTCAATTTTATCCACTCTTCATATTGGGGATCATACTTTTTATCAGCACCACCATAATTTCCCACGCAATCAACCCCCATTCAACATTTCAGTTAGACCAATGTTTAAGTTTGTTATTGTATTGAGGAAGGTGCTTCCTCTCTCCACCACCAACCTTCCCTATCCTATGAACTCTTCGATGGAAACAACCAATAGAGACTGTGGCGACCTGTATCAGCAGAGAGCGACGCTAAGGAGAAGAGTAATGTTCTCTCCCTATCTCCACAGTAGGTTTGGCTGGTACTTGGCCAATCCGTTGGCAACGCCTTTATTATTAGTTCCAGAGTCACCGACCAGAGCAGACGGTCAATAAAGAATATAATTATCAGTTGATATATCCATTACTCCCATCCAACAACCCATTAGGCGTGTACCGACAGCGTTGGAAGAAAAAATTGATAAAAAACTCGAAGAAGCATTAAGCATGGACATTATTGAACCCGTATCTGGCCCAAGCGCCTGGATATCACCTTTGGTTATTGCATTTAAAGATGATGGTGATATTCGTTTATGCATAGATATGCGGCGTGCAAATAAAGCTATTCAGAGAGAAAACTACCCATTGCCAACTTTTGATAATTTTATGACTAAACTAAGAGGTGCCAAACATTTTTCAAGGCTCGACCTAAAAAACGCCTATTATCAATTGGAATTGGCCGAATCCAGCAGAGGAATTACAACATTTATAACGCACCGTGGTTTATTTCGATACAAACGCTTAATGTTTGGGGTGAACTCGGCACCTGAAATATTCCAAAGGTTGATGGAAAAACTCTTATCTCCTTGTCAAAATGCCTTAAACTACATTGACGACATAATAGTCTTTGGGAGCAATATGGAAGAACATGACGCAGCTCTAAAAATGGTAAGGACAATTTTGGAAAATAATAATGTCTTGCTGAACGAAAGGAAATGTACACTAAGAGCTCAGAAATTAAAATTTTTAGGCCACATTTTGTCCGATCAAGGGATCGAAGTTGACCCAGAAAAAGTTAAGGTTATTACTGAGTTCAGAGCTCCCAAAAATAAAGAAGAAATACGCAGTTTCCTTGGTCTAGCTACATACGTGGCTAAATTTGTGGTTGACTTGGCAGACAGTACTGAGCCATTAAGGAAATTACTAAAGAGTCATGAACCATTTGCTTGGGGTAAAGAGCAGGATGAAGCATTTAAAATATTAAAAGAAAAAATTGCGGCAGTACCAAAACTCTCATACTTTAACCCTAAAGACAAAACCTGTTTAATTGCGGATGCTAGTCCGGTGGCTCTTGGTGCTGTTTTAGTACAGTTTGACAAATCTAACAGCCCACGAATAATATCATTTGCCAGCAAGAGTCTTTCACCGGTAGAAAAGAGATATTCGCAAACCGAAAAGGAAAGCCTGGCGTTAGTGTGGGGTGTGGAAAAATTTTATTTTTATTTGGCTGGTTTAAAATTTGACTTAATAACTGATCACAAGCCGTTAGAGACGATCTTTAAACCAACATCGCGACCCCCGGCTAGAATTGAAAGGTGGTTGCTGAGGCTACAATCTTACCGTTTTCATGTTATTTATAAAACGGGAAAAGAAAATATTGCTGACTCGCTGTCAAGACTGTGCCAACATACTGATGCAGAACCTTACGACTGGGCTGGAGAGGAGCATATTTTTCGCGTACTATCAACATCCATACCTAAATCCATCTCCATATCTGAAGTCAGCGAAATGAGTGTCTTAGATGAGGAGATGGTGGATGCAATGACGTGTCTTAATCAAGACTCATGGAAAGCGAATTTGTCAAGCCCGTATTACCCGTTTCGGTTGGAACTGTCTATAGTCGGTGATATCCTACTTCGAGGCACCCGGTTAGTAATTCCACGAAAACTACGAGGTGTAATCCTTAACCTTGCTCACGAAGGGCATCCCGGAATAAGTGCCATGAAACGAAGATTGCGTTCAAAGGTTTGGTGGCCATGTTTGGACAAAGATGCTGAACAATGCGTTAAGGCGTGCCGAGATTGTCTTATAGTGTCAATGCCATCAAGGCCTGCTCCGATGCAACGACACCCGTTTCCGGATGGACCCTGGAAATGTCTAGCGACTGATCTTTTGGGACCATTACCTAACGGTGAGAATATATTAGTCCTCATAGATTATTACTCAAGGTATATAGAATTCAAAATAATCAGATCTATATCATCCAAAATAATTATTGATGAGATGGAGGAGATATTTTCACGGCTAGGATTTCCAGAGACGCTAACGACTGATAATGGTAGGCAATTTGTAAGCGCTGAGTTCAAAAGTTTTTGCCACACAAACGGAATTAGGTTAATGCCTACACCTCCCTACTGGCCCCAGGCGAACGGCGAAGTAGAGAACATGAACCGATCTCTTGTGAAACGTTTGAAGATAGCTCACGCGAATAACGACAGCTACAAAAAGAAATCCAGAAATTCGTATTGATGTACAATGTTACTCCACACGGTACCACAGGCGCTCCACCGACGGAACTAATGTTCAACAGGGTGATAAGGGATAAAATTCCTAGCATCCAGGATCTTGTTGGCGTGATGGCAGACTCAGAGGAAAAAGACAGGGATCTGCTGGAAAAGAAAAAGGGAAACAGTATGCAGACAAATCCAGGAGCGCGGGAAACTTGGATATTCGAATTGGCGACAAAGTACTTTTAAAGAACGTAGTATTCCCACACAAATTGACACCTACATTTGATACGACCACTTATGAGGTTACTAAGCGAGAAGGAAATGTTGTCCAGATACTCGGGGGTGGTAAGACGTACACCAGAAACGTTGGTCATTTAAAAAAGATAGTAGAGACTAAATCGTCTATGTCGAAAAATCCGGTGGACGTCGACGCCGACTCCTTTCCTTCAACTTCGATATCTTTACAGCCAACACCAGAGACTTTAAGCTCACAGGATGTCTCGAAATTCTATGCTTTAATGGGACAGGAGGATTCGATGTCTAGTAAGCAGCATATACCAAACGAGGACCTGAGACTCCGACTAAAGAAAAAGGAAGGGGTGTGGCGACCTGTATCAGCAGAGAGCGACGCTAAGGAGAAGAGTAATGTTCTCTCCCTATCTCCACAGTAGGTTTGGCTGGTACTTGGCCAATCCGTTGGCAACGCCTTTATTATTAGTTCCAGAGTCACCGACCAGAGCAGACGGTCAATAAAGAATATAATTATCAGTTGATATAAAGTGTTTTCATTCAGTGGGAGATTGTGGTCTTTACAGAGACCTTGCAAATGGAATTTCTTAACTTAAATTTAAAAATATGTTTTCATAAAACAATTATAGCGTTGCAACTTAAATTTGCATATTTCAGAAACAAGTTTATTTAAAGTTTAATAATGATTCTCAAAGTTATATTTTATGTTTAATTTCGGTTTAATGAGTTTAGTCTACAAAAATTTTGTTGATGTGAACTACCATCCTTTTACTTGTAAAGTTTTTCATGAACACCTATATTGTGATTGTGAAGTGTCCTTGTATTTTTATTAATTTATTACATTTCAAAACAAACAAAGAAAAATAATTTTATAAAAATGAGTAACCAAGCTTAAAAATATTGTGAATCCTGTCGTCAATTGCTTTCGGTTAGAGTTCAATGGAATCACCATGCTCGCACTGAGGAACACAAGCTGAATGCTATTTAACCGCTTGATGGAAGAATTAAAAAGATTTCGGATGGATTCAAGGGATGAATCCTTCACTATATGTATGTAAATAGAGGAGAAGATCTAAGATATCCTAAAGAATTCCTCCACGAATCAGGGGAGACTTAAAAAACTTAAGGGCTTCTGTACTGTAAAGTTATATAAAGGATAGGATAGGATAGGATTCTAATTTAGATAAATTTGGAAACGTGGGGTAATTCAGCTATACATTTTATTAATTCCCTTGTAGAAAACTTAAAAACTATACATACAAATTATTTGAGTAAAATTTTTGCCATAGGAATGAATCCAGAAGACGAGTATGATTCTGAGTATGCCGTGATTTGTCATATTTGTGAAAAGGTTTTATCGGTTGATAGAGTTCGAAATTATTGTCATTACACAGGTAGATACAGGGGTGCAGCCCACTTTAAATGTAACTTAGAATTAAAAACGTCTTATTTTATCCCACTTCAATTTTTTTAAATATTATTGTCACATTTTTATTAAGAAAAGACACTTATCCCTGGAGAATTTAAAATTATTCCTACGAACAAGGAGCACTTAATTTTAGTATTGAAAAAAATAGATTAGGTTTCTAGACACATTTAAAGTTATGTGTTTAGATGCTCTAGCCTCTAATTTAGAGGATGGGCAACTTTTCGTTCAATTTGCATGGAAATTTATTCTCTTGACCCAGCTCATTTTTATACAACACCAGGTTTATCATGGAAGGCAATGTTGAAAACCACAAAAATTTAGCTACAATTACTATCTGATATAGAAATATATAATTTCATCCAACGTGGAATTCGGGGTTGAGCGAATACTAAATATTTAGCAGATTACACAACTAAAGAGTCATAATATTTAATATATTTAGAAGCAAATAATTTTGGTTGGTTGGGCAATATCTCAACCTTTATCTTCCCAAAGGTTTGAGTTGTTGTCTCCCATAGACATAGACAATTTAGGAGTGGAAAATATTCCAAGCGATGGCGATTGAGCATAAATTTTAGAAGGGGACTATTCATACGGTATCCATGATTTACACAGTGATTTAAAGTTCTGTAAATTAGCAAGAAAAAGTAAAAAAAAATTGATTGCCGACCTCGGAAATAAAAGAAATTATCTTATTCATTATACAAATTTTAAACAATGTTTGCTTAATGGGTTGCAGCTTAAGAAAATTCAAAGAGTGACACGTTTTGAGCAAAACCCTTGGCTCAAAAATATATCGACCTTAACACCCATTATCGTTAAAAAGGAAAAAATTCGTTTGTGATTTTAGGTGTTTTTAAAGATGAGCTTCTGGGCAGACCAATGTCAAAGTTTGTTGGTCTGCGTTCCAAAGCTTATTGTTATTAAATTGTTTGTGTGGATAAATAGTTTATGAAATCGAAGGGATCGACGAGAACAGCATTAGAAAATAAAAATATAAAAAGATTATTTTCACTGAAAATCGAATGTATGGCACTATGACCATATTAAGATCTAAAATGCTTACCATTATAAAATGACGAAAATAATTATTGACGGAAATGAAACGAAGAGAAAAGAAATGTTGATTAATTTTATAAGTGCCTTAAGGTTTTAATAGAAAGGAATCTCATATCAAATGTTCAATTACTTGAGAAATAGAAAACCATGAGTTGCAGATTGAGCAAAAAACTTTACTCCAGTTCCTAAAAAAAGAAATAGAAAATTTTAAAAATAATTAACTTTACAAGTCTCTTGAACTTGAAATGTCTTATACTGATCTTCCCCCACCAATCCCCAAAAAGACAGAAACAATTTTAGTATTAACAATGGAAAATATTAATTTGATTACCAAATTTGATAAAATGCGTTGAACAATATAAAAGTTAGGTAAATATATAATTCAAATTTTAATACTTATATATATATACAATTTTTTTATAGTACAACGTATAAATGTATAAATAAAATGTGTATTAAATTTCAAACAAAGTAGGCAACATCCAACATAGCCGAGCACCAAATCACTATGAAAGACGACAAGCCAATCAAGCAAAGGTACTACCTAAAGAACCGAAAGGTGCAAGGGGAAACCAATGAAAACACTCGACAAGTCCGTACAGCTCCCCGATTGTCATGGTGAAAAAGAAAACAGGTCAGAGGAGACTTTGTGTCCACTTTAGACAGATCAACGCCAAACAATCAAAGACGCTTACCCGATGCCAAGGAAAAACTACATCTTGAACCAACTGAGGGAGGCAAGATACATAAGCAGACTTGAAAGATGGCTCCTGACAGATTCCTAGAAGAAAGTGCCAGGCAATTCAAGACATTCACGGTGCCCAGAAAAGGGCTATTCCAATGGAAAGTGATGCCGTTCGGCTTATTTTCCGCGCCGGCAACCTTTCAGAGAGCACTGGATCAGGTAATTGGGCCAGAATTGTCTCCTCACGCACTCGCATACCAGGATGATATAATCGTGATCCGACGTACTCTGGAGGAACACAGACAGAACCTGAAAGAAGTTTTCCGACGGATTAAGCAGGCAACCTAAGGATAAATCCCGAGAAATATCAATTCTTCAGAAGCAAACTGCTTTGCCAGGGGCACCGCGTTACAAATCAAAGGATCAGCACTGATCTTAAAAGGTAGCATCCATACCCGATTTGGAACCACCCGCAGCCATCCGAAAACTGCTTCAATACTTAGACGCTACTTAAGACGCTACGCTTGGTACAGACGCTTCGTACTAGACATTGCCCGGATAGTAAAACCACTCAACGATTTACTGAGCAATGGCATGAAGTGGGCATGGACTCCAGAGCACCAGCAGGCCTTTGAAGAAGTAAAGGCAAGACTAGTGGCCGACCCCGTACTGGTATGCCCGGATTTCGAGATCATTCGTGTTTCAGACAGAGAACGGCGAAAAGGTCATAATATTCATTGAAAAAGAAAGCTGAAGCCTTACTTAAAAGACATTAAAATGGTTGACAGCATCGAAAGCCCCTCAGGAAGGATAGTGAGATGGGACCTGGAATTGCAGAAGTACGATTTTGAAATATCGTACAGGAAGGGGCAACTAAACGTTGTGGCTGATGCACTGTCGAGGAAGCCTCGGCCAGAAACCCTGAGACGATCAAAGGAATCTCCGAAGGATATACACGGAGAATGCACCTGGATCACAGACATGTGCGAGGAAATCAATACACAGCGCCATATATAAATTAGTATAATGGTGAGGTCAACTAATAAGTTTTAACGACAGATTGTCGGAGTTGATTTTACACGAGAAGTAGCTCTTTATTTATTGGATATCTAATCTGAACTGAGCTTAAAGTTAACGAAAATGAAACTCAAAGCGGCCACTCTAATGCGTAGTGCTTGCCGGCTATGCACGGGCTTCCGGCCAGACGCTGTGTCAATATACGGCCCAATATATCAACGGACAATATATCTTTAATTTTTAATGTCTTTTGAATATAAAATCTATTTTGTATAAAAATGACTGAAACCTAAAGCGCACGCTGCAAATTTTGCTCGCATTACCACAATGCATTACTGCTGGATCTCTGGCATAAAATAGTTCCCACATATACGGGAATTCTTGCACTTTTTAGAAAGTGTGGTGGTCTCCATTGCAAACCCGTCAAACAACGCAATCAGCTTTTTTTCCTTGTCGTTCAAGTTGGCAACTGCCTCGGTCGCATTAAGGACGAGGTCAGCAGGACGAGCATTAAAGAGTTGAGTAAACTCCCTCATATTCATTATTTTTAATTACATTTTTTTTGGATTTGCCTAAATTCAAAAGTAAACAAACCCAGATCAGCAGTTCGTACCAATGGAATCAGGCACATTTAAAAAGTCCACTAATGCGGCAATGGAATCAGGCTATTAGATAATAAAATTATTTCAGTAGGTTTTATATAAGCTCTTACACGTATTGACGGAAAAGTCTTAAATGTTTTCACTGGTAAAAAATACATGCAAACCTGCACTTGGATAAGGCTTTTTGAAATTTGCCTTCAAATATCTTATAGGCTGTCTATAAAACTTCATCTTACTCGGACCAAAGAAGACAAAATGGAGCTTCAATCCAGAAAGGCTTCTGTTCAAAACCAAATTTTTTGAAAAGCTTATCATTAGGGTGAAATACAAGAAATGCTTTTGGGTGGCCCATGCCGGTCGCGTAGCACTCTATGTCAGTAAGAAATTCACTTTCAAATGTATCCAAACCAGTTAAAAGACAGTACAGTTGAATTTGCTCTCATTGAGATTACTGACTGAAATTTTAAGAATAAAGATCTCATCTGCTGCATATACAGACCCCATCGCCAAACCCAATTCGGAGACTTTTTGAGAATGCTTGCAAACATATCCGTTGGTTATCAAAATGTTATTATAAGAGGGGAGATCAACTGCAATATGATTATTAAAAAACCTGTTTACAATGATTTTAATTCATTTGATTTAAAATTGGACAACAGTCATGCTCCTATCAATTTTACAAATACTTGTAGCTCTTT
Source organism: Drosophila elegans (assembly GCF_018152505.1). Lineage (NCBI taxonomy): Eukaryota > Metazoa > Arthropoda > Insecta > Diptera > Drosophilidae > Drosophila > Drosophila elegans. The sequence goes on along the minus strand of NW_024545763.1, from coordinate 345,518 downwards.
TTTAGATGTATTCTTTGTTGGTGATTTGTCGAAAGTCCTTTTATATGACCAACTACGTGTTCCTTCTTTTTCCAAACATGACCTGATATTTATGACTTATGATTTTATTTTTGACAACCCCCATCTGTAACTAACTATACTGACTATAAATCAATTAATTATGAAAATAAAGAGACTGATTCGATTGCGGGACGCCTATAAGCGCTGGAAGCTATTTTAAACTGAAGATTTTTACAACATTTTTCGTCTGGTCAGGTTTGAAAGGAGCTAAGGTAAAGATAGGCAAAGAAACTAAGGCGCTCTCAATGAAAAGTTTGCTCGCGTCAGTTGGGGAGGACTCCAAAATGAACAAATGAACAACCATCTGTGATAATATTTTAAACTTATTTTGAATGAATGTTTACTAAGTGTAAGGTCCAGCGTAGAAGGTCCAAAGTTATAAAAATATTGATAGCAAAGTTACTTCACTACATCTCTCACATCTTTAGCACTATATTAACCACTTCTACGTTCCCCAAAGCCTTAAAAAATGCAAAGATACTCCCGATTCCTAAAACTAAAAATTATTTCCGAACCATCTCTATCCTTCCTGTCCAAGTCATTTGAACGCCTAGTTGCCAAGCAAATTCAATCACACCTGGAAAATAGCCTTATCCTCAGCAACAAGCAGTCTAGATTCAAAAAAATAGAAGCTATCTTGAAGATTTCTAAATATACACGCCAGCACATTGAAGAAAGTTAAGTGACACTATTAACCCCTCTTGACTTTAGAAAAGCTTTTGGCTCTAATGACCATGTGATTTTCTGTACCAAACTGCAAGCGCTGTATAATTTGTCTTCACGTGCAATAAATAAGAAAAGATCTATAAACCCAAGTTTACTCCCAAAAGTCAATGTTAACAATGAAGCTGTTAATTTTGTTGAAAAGGCCACAAATCTCGGCATAGAATTTAACTCTACGTTGACATCGGATAATCAAATTACTAAGGCCTGGGAAAAATCGTGCAATGCTTAGGCAGCTTTCATTAATCCAGAATCTCATTCCGCAAAAATACAGAATACTAGTGTGTTATACCAACTCTATTTTGCGGCCTTGAAATTTTGCATCCTCTGATGTTGAGGGAGAGAGTTGCGTTTTAGGCAATAGCGCGATATAATTAAAACCTAAATCGCACAGAGCATGTTACAGCTTACTCCTCAAAGATTTTCGAGATAAGTTTTGAGTCCTGGATTAGGTTAAGAACTCTTTTATATTTACACAAATTAATATCCAGGAATGAGCCAAATTTCTGCCTCCGCTAGAACAAATAATATTATTTGCACACGACTGAAACTATAATCGGCAGAGAAACATTTTTTTATCAAAACTGCTCGCTATGGCAATTATCTTGCGAATAATTTAAAAAACATTTAAAATTGAACCCAAAGGGTAATCTGTAGAAAATAATTTAAATCAAGTTAACTGGGTTAGTGAAGAGAACGACTAAATAATAAGACATTTTTATTTTCTGAGTTGTAATTTCAAACTGTTTTATTTCATCAAGTCTTTTAGCAAGTAACATTAGTGAGGTTTGTATTCTAGCATTATCCTTGGCAGAGACCGCATAGACGTTTTAAGTGATAATACTTTAATGGTTTTATATTGCAAGTGCTTACAACTGTCTTCTTTGCATGCTTTAAGTTACAGATCATAAATTATGGCTCGATTGACAAAATAACATGCACAGAGCTCATAAAATCTTATAACTGGGATTATTATCTTATTTCCAATGAGTGGCTTGTTTATCCCTAGCTTGGAAATACATTCTTAAGTACGATAAGGGAGATTACAAATACCCGGCTAGCACTTATCGTCAGAGACATTCAGTGACCGCTCGCAGGAAGTCATTGTATTTGTTATGTGTATATGTTGTTATGTTGTTATGTGTAATGTTGTTTGTATATATTAGTTTCATACGTGTTTATGATTAAACATTCTGCCAAGTGCCTGCAACATTAGGAGTTTAGTTTTTATAATTACATAAAAAAAAAATTTAATAATTTACAAACATTTTGTTATTTAATAATTACGCTTTAAATACTCAAGCATTTTGTGAACATCTTCCAAAAGTTATGGCTTTCAATTGCATGTTTATACTACACTTACGTAATGCATATAAAATTAAAATTTCAGCGATAAACATACATATAATTAAAGAAGTATGACCAGATATGTGATACAGATTAATCCCAATAGTACAATATGTTTTTTTTTTGTAATGTGCTTATTTTTTTTCAAAAGGGCTCGAAAAACTTACAGTACATCCGTGATATCACCGATATACGCTGATGATAACACATGTTGCCTGTCTGTTTTGATATGATATTATATATTGTGCTACTGAAATCTTATCGTCTGTGCGAGCTGTACAATCCAATCTTAGTGTTAAAATTTCTTCCTCTGGCAAATTGACTAATTGTGTTTTTGAATTTTCGCATTGTATTCCTATTTTTGTCTTCATATGAACCTTAAAAAGCCAAGTGCTTTTTGATTCTTGTTCAACCAAATCCGAGTTACAATCTAATATTCGCATATGTACACAATTAGCTGGTCTATTTGGTTTGAGTGGTCTTATTTCTCATGTAAAGTCGTTAGCATTACTCTACGGCCAATTTCCATCACAAACTGTTCTTTAAGTCTGCCACTTTTGGCACTTATTCAAAGTGGCTTATGTCATTAAATGATATGAGTCAACCTCAAAATTGCACACTAAATACTCTGATTAGATATTAGCATACTCTCATCCGACCAAGCTGGAACTGGAATTACCCAATATAATTTCGATGGGTGTCTGCTAAATAACGGTATACCAACATTATTATCAATTTTTTGTCTACAAACACACCCGTAGCTGTTAAAAGCGTATATACCTCCTTAAGCTCTGTTCAATTTCTTTTTCCTGGTAAAGAAAACATTTCAGAAAGACTTTCATTTATTTTAGAAGTTCCACTTTTAGTTTACTTGGCCTAACAATATTATATCGATTAGTAAGCTTATTATACCTGCTTGTGTCTTTTCACAATCTTTAATCAAAGTAGTCAAATGTTTTTTACCATAAAGAAGTTTATAGATTCCTTATAAACGTAGTTACATTCTGGAAAGTATAACTGTCATATTCCCTTTACGTTTGCTCATGTATTTAGACAGTTGCCTAGTTCATTAAGGCTGTGTTAATTATCTAATACAATTTTCATATTTTGCTCCATTTTCCATTTGTACCCTATCATCTTTGTCCCTTATTCCAAACATAATGTGAATGGAACTCGCTTCTTTCTTCGTTAGCTATGAGTCATAAATAATTTATTGTTTTCTTCTAACTCAGTTAGTTGTTTCAATGTATTGTCTAAAACAAGGTTGAACTGATCTGCGAAGCTATGAGTACCAAGTACCAGACTCATCTCGTATACTATAGCACTTCTTTTGCTTATCACTTTAAAATAAGCATCCATGTTATAGAAAACGACCAAGTTCCAAGAGGAAGTGACAATTTTCACTTCGCTAATTGGATCCAAATATAATTGTAAGGATGCTCTCTGGCCGAGGTACAGATCTCAGTCATATCCTGAAGTCCTTTACAAGAAATTTGTAAATCATCTAAACACCGGACTAGAGAGTTTCATTCAATGAGTAAATGAGTCGTTTGGGGGTCACGCCGAAGGTTCTCATGGACGTCGGGAGAAAGAGTGATGTCGGAGTTGATCGCGTAGTATCTTGCTGCGGACTTAAAAATCCAACGGGCTGGACCTTGGGGCGAGGCCAAGCCGGGCAAACGATTTCACGAGAGTGGGAACGTTAGGTGATGACACTGGTCCCTTCCGTGCTTGTGGCGCACAAGACGTTTTCCGCGTGTTGGTGGCCAAAAATCCACCGAGCTGGACCTTCGGGCGAGGCCAAGACGGGAAACTATTTCGCGAGAGTGGGACCGGTGGGTGATGTCACTGATCACTTTTTTTTTTTTTATTCTCATCTATAGGCTCAAACACATCCAATGGTGGTCGTCCTATAAGAAAGTGCCTAGGTGTTAGAACTTCATTGTCCTTATTATCATTATCTGATAAATATAGGGGACGTGTCGAGATCTCTTCGTATGTCAGATTTTCGTCACCAATAACCCGTTTTAAATGGCATTTCATAGATTTTACGCCTCACAGATACTTTAAAAGTGAGGCCCTGCCGGGGGAATATAATGCCACTCAATACCTTTCTTGTGTTGCTTTCGTCAACTCTTCGTCCAATTTTCTTGCCGCGCCTACAAAATTTGTTCCATTGCCGGTATAAGAAGATGCACACTTCACTCTTCTTGGGCTAAACATTTGATATCTTGCACATTTCGTACATTATATAATTTGTTCTTTAAAGAATTTTTGTAATTTAAATATCAAATATTTCCTTTGAATGTATGTTCTCATTAAATTTATTCCATGTAAGGTTTGATTATGATCTATGATCAATGCACAGACATGAACTTTGTCGAGAATAATTGCACTATTTTTTCATCTACCGTCTACGTTGATAATTTTACCCTGATCAATAAATAGATGCGGGCTTAGAATTTTTGAATAGATTTTACTTCGTTGTTATCAATTACTGTAGAGCTCTGCACTAAATTGATATTCCTGATCCTTGTTTATTATAATTTGTTCTCCAATATTTTATCTCCTCAGCCGTTAAATAACACTCATAAGGTATATTTTTTCATAGCAGCAGGTGATTACAACGCCAAGCACACACACTGGGGATCCCGCCTTGTGACCCTCAAAGGAAGGCAACTATATAATGCACTCATCAAAACATGCAACAAACTGGACTACGTTTTACCGGGCAGTCCTACATACTGGCTTACAGATCCTAGAAAACTACCTTATTTAATTGATTTTCCTGTTACAAAAAATATTCCTCGCAATCTAATATCTGCAAAATCGCTTTTGGATCTATCATCGGACCACTCACCAGTGCTATTTACTTTTCTTTAAAACCTGGAACTAATCGAGCATCCTTGCAGGCTGACGTCGCATCGAACCAACTGGCTGGAGTTCAAAAAGTACGTTAGTTCCCACATTGAACTAACTCCACAGCTCAACATTAAGGAGGACATCGACTGCTATGCCGATGCACTGGAGTCTGTACTCGTCGCAGCAGCCAAAGTCTCTACACCGCACTGGAGGGATGGGCACACACACCAGCACAAAACTAACCTTGAAATCGAACAGCTTGTTTTGGAGAAAAGACGTTTGAGACGTGTTTGGCAAACCAGCAGATCGCCATCCTCAAAACATAGTCTTAAGGAAGCTGGTCGCAGACTTACCAGGGCTCTAAGGCAGGAAGAAGAAAAAACACAACGCCAGTACATTGAGAAACTTTCACCCACCAGCACCAAGCATCCCTTGTGGAGGGCCCACCCAAATCTAAGTGCGCCGGCCGAAACAGTAACTCCCATAAGAGACTTTTCAGTCAGCTGGGCCAGAAGCGACAAAGACAGAGCTTGTATATTTGCTTTACACCTTTCAGCCAAACCCTGCAAATAATTCATTCACACTACCGTCGCCATCAATTCATATTGGAACTGAGACGGTGCCAATTCTGTTTCAACCAAACGAAGTTGCAAAAGTCATCAGCGAGCAATTAAAAGCAAAAAAGGCCCCAGGCGGTGATCTAATAACTCCTAAGATGCTAATTGAACTCCCAAACTGTGCAGTTGAGGTTAATTGTAAACTCTTTAACGGGATTACACGACTTGGCTACTTCCCAAAATAATGGAAAAAGTCGTTAATCATAATGATCTTCATTCGCAGAACATACCGCGATCCTAAGTCGGTCGACGAAGTTATCGATTTCCGATAATCATCGCCCAATAAACCCGATTACCCAATGCGTGATTATCATCATCGTCCGATCTGGTCACACTAAGCAGCGCCTATATAAGCGGAGACACAGCCCCAGACCAGTCACTTGCGTTCCGACGATTCTCGAGGAAACATCAACTGGGAGGAATACCCGGGTAAGTGTTCTGGTAGACAGTCTTGGTTGTGGTGGTGGATCCGTAAGAGCTCGATTTGAAGTCGACTCTACGCCCGGTGTGGTTTTGGAATACACACCCAGGCCCGGTCGTGATCGCTGAGCCCGGCACGGTTAGCCTAATTCCGGCCCATCTCAGTGAGTTCATACCAGAAGTCACGTTTCCGACCCGGAAACGATACGGATGCCCGGCAGCTCGAAACTAACGATGCCCTACATTCCCACATCCCACTAGAAAAATCCAAGTAGTTCGTTCCTTTAAAACGACCCAGAACACCACGAACCCGACATACTCGAACGACGAGACACGACGACACCAAGCTGTACACAACCAGCGCCGATGCCAAGCACTGCACCCATATATCGCGCAGCGCCAACGCCAAGCAGTTCATCGAACCATTGCGCAGCGGCAACATCAAGCAGTGCAACATACGGCCCTTCCGTAGCGCCGATCCCGCACACAAAGCAGTGCGATACTCAACGAGCTGCGATATACTCGGCCCCCCCGCAGCGTCGATATCAACAAGCAGTACCACATTCGGACCTTCAGCAGCGCCGACGCCACTTATCAAGCAGTATCACGCTCGATATAATTATAGTTAGAAACGTAGTCTTAATCCATCATACTATTAAAAACCATACTCTGTAGCGTTCGATTTGTGTTATTCTTTGGGGAAAGGGAGGTAAACCGATCAAAAGAGGAAATAAATTTCTGTCTCGAACCCTGGCCACGGCGAGCTATACCGCCTCCCGAAACAGGGTCGTTACAACCTTAATTTTTAAATTAGCTTTTCGGTGCTTCCATTTTATTCCCAATGTTTTGACAAACTCATTTTTGTAGTAGTTTTTATTTTATTATCACCTGTTTCCTCTACAATTTTAATATTTCTGGCTATTTAGAAATCCATATCCTTAAATTCAGGTTCATTTTATTGAACTCGCTGGAAATCTGCTCTATTATGTTCATGACGTTTTCCACTAATTTTTAGTTCCGCACTCAGAAATCGCAGCGGTAATTGCACTATGGGGAATTTTGCCGGTTTTTTGGCATAAATTAATAACTCTCAGACTAGGCAAGATATTTTGATGCATTTTTTTCTAGTGCTATATATACCTTTACTATGGTTGTGGAGAAGTGGTACCACCAGTACCACCAGTACAAAATTGTTTAGAATTTTTTTTTTCTTTTTTTCATTCTCAACTCAACTCAACTTAAAGTCGGGGTTCTATCCCAAATCAGCGCTATACTTATCTTCAATTCAGATTCGCTAATAAGAGGTTATTGACTTCTTGTGTTTTTGAATGCGCCTCCTAAAATTGACCGACGAAATTATAGGGTCCGAAATGTTTATTGTCCTCTGAAAAACAACAAGTTAATAACTCGACTGTTCTTTCTTGCATGGTGTAGTCTGTCGGATTTATAAATCTTGATTCAGCTGCCTCTTTTCCAAAATAGCAGACTAAAAATACTGTTTGCTCTAAAATTTGTGCCATTTTCGCAATAATTTTTTCATTAACTTCAAGAGTGCTGGCATCAATTTGCTCACTTATACAAGCATAAACTGCAGTATCCTTGTCGCGACTGCTTGTTTGTTTACGCCACACATCCAGAAGATCGGCCTTGCAAGTCAAGAGATTACTTCCAAAATAATTAAGTTTCGCAAAAAGTCGCGGGAAGCCCAAAATGAGATTTGGTGTTTTACATCAGGACTTGATGGCTCTACAGCATGGACATACCCACTCACTAAACAAACTTAAACATTTTTTTAAAACTCAATTTAAAGTTGAATTTTTATTACAAAAGCTCTAAATGGACACTAAGTGCTAAATTTACAAATTTTAAGAAATACACGCACAAAATAAGCAACCTATCCACATTTAATACAAACTTTTATATTTATATTTGAAATTGAAATTACTTAGGTTGTTTCGTTGGAGAATAATTAATTTTAAATTGCCTTTCAAGTATGTCAACAGACTTTGACACCTTATAATTACAGACTGGACTGTCATATTAAAATTCGCGGTATGTAACATAACAGCTTAATCTATTCTCAATACGTTCGCATTTAAAAAGCGAAAAGGAGCACAGCAAGATTTATTAGACCTATATAGTCGCACCAATGTATTTTTAAGACTGTTACACAATAAAGTTAAAGAAATTTATTAGAGTACTTTCAAATTGTCAATTAAATGTATCATTCCCTGAAAACTTGTTTTCCATTTTGTTCCTTTTTCTTTCAGAAAAATGTTGTGTTAAAATTTTTTCATTTTTCGTGACTAGCACATTTACTTATCAGCTATACTTGTTGTACTAGGATGACAAATAAATACATAATGAGTTGGCGAGAGACGGGGCGAATTCGCAAGAGCGAACGGACAAAAGCTTTATTGGCTCCCGCTCTCGCCCTACAACTAGTAATTTAAATACAAGCGCCAAGTGCGCAAACACCGCCCCCTCTGAAGGGACGACGTCCTTCAGCCCAGAACGGGCAACAGGTCCAGTTGGTGGACAGCTCGCCGATATTCCCCGTTCTGAGTCCTGACGTCCGCCACGCGAACCTTGCTATCGGCGCCGGCGTGCACCGCTACCACTCGTCCAATCCTCCACTGCTGGGGCGGGAGGTTGTCTTCTGCGACGACGACGAGCGCTCCCACGACGAGGTTGGGCTCTCCCTGGTGCCACTTGGACCGCTGATGGAGGCTGAAGATGTACTTCCGGGACCATCGCTGCCAAAACGAGACGAGACACCTCGCCATCGTCGCAAGCAGGTCAGGCTGATCTGGTCCGGGAGCGCCGCTGATGGTGGGGCCAGAAGAGGGCCGCCGATGAGCAGATGCCCGGGGGTCAGGGCCTCGCCGTCTTTCGGGTCGCTGCTTAGAGCGCCGAGGGGCCTGGAGTTGAGCACGGCCTCCACGCTGGTGAGCAGAGTTCCGAGCTCCTCCGCGGACAAGAGGTCTTGGCCTACGTTCCAAAGGAACAGGTGCTTTGCAGACTTCACACCTGCCTCCCATAGTCCGCCGAAGTGCGGTGCTCTGGGCGGTATGAACGCAAACTCGCATCCTTTTTTGATGCGAATGTTTCGATACCGCCCCCCTGCTCCTCCAGACGGGCTCGGAACTCTCTCATGTGGCGATCTGCGCCGACGAAATTGGTGGCGTTGTCGCACCACACCTTCTCCGGAATCCCGCGACGACTCACGAACCTTTGAAATGCCAACAAGAACACATCAGTGGTTAGGTCAGACACTAATTCTAAGTGGACCGCTTTGGACGCAAAACAGACGAACAAGGCCACGTACGACTTGTACGGTGGCTTACCACGGATACGATACGTTGTGCTGAAGGGACCACAAAAATCAACGCCACAAATATTGAACGGGCGGAGAGCTCGAAGTCTATCTGCTGGCAAGTTTCCCATAATTTGCGTCAAGAGTTGCGGCTTACAGCGAAAGCAGCGCATGCACGACCGAAATGTTCGTCGGCAGACTTCTTGAGCATTAACTAGCCAGATATTCTCGCGCAGACGACTTACGAGAGCTCGTGGACCAGCGTGACAGTTCGTAACGTGCAGGTATGACACATAGGATCTGACGAACTGTGAGCTTTTAGACAGCAACAACGGGAATTTGGCTTCGTACGGGATAGGAGCATTCAATAACCGACCCCCAACTCGTAGCAATGTCGAGGAGAACCAACCTAATTTATTTTCCTGAAGAAAAGGGTTTAACTTTTGAATATTCGTTGCTACCGGTTTATTTTTCCGAATTTTACTTATGTCGTCCCTGAATTCGTGAAATTGGATAACTTCGACAATTTTATCGAAAGCAAAATTTAGTTCTTTTGGCGAAATACTTTTTCCAAAGGGCTTCGACACCTTTCTGCACCTTTGAATAAAATGAAAAACCCACACGAAAACTCTCAGAAGCTTCAGGTGCGACGAAAAGGACTCTATTTTCTGAAGCACATAATTTGGCTCTGGGCTGACTACGAGAGCTATTGCCGATTTGCGAAGCTCCATCGACATTACATCAGCCGGCAATTCGAAATGTTTATTTACAGGTCAATTATTTTCTGAGTCTAGCAAGAACGAAGGCCCACCGAACCAAATGGACGTTGTAAGCTCCTCTACGTCACATCCTCGGGACACTATGTCTGCTGGGTTGACTTTCGTGGGAACGTGTCTCCAAATTGCTTTCTCCGACCACTCCTGAATTTCTGCAACCCGGTTCGAAACAAAAACCCACAACGACGAGGGATGGGTTTTAATCCAGTGTAAAGTGATCTCGGAGTCTGTCCACAGGAAAACATTCGCAATGGGAGAATTTAGCAATGGCCTGACACGATTATAGAGATCTTCTAATAGGTGAGCTGCACACAGCTCAAGGCGAGGCAAAGTTTTCGTCTTGAGGGGAGCTACTTTCGATTTGGCGGTCAATAAAGACACTTTCAAACCTTCAGCAGTTTGAGTCCGAACGTAGATGCACGCTCCATACCCTCGCATGGAAGCGTCAGCGAAACCATGTATTTGAATCGGGACTTGACGAATCGCGATACCTTAATTTTAGGCAGCTGCAGAAGCGTCGCTTTAAACGTCTCCCACGACGTGAGCAACTGCATCGGTAGCGACTCGCCCCAATCTAATTTTCGAAGCCACAGTTCCTGCAACAACATCTTTGCCTTTGTGACCAAAGGACACAAGAGGCCAAGTGGGTCGAAAAGTCGAGCAGTCACCGACAAAATATTTCGTTTAGTCGCGCGAAGATCCAGGAAAGAGTCATCCAACCGAAATTGAAAGTAATCTTTAACCGGTAACCAAACCACGCCAAGGGTCTTGGTTACGTCTGAGTCTGCCATAAGTGGCATTACAGCGCTATCAGGTCCTCAACGCATCCGGCGCCAGTCAACAAATCGTCAACATAAAAATCATTCTGAATAACCTTTGCGGCTATTGGATGAGTTGCTTGCGCCATCTCTCCTAGCCGCATTAAACACCGAATCGCCAAAAAAGGTGCTGGCGAAGTTCCATATGTAACGGTGTTCAACTTAAAGATTTTCAGGGACTCAGAAGGATCTCGTCTCCATACTATGAGCTGGAAGTTACGATCAGCTTTGTCCACCATCACTTGGCGATACATCTTTTTGACGTCGGCCGCAAGGGCAAACTTATGCAATCTAAACCGAAGCAGAGTCGAGTACAGCTCCTCTTGAATAGTTGGGCCTGCCATCAAGATGTCATTCAACGCTACCTGCGTAGAAGTACGGCTCGATGCATCGAAAACTACTCTCAACTTAGTTTAAGTACTTTGTGGCCGTAAAACGCATTGGTGCGGAATGAAATAGTGCGGAGTATTCGCAATTTTGTCATTGGTGGAGGACATGTGGCCCAGTGAAACATGTTCCTCCATGAATTCAATATACATCTTCTTCAGCGAAGGGTCCTTTGACAATATCCTATCTAGCGACAAAAATCTACGTTTCGCAACTTCGTATGACGAACCAAGAATATTTGGGTCAGATTTAAACGGCAAACGAACCGAAAATCTACCGGACGACAATCTTTGAGTATTTTTCTCAAAGTGTTGTTGACAGAGTTGTTGCTCAGGAGTATGGAATTTAGCCTTGGGCGGCAAGTCCTCCACAGACCAAAATTTCTGCAGGGTTGTGTCAATTGACTCCAACGCTTCCTCCTGGCAGCTGCGATGTACCCTTTTTTCCGCGTTTTTATTATTTTCAGAGGCACATCTCCCTGACACTATCCAGCCGAGAACTGTCTTTTGTAAGATGGGGAATTCAGGCCCCTGCCTCATCTGGCCAAAGAATGTGTCAGCGCCGATAAGCATATCTATTTTTTTAGGGCTTGAAGAAGAATGGATCTGCCAGCTGAATATTTTCAGGCACCCTTCACCCGCTGGTGTTCACCGCTTGATCCGGATGATAACCAGAAATATTTTTCATAATCCAAAAATCGGACGACAATTGGCTGTTCCCTACTCGCGACTTCACAATCGTGTGTATTTTTTTTGTGTCTTGGGCATTAGTTCCAACAATGCCTCGCAAGCTCATGCACACGTCCTCTCTTGTAATTTTGAGCCTCTGAGCGAGCTCATCGGTTACAAAGTTTATTTGTGAACCAGAGTCGAGCAACGCTCGAGCTAATACAAACATGGTGACCCCGACGTGATTAGCAGTAGAGTTCGCGAGTTTTAATTTTTTCGGTGAAGAACTATAAACATTAAATACTACACAAAAACCAATTCATTCGTGTCGGTTCGGCCAATAAATTAAATTCAATAATTTCGTCGCTGAAAATTTTCTGCCGTTCTTGAAGTTGCGCCTGACGTTTCGGCAAATTTAATTGCTCAATTTGCTGCTGCCGCCAAAGTTAAGAAGGAAGTTGCAATTATCAAGTCGGCCATCCAGGTATAGAGTGCCAAAAGTTGAATGTTAATCTGTGGCGTTTTGTCAATTGTGTTTTGGCCCATCTTTCAAATTTTTGCATTCGTGTAAAAATCGGTTGATAGTGAGCAATCTAACCAAGATATAAAAATTTGCATGTACTAACAACCAAAATTCTACAATAAACATAATATATTTCGAATTATATGTGAATCGCTTTGGCCAAAAAACAAGCAAATAAAATACTCGTCGTCGACGCAATTAGTGCGAACTTAATTCCCCCAACTTTCGTCGTAGTGAGCACCAATTTAGGGTATAAATAAAAATAGCTGGAAAAAAGTGCAAATTGTGAAAAGTGTAGCTCTCAGAAAATTAGCGGCAATAACTTTCGCCGCAGTTTGTCACAACATTTCTCGCGCTTTTCAGAATTTTCCCGCGCTTTTCCAATTTTTCCGCGCTTTTCATAATTTTGCGCGCATTTTGGCGTCAGGCTTATATATTCGTTGCCCTTAGTTATCCGTTAGCAGTTGCACAGGAAGAGCCGCTAGCCGCGTACACATACACACGCACACCGACACCGCTACCGCTATTTCGAGTTATCTTTTGTCGTTTTCGTTCTCGATCGCTGCAGCAGTGCAATTTTCGGTCTGCCTAAACGTTTGTTCGTTTTTTCGGTACGCTTGAGCTTGAGCGGTAGCTCCCCTACAGTGCGTGAGTTACCGCTGATGTCTTCCCGATGACATCACCTCCACCCAAACCCCCTCGGGCATTGTCCCACTAACGGCGATGCCGTTCAACCCGGACATAGGATCGCCAACGCAGCGGTTTCTGGATGCCGGATCGTGTAAACAACTGGGTCTCGGGCATCCGGCCGAAAAAGCTGACCTAGGAGATTTCGCAAACTCAACATATGTACCCCACCCGCAAACGAAGCTCTCATTGTACTTGAAACCAGAAATAAAAATCAGTCTTAGAGCGACACTTGGAAGTATAAGTCTTTCATTCCCGAAACCTCCTAACTCGACAGCCTACACCAGCCAGATCCGACCTCTAATTACACCAGCCAGATCCGACCTCTAATCTACACCAGCCAGATCCGGCTTTCGACTATAATTGGCGCAGCCGGTTTTTTAAAAGAACCAAGGATGAAATTCAGCGAGATCATCATAGTAGTTACTATGTAATAATTCGGGTAAGCCAAGGGGCAAAGTAAAATAAAATATACAAGTGGAAATGAAAGTGCAAACATTTTTGTGTGCCCACAAAGAAATGTGGATAATAAAGAAAATATATATATTTGAACAAAATTTTTTCTCAACGATCTGAGTCAACAAGTTAGTGACGGTTAACAAAAATTTATAACAAATACCCATTTGGTGTTTATCAATTGTTGACCAGCACAGTATACACTGTACATTAAATGTGGTTATCTCAATCTATCTAAATCAAACTATGTATCTATACGAATTGTGAACATCAATCGCTGATCGGCACAAAATGCATCGCGCATTGTTATAGATATATAAAACGACATGTTAAAAGAAAAAAATATATATAAATAAAATTTTATACACGACAAATTTTTATTATATAACTATACCAATTGTGACCATCAATCCAAAACATATAATTCCAAAATTCACATATATATCTCCTAAATCTTTAATTACACAAATACGTATTTTCCCCACCTAATGTCAAGGAAGAAAACTAGAACTAGACTAGGTCTCAGGAATAGTACTAGCCTACCCAATATTAGGGAAGAAGAAATTATAATCATGGATTCGGGAAACGCATCAGGCTCTAGGACCACTAGACCCACTGATAGTGCCACTAACAATATGGGTAATACTAGTACCATTCTAAACACTTCGTCAACCACAACCCTAAATACCACTCTTAACCCAACCGATATATTAGCCTTCGTCAAACAATTGCCTACTTTCGAAGGGACCCCAGGTACCCTCCAGAAATTTATTGTAAGCGTTGAGGAAATTATTATGCTAATAAGGGGAACGGACCAGACCCCGTACGGACAATTACTACTAAGAACCTTGAGAAACAAAATTATAGGAAAAGCGGACGAGACTCTGAATATCTTGGACACCAAGCTAGAATGGGACAGTATCAGGGAAAATCTGCAGCGTATGTATGCCTCCAAAAAGACAGAACCAATACTCATCGCCGAAGTTCAGAACCTTCCCGCTAGTTTGTCCCTGGGTAAATTATTTTTCGAAATCACAAGACTCCGTAGCGAACTTTTGTCACTCCCCGCAGACCCAGACCACGGTGTAAGTGCAGCATCAAAAAGAGCTCTTTATGATGGAATTTGCCTTAACGCCTTCCTCGTCGGGCTACGAGACCCACTCAGAACGGTCATCCGAGCCCGGAATCCGACAACGATCGAGGCGGCTTACGAGTGGTGCCAAGCTGAGCAGAACTTCATTTATCAAAAACAAAACAAACTACAAAACAATAGATTCAACTCAGACCGCAATAGACCCTATCAGAGGGGTTCGTACCAGAACAACTCCGTTGGTGGAAATAACTACTCTTTCAATAATTACGGGCAAGATTATCGTGGAAATTCCTATTCCTCGGGAAACCCGTTCCGCCAGGGCCCCAACCAAAGCCAGCATCGTTTCAATAACAACAGGCAGAATAACGACAATAGAATGGGAGGAAATAATACCGTTCAAAATCGTAGCAGTACCTCACGCAGGCCTGCTCCCAATTTTAACAACATTGACGACAGCTCAAATTTTCAACAAGAAGCCTCGACCGACAAGTCGGTTACATAAACAAAAACACGCACGGTCTATCTCTTCCCTATATAGTTATCACTCTATCCTATTCCCCAAAACCACTAAAATTCCTCATCGATACCGGTTCCACTTATTCTTTTGTAGACCCAAGCCTTATCCCGCAAGATGCCATACAAAAATTAGAAAATGATGTCCGAATCACAACAGTACTGGAAAGTTATTCGCTGACCTTAAGGGCTGTACTACCCATACCAATAGAATTTAAAGAACATGGAGAAATTCAGTTACTACTTTTCAAATTCCACCCATACTTTGATGGTCTTCTTGGAATGGATTTCCAAACAGACCGGAAAGTAAAGATTAATATTGAGGAACTTAAAATCGAAACCCCATTCACCATAATCAACATTATTACAGAAGTTAATAGAGGAACAGACGAACTTTTTATCCAGCCCCAAAGTAAAACCATTATCAAACTACCAGTAAATCTAATGGAAGGTGACTTTCTCTGTAATTCAAATTTATTCAAACAAATTTTAATTAAAATTAAATTTAAAAAATTTCAAGATCTTTTCTATGATGACGCGACACCTCTCACATTTTCCAACACGGTCAAGCACCCTATCCCGACCACCGACAACATACCAATACATGTCAAAACGTACAGATATCCATATATACATAAGGAGGGGGTCCGAAAACAAATATCCAAAATGCTTGAACAAAATATTATAAAAAACAGCCATTCCCCTTGGGGTGCCACCGTGTGGGTAGTTCCAAAAAAATCTGACTCCCCCGAACAAAAGAAGTGGAGATTGGTAATAGATTTCAGGAAACTGAACGAGAAAACCATCTCCGACAGGTATCCGATCCCCAATATTAACGACATTCTTGACAACATCGGTAGGGCCAAATATTTTTCCACTTTAGATTTGGCTAGCGGGTTTCATCAAATCCAGATGGACCCCAGGGACATGGCCAAAACAGCCTTCTCGGTGGAAAACGGACATTACGAATTCACGAGAATGCCCTTCGGACTGAAAAACGCCCCAGCTACCTTCCAAAGGGTAATGGATAATGTACTAGGCGAATTAATAGGAGACATCTGCTTAGTCTATCTTGACGACATCATTATATTCTCTGCCTCCCTCCAAAAACACTTAATGGACATAAGCTCTGTATTTCAGAGATTACGCCAAGCCAATCTAAAAATTCAAATCACCAAGTCAAATTTCTTGAGAAAAGAAATCGATTTCTTGGGACACGTAATAACACAGGATGGTATCAAACCAAACCCAGACAAAATAGCAGCGGTGAAAAATTTCCCTTGCCCAAAAACTGCTAAACAAATAAAATCCTTTGTAGGATTATTGGTTTATTATATATTATTGGGTTATAGAATAACGAAACCCATTTCTCGTCAGCTTAAAGGTGGCAAATCCGTCATTAGATGCAGAATTTATAGAGGCGTTTGAAATTTGCAAAACTCTTCTAACAAACCACCCGATCTTGCAACACCCAAACTTCCAAAAACCATTTTCTCTCACTACGGACGCAAGTAACTTCGCCATTGGTGCCGTTCTCTCCCAGGGCCCTGACGGGTCCGACAGACCAATTTGTTTCGCGAGTAGAACCTTAAATGAAGCGGAAACCCGGTATTCAACTATAGAGAAAGAAATGTTAGCAATAATCTGGGCAGTAAAGTACTTTCGCCCATATTTGTATGGCAACAAATTCCAATCATTACAGATAACAAGCCCTTAGTATGGTTACAAAACTTTAAGGGCCAAAACCCGAAGCTCCTTCGTTGGAAACTAACCCTCTCTGAGTACGATTACGATATTGTCTACAAAAAGGCTCACAAAACGTCATTGCCGATGCTTTGAGTAGAATTGAACCAACATACTTGCCAACGACGGCGACCGCACCATTTCACCTAGTATCCCAGTAGCCCAAAAGGCACTTAACACATTCAACACTCAAGTTATATTCGAAATCGGCCAGACCCCCTCATTTGTAACATGCAATCCATCTAAAAATAAAACACGGACACGTATAACGGAACCATCCTATACCTTAGAAGAAATCACAGATATTTTAAAACCAATTTTAACACCAAACAAGACCTTGGCAGTTCACTCACCCGACGAAATTTTCGATATAATTCAAAATGCTTACACCAAATATTTCGCAGACTCCGGTTTGTATAAGATCTACAGATGTCTCATTCTCTTACACGAGCCTATCGACCCGAACGAAATTAAGTGCCTAATAAAAGCCCATCATTCTAACAACAATCATAGAGGTGTGGAAGTGATGTACCAGCATCTGAAAAGGGAAATTTACGTACCCAAAATAAAATCTCTAATCTCACAAGCAATCCGGGATTGCGAAACCTGCCTTACACTTAAGTACGTAAGGTGTCCACAAAAACCACCATTTGTTTTACCAGAAATACCGAACAGGCCCCTAGAAATAATACACACGGACATATATACTATCAATAATAATTATAACCTAACAATTATTGATAAATTCTCCAAATTCGCTCAAGCCTACCAGTTAACCAACAGAAACTCAATTCTTGTTATCAAAGCCTTTAAAACCTTCTTTTGCCAGTTTGGAATACCCAAAAAAAAAACACTTGATCAGGGGGCCGAGTTCTCTGGTGCTATTTTCAAAGACTTCTTGGCACAATACGAAATAGAACTTCATATTACTTCCTTTCAACAGTCCAGTAGTAACTCTGTAGTAGAACGTTTACATTCCACTCTAACAGAGATTTATAGAATCATTTTGAGTAAGAGAAAGGAATTAAAATTAACCATTGAACTCGATGAGATACTTTCCGAAACCATAATAACCTACAACAATGCGATCCACTCTAGTAAAAATTTAACTTCATTCGAACTTTTTAGTGGCCGCACTCACATCTTTGAAAAAACAATCAAATTCGACAGTGAACACGATTACCTACAAAAACTTAACGAATTCCAAACTGAACTATACCCGACCTTAAAGAAACACATGGCGGACGCAACGAAAAGACGAATAGATCGCTTAAACGAGAACAGGAAAACCCCCCTGACTTACCGGTTGGAACTTCTATTTTTCGCAAGGAAAATAAGAGAAATAAAATCACACCTCGTTTTAGTAAGCACAAGGTTTTACTGGACAGCGGAGTAACATTACGAACAATAAGGAAACAAAAACTACACAAGCAAAAAGTTAGGAGAGCTGTAATACAGACAAATGACACATAAGCATACTTGCGAAACTTGGTTAATCATACTCCCAATGTAATTTTACAGATTGAGCTTGGGAACAACTCAACGGCTCGTTAGCGAAATATTGGATAAAGACCAACCCCTTTTAAAAATCAACCTGGGTACAGCGAGAGTGGTAAAATCATTTAAAATATTTAAACATGTAATTCATCTGAAAAATTATGAGGAATCGGCAGCTAAAATAAAGGAGGTGATAGGAAACCTACCCGACGAACAGGGTTTTGAAGATTTGAAACTCACCTTACATCAAAAATTATCTCAAGTTCAACAAAGACTAAATTCCTTGCTTCCCAACAATGGGGGTAATAGGCCCAGGAGAGGATTAATTAATGGATTAGGCCACATAGTTGAAATAGTTTCAGGATATTTCAGCCTATGACGAGGCAAAAATAAACAAAGACTTAGAGGCCTTACGCAGTAATTTCGAAACGAACCTTATTTTCCAAAATGAAACACGTATAAGATTTGAGGAAATAACTAACCACATTAACAGGGAGCAAGAGCTTATAGGCAATTTTGTAAATTCATACCAGAATAAAATCTTAAAACAAATAGATGAGGAACAGAAAAACATTCAACTTATCCAATATATAGACAGGATTAATTTTAACATAGATTTAATTTACAATCACTTAAATAATATAGCAGAAAGCCTACTATTTGCCAAATTAAAAATAGTCCCGAAATACTTATTAAATTCTATGGAAATGGAAAAATTAAAAACTTTACTAGCAGATCAGAAAGTAGAAGTTCAGTTGGAACACGAATTATATAATGTGCTTTCAGTAGAATCCACTACTATTAATAAAACACTCATATTTAACATTAAAGTTCCAATTCTGTCCCAACAATCTTACAATTTATACCGACTCATAGCACTACCACTTAACAAAACAATGTTTGTAAACGTACCGAATGTTATTATTAAAAATGATGTAGAAATTAAGATTATTGATACACCTTGTATAAAAGTGGGTAGTACACATGTTTGCGAAACTCCTTCGACTCCGAATAACACAGAATGCCTCTACAACTTTCTGGACGACAGGGAAGCGACCTGCAGCACAATAAAAGGGACCATCAGCCACAGATCTTCATTCCCATAAAGAGATTGATGGTGATCCTCAATGTGGAGAACTTGAACATCACCTCCAACTGCATCTCCAGTAAGATCTTTAGCGGCTCTATGCTCATAAAATACGATAACTGTTCTATCTCCGCCAACGGGACCAAGTACGTCGAGGCCGCCACTACAATAATTGACGACATTGAAGTAAACCTCCCTCACATCCAACACTTAACAACAATTCCCGAGGTCGAACCCTTAAACCTTCAAGTACTACATCTGAGCAACCTGGAAAATGGATTGGCAGTTTCCAACATAGAAGAACGTGCCACTACTCACCTGTCAATCATATACATACTCGTGGCATCGTCAATCCTGATTACAACTGTGGCTTGGACCTTTAAAAGGAAGGAGATAATTTTTCCCCCTACCCCTGCGGACACCATTGTCACTCCCGCCATACCTTCATTATGGCCATCGTTCCAAGCTAAGGGGGGAGGAGTTACCGCTGATGTCTTCCCGATGACATCACCTCCACCCAAACCCCCGCGGGCATTGTCCCACAAACGGCGATGCCGTTCAACCCGGACATAGGATCGCCAACGCGCGGTTTCTGGATGCCGGATCGTGTAAACAACTGGGTCTCGGGCATCCGGCCGAAACCGCTGACCTAGGAGATTTCGCAAACTCAACATATGTACCCCACCCGCAAACGAAGCTCTCATTGTACTATAAACCAGAAATAAAAATCAGTCTTAGAGCGACACTTGGAAGTATAAGTCTTTCATTCCCGAAACCTCCTAACTCGACAGCCTACACCAGCCAGATCCGACCTCTAATTACACCAGCCAGATCCGACCTCTAATCTACACCAGCCAGATCCGGCCGTCGACTATAATTCGTGCGTGCGGCATATATATAAAAACCCTATGTAGATTTTTCGCTGTAATTCTCTCGGCACTTAGCTCCCTTACACCCTGTGCGATCGGTATATTACTCGTTGATTTTTTATTATATTATTTAACAAATAAATAATTTAATAAAAATAAATATTTAACACCTCTTCGATACCAACCAAATAAATACAAATAAACGCAATGGCAACTAAGGATATCGAAGAGCTTAAACACCAACGAGATGTTTGCTGAAAAGTGTTAACCGAACTTATCGCCACTTAAAAGAAGCTAAATTATCAGTAAATCCGGTCGAGCTTGAGTGTCGATTAGAGATTCTAAATACGCACATTCAATGCTTCACTTTTGCAAAACCAAATAGAAGTGAAAGATACAAAAGATGTATACCGCGAAGAGTTGGAAGAGAGGGCCGTAATGACAAAGTCATTGCTGATTTCAATTTTAAACAAGTGCAAACAAAATAATATCGAGAAATCCGCTCCGCCAGCAAATCGCCCGCCTCAATGCCGTCTGCCGAGCGTTGCTCTCCCAACTTTTAGCGGAAAACACTCCGAATTTAAAAATTTTATAAGCCTTTTCGAAACTTTCGTTGACAAAGATGACACTTTACACGATAATGAAAAATTCAATCATTTAATTTCGTGCTTAGCTGGAGACGCTTTAGGAAGAGTTAGGGCCTTTCAAGTCACTGCGGGAAATTATCCCAAAGCCCTTGCTAGCCTGAAACGGGTGTACGATAATGGTTGTCATATTTTTTTTGACAACATATCGACACTTTTTAATTTCCAAAAAATTTCCCAGCCTTCAGCTACAGCCTTGAGAACCCTCATCGACACGGTCACAGCCTTGGTATGACTCCTTGCTGTCTATTGGGGATGATAGACGAATTACTAATGCTATTTTAATACATCTGGTAATGAGCAAGGTCGATGCAGGAACTAAAAGAAAATGGGAAGAACAGTTAGATTATACTTCGCTTCCACTTTGGAGCGAATGTGAGGCGGCCCTCAACAGGCGATACCAACACATGGTAGCAGAAGAGGCTTCCAAGCCTAAAACTGTTCAGCAGACCCAATCTAACCCTAAGAAGAATGGAAATAGGAGTTTTTCGTTTGTCGCTGCCAGGAACGTCCCTGTTCAATGCATGAATTGCAACTCAGCTGAACATCAGATTGGAAACTGCGCTTCCTTCGCAGCTCTAACAGTTCAGCAAAGATTCGATTTCGCTAAAAGAGCACCCTTATGCACTAACTGCTTAACACACTGTCAAAAAATGCAAATAGAACAGATGTAGAGTGTGCAATTCCTCACATCACACTTTGCTACACATTATCATCCGGATCAAGCGGTGAACACCAGCGGGTGAAGGGTGCCTGAAAATATTCAGCTGGCAGATCCATTCTTCTTCAAGCCCTAAAAAAATAGATATGCTTATCGGCGCTGACACATTCTTTGGCCAGATGAGGCAGGGGCCTGAATTCCCCATCTTACAAAAGACAGTTCTCGGCTGGATAGTGTCAGGGAGATGTGCCTCTGAAAATAATAAAAACGCGGAAAAAAGGGTACATCGCAGCTGCCAGGAGGAAGCGTTGGAGTCAATTGACACAACCCTGCAGAAATTTTGGTCTGTGGAGGACTTGCCGCCCAAGGCTAAATTCCATACTCCTGAGCAACAACTCTGTCAACAACACTTTGAGAAAAATACTCAAAGATTGTCGTCCGGTAGATTTTCGGTTCGTTTGCCGTTTAAATCTGACCCAAATACTCTTGGTTCGTCATACGAAGTTGCGAAACGTAGATTTTTGTCGCTAGAAAGGAAATTGTCAAAGGACCCTTCGCTGAAGAAGATGTATATTGAATTCATGGAGGAACATGTTTCACTGGGCCACATGTCCTCCACCAATGACAAAATTGCGAATACTCCGCACTATTTCATTCCGCACCAATGCGTTTTACGGCCACAAAGTACTTAAACTAAGTTGAGAGTAGTTTTCGATGCATCGAGCCGTACTTCTACGCAGGTAGCGTTGAATGACATCTTGATGGCAGGCCCAACTATTCAAGAGGAGCTGTACTCGACTCTGCTTCGGTTTAGATTGCATAAGTTTGCCCCTGCGGCCGACGTCAAAAAGATGTATCGCCAAGTGATGGTGGACAAAGCTGATCGTAACTTCCAGCTCATAGTATGGAGACGAGATCCTTCTGAGTCCCTGAAAATCTTTAAGTTGAACACCGTTACATATGGAACTTCGCCAGCACCCTTTTTGGCGATTCGGTGTTTAATGCGGCTAGGAGAGATGGCGCAAGCAACTCATCCAAAAGCCGCAAAGGTTATTCAGAATGATTTTTATGTTGACGATTTGTTGACTGGCGCCGGATGCGTTGAGGACCTGATAGCGCTGTAATGCCACTTATGGAAGACTCAGACGTAACCAAGACCCTTGGCGTGGTTTGGTTACCGGTTAAAGATTACTTTCAATTTCGGTTGGATGACTCTTTCCTGGATCTTCGCGCGACAAAACGAAATATTTTGTCGGTGACTGCTCGACTTTTCGACCCACTTGGCCTCTTGTGTCCTTTGGTCACAAAGGCAAAGATGTTGTTGCAGGAACTGTGGCTTCGAAAATTAGATTGGGGCGAGTCGCTACCGATGCAGTTGCTCACGTCGTGGGAGACGTTTAAAGCGACGCTTCTGCAGCTGCCTAAAATTAAGGTATCGCGATTCGTCAAGTCCCGATTCAAATACATGGTTTCGCTGACGCTTCCATGCGAGCGTATGGAGCGTGCATCTACGTTCGGACTCAAACTGCTGAAGGTTTGAAAGTGTCTTTATTGACCGCCAAATCGAAAGTAGCTCCCCTCAAGACGAAAACTTTGCCTCGCCTTGAGCTGTGTGCAGCTCACCTATTAGAAGATCTCTATAATCGTGTCAGGCCATTGCTAAATTCTCCCATTGCGAATGTTTTCCTGTGGACAGACTCCGAGATCACTTTACACTGGATTAAAACCCATCCCTCGTCGTTGTCGGTTTTTGTTTTGAACCGGGTTGCAGAAATTCAGGAGTGGTCGGAGAAAGCAATTTGGAGACACGTTCCCACGAAAGTCAACCCAGCAGACATAGTGTCCCTAGGATGTGACGTAGAGGAGCTTACAACGTCCATTTGGTTCGGTGGGCCTTCGTTCTTGCTAGACTCAGAAAATAATTGACCTGTAAATAAACATTTCGAATTGCCGGCTGATGTAATGTCGATGGAGCTACGCAAATCGGCAATAGCTCTCGTAGTCAGCCCATAGCCAAATTATGTGCTTCAGAAAAAAGAGTCCTTTTCGTCACACCTGAAGCTTCTGAGAGTTTTCGTGTGGGTTTTTCGTTTTATTCAAAGGTGCAGAAAGGTGTCGAAGCCCTTTGGAAAAAGTATTTCGCCAAAAGAACTAGATTTTGATTTCGATAAAATTGTCGAAGTTATCCAATTTCACGAATTCAGGGACGACATAAGTAAAATTCGGAAGAATAAACCGGTAGCAACGAATACTTTTTAACCGGTAACTAAACCACGCCAAGGGTCTTGGTTACGTCTGAGTCTTCCATAAGTGGCATTACAGCGCTATCAAATGCGGATAACTCTGGGCAGTTTGAAAACCACTTTGCCAATTCCAAGCCTGCCTCTTGCAAGACCTGAGAAACTTCGTCTCGAAGACTTTGCAGGTCCTTAACGCATCCGGCGCCAGTCAACAAATCGTCAACATAAAAATCATTCTGAATAACCTTTGCGACTTTTGGATGAATTGCTTGCGCAATCTCTCCTAGCCGCATTAAACACCGAATCGCCAAAAACGGTGCTGGCAAAGTTCCATATGTACCGGTGTTTAACTTAAAGATTTTCAGAGACTCGGAAGGATCTCGTCTCCATACTATGAGCTGGAAGTTTCGGTCAGCTTCGTCCACCATCACTTGGAGGTACATCTTTTTGACGTCGGCCGCAAGGGCAAACTTATGCATTCTAAACCGAAGCAGAGTGGAGTACAGCTCCTCTTGGAAGGCTGGGCCTACCATCAAGATGTCATTCAACGCTACCTGCGTGGAAGTACGACTCGATGCATCGAAAACTACTCTCAATTTAGTTGTATCACTTTGTGGCCGTAGAACGCATTGGTGTGGGATGAAATAGTGCGGAGTATTCGAAATTTCGTCATTGTTGGAGGGCATGTGGCCCATTGAAACATATTCCTCCATGAATTCAAGAAACAACTTCTTCAGCGAAGGGTCCTTTGACAATTTCCTTTCTAGCGACAAAAATCTACGTTTCGCAACTTCGTATGACGAACCAAGAGTATTGTGTCAGATTTGAACGGCAAACGAACCGAAAATCTACCGGACGACAATCTTAGAGTATTTTTCTCAAAGTGTTGTTGACAGAGTTGTTGCTCATAAGTATGGACTTTAGCCATGGGCGGCAAGTCCTCCACCGACCAAAATTTCTGCACGGTTGTGTCAATTGACTCCAACGCTTCCTCCTGGCAGCTGAGATGTACCATTTTTTCAGCCTTTACATTATTTTCAGAGGCTTGAAGAAGAATGGACCTGCCAACTGAATATTCGCAGGTACCCTCCACACGCTGGTGTTCACCGCTTGATCCGGATGATAACCAGAAATATTTTTCATAATCCAAAAATCGGACGACAACTGGCTGTTCCATACTCGCGACAATCGTGAGTATTTTTTTGTGGCTTGGGCACTAGTTCCACCAATACCTCGCAAGCTCATGCACACGTCCCTCTTGTAATTTTGAGCCTCTGAACCAGCTAATCGGTCACAAAATTTATTTGTGAACCAGAGTCGAGTAACGCTCGAGCTAATACAAACTCGCCACTATTGGTTTGAACGCTCACAACAGCAGTTGCAGAAATGACTCGATCCGATGCAGTCGCAGGCGAAACATGCGAAGTGGAAGGAGTCTCCTGCATTAGGGGGTGGCAACGCGAGATTTGTGTTCTACATCTGTTCGACTTGCATTTTTTTTTACCGTGTGACCCTTTCTTAAGCAGTTAATGCATAAGAGTGCGCGAAAACTTGTGACTGCAGTAGTTCGACGATGTTAAATTGCGAATTTGTGAAACTATTTCGAAAGCGCGACGAAAAGGAGTGGCTACGATGATGTTCGATTGATCACTGACTATTATATTTCAATAATTTCTCTTAGAACCTAACTTATGCTACGGTGGCGAGAGACGGGGCGAATTCGCAAGAGCGAACGGACGAAAGCTTTATTGGCTCCCGCTCTCGCCCTACAACTAGTGATTAAAATACCAGCGCCAAGTGCGCAAACACCGCACCCTCTGAAGGGACGGCGTCCTTCAGCCCAGAACGGGCAACAGGGCCAGTCAGTGGACAGCTCGCCGATATTCCCCGTTCTGCGTCCTAAGGTCCGCCACGCGAACCTCGCTATCGGCGCCGGCGTGCACCGCTACCACTCGTCCAATCCTCCACTGCTGGGGCGGGAGGTTGTCTTCTGCGACGACGACGAGCGCTCCCACGACGAGGTTGGGCTCCCCCTGGTGCCACTTGGACCGCTGCTGGAGGCTGGAGATGTACTCCCGGGACCATCGGTGCCAAAACCCGTGCCTGAGAGACGAGACACCTCGCCATCGTCGCAAGCAGGTCAGGCTGATCTGGTCCGGGAGCGCCGCTGATGGTGGGGCCAGAAGAGGGCCGCCGATGAGCAGATGCCCGGGGGTCAGGGCCTCGCCGTCTTTCGGGTCGCTGCTTAGAGCGCCGAGGGGCCTGGAGTTGAGCACGGCCTCCACGCTGGTGAGCAGAGTTCCGAGCTCCTCCGCGGTCTTGGCCTACCGTCCAAAGGAACAGGTGCTTTGCAGACTTCACACCTGCCTCCCATAGTCCGCCGAAGTGCGGTGCTCTGGGCGGTATGAACGCAAACTCGCATCCTTTTTTTGATGCGAATGTTTCGATACCGCCCCCCTGCTCCTCCAGACGGGCTCGGAACTCTCTCATGTGGCGATCTGCGCCGACGAAATTGGTGGCGTTGTCGCACCACACCTTCTCCGGAATCCCGCGACGACTCACGAACCTTTGAAATGCCAACAAGAACACATCAGTGGTTAGGTCAGACACTAATTCTAAGTGGACCGCTTTGGACGCAAAACAGACGAACAAGGCCACGTACGACTTGTATGGTGGCTTACACCGGAAACGATACGTTGTGCTGAAGGGAGCACAAAAATCAACGCCACAAATATTGAACGGGCGGAGTGCTCGAAATCTATCTGCTGGCAAGTTCCCCATAATTTGCGTCAAGAGTTCCGGCTTGCAGCGAAAGCAGCGCATGCACGACCGAACTGTTCGTCGGTAGACTTCTTGAGCATTAACTGCCCATATTTTGACAATTCGTAGCGTGCAGGTATGACACATAGGATCTGACGAACTGTGAGCTTTTAGACAGCAACAACGGGAATTTGGCTTCGTATGGGATAGGAGCATTCAATAACCGACCCCCAACTCGTAGCAATGTCGAGGAACACCAATCTAATTTATTTTCATGAAGAAAAGGGTTTAACTTTTGAATATTCGTTGCTACCGGTTTATTTTTCCGAATTTTACTTATGTCGTCCCTGAACTCGTGAAATTGGATAACTTCGACAATTTTCTCAAAAGAGAAATCCAGTTCTCTTGGCGAAATTATTTTTTTTAAAGGGATTTGACACCTTTCTGCACTTTTGAATAAAACGAAAAACCCACACGAACACTTTCAGAAGCTTCAGAAGCGACGAAAAGGACTCAGTTTTCTGAAGCAAATAATTTGGTTTTGGACTGACTACGAGAGCTAGTGCCGATTTGCGTAGCTCCATCGACACTACATCAGCCGGCAGTTCGAAAAGTCTATTTACAGTCCAATTATTTTCTGAGTCTAGCAAGAACGAAGGCCCACCGAACCAAATGGAAGTTGTAAGCTCCTCTACGTCACATCCTCGGGACACTATGTCTGCTGGGTTGACTTTCGTGGGAACGTGTCTCTAAATTCGAAACAAAAACTGACAACGCCAAGGGATGGGATTTGATCCAGTGTAAAGTGATCTCGGAGTCTGTCCACATGAAATCAATCTCAATGGGACAATTTAGCAAATGCCTGACACGACTAAAGAGATCTGCTAAAAGGTGAGCTGCACACAGCTCAAGGCGAGGCAATGTTTTGGTCTTGAGGCGAGTTACTTTCGATTTGGCGGTCAAACCTTCAGCAATTTGAGTCCGAACGTAGATGCAAGCTCCACACGCTCGCATGGAAGCGTTAGTGAAACCATGAATTTGAATCGGGACTTGTGGATCTGTGTTGACGAATCGCGATACCTTAATTTTCGGCAGCTGCAGAAGCGTCGCTTTAAACGTCTCCCACGTCTCCTCCTGGCAGCTGAGATGTACCATTTTTTCAGCCTTTACTTTATTTTCAGAGGCACATCTCCCTGACACTATCCAGCCGAGACCTGTCTTTTGAAAGATGGGAAGTTCAGGCCCCTGCCTGTGGCTTGGGCATTAGTTCCACCAAAGCCTCGCAAGCTCATGCACACGTCCTCTCTTGTAATTTTGAGCCTCCGAGCGAGCTCATCGGTCACAAAGTTTACCAGAGTCGAGCAACGCTCGAGCTAATACAATCTCGCCACTTTTGGCTTGAACGCTCACAACGCCAGTTGCCAGAATGACTCGATCCGATGCATTCGCATGCAAAACATGCGACGTGGATGGAGACTCCTGCATGAGCGTGGGCTGAGAAGGAGGTGGCAACGCATGATTTGTGTTTGGGGCATATATGTGTAGCAAAGTGTGATGTGAGGAATTGCACACTCTACATCTGTTCGATTTGCATTTTTTGACAGTGTGTTAAGCAGTTAGTGCATAAGGGTGCTCTTTTAGCGAAATCGAATCTTTGCTGAACTGTTAGGGCGCAGTTTCCAATCAGATGTTCAGCTGAGTTGCAATACACGCATTGAAAAGAGTCGTTCCTGTGAGCGACAAACGAAAAACTCCTATTTTCATTCTTCTTAGGGTTAGATTGGGCCTTCTGAACAGTCTCCAGCTAAACACGAAATTAAATGATTGAATTTTTCAATATCGTGTAAAGTGTCATATTTGTCAACGAGTTTCGAAAAGGCTTATAAAATTTTTAAATTCGGAGTGTTTTCCGCTAAAAGTTGAGAGAGCAACGCTCGGCAGGCGGAATTGAGGCGGGAGATTTGCTGGCGGAACGGTTTTCTTGATATTATTTTGTTTGCACTTATTTAAAATCGAAATCAGCAATGACTTTGTCATTACGGCCCTTTCTTCCAACTCTTTACGGTATACATCTTTTATATCTTTCACTTCTGTTTGGTTTTGCAAAAGTGAAGCATTTTCAATGTGCGTATTCACAATCTCTAATCGATAATCAAGCTCAACCGGATTCGCAGATAATTCTATTAAATGGCGATACGTTCGGTTAATACTTTTCATGCAAACATCTTTTTGGTGTGTTAGCTCTTTGATATCCTTGGTTGAAGAGGAGTTAAATATTAATTTTTATTAATATTATGTATTTGTTAAATAGTCTAAAACAAGAAAAGAAAAATTAAACAAGAAAGGAAGCAAACTTCGGCAAGCCGAAGTTCATATACCCTTGCAGCTATTGCAAAAATTAAATATTGTTGAAAAAATTGAAATTATTATTATTATAAAACATTGAAGTTATGATGATTTCCTGCTCAATTATTTCATAGTTCCTATTGCAGCCATATGATATCATTTTCCAAATTTTAATAAATTTAAAAGCGTAATTCTGAACTGTATAATTATTAATTAGTCAACATAAATTCCTAAAAAAAAGTTACAAAATAATAAAGTTAAATTTTTTAAAATTTTTTTTAAATATTCTTATTGTTCCCATGGGAGCTTTATGTTATTGTCGTCCAATTTTCATGAAATTTAAACCGTAGTTCCAAAATATATTTCACCATTAAAAAATGTTAAAACTAAGAAAGAACTAGAAATACGTACAGATAGATGCGTATAAAAATAAAAAATACATGAAAGAAGCGAGGAAAACAAAGTGCCCTGCAGAGGGCCGTAAACAAAACAGGCTAACGACTTAGTAGCCTTTGCATCGAGATCGTTTACAAAATGAGAAAACAACAAAAATACAACTGAACAAGAGTTAGCAACAAATTAGCGATACATTATTTTTGACCAAATATTTATGGAAGACATTTCTCAGTCAAAACAAACCATAGGCCATTAACTGAACTCAAAACTAACACGAATGGGATTAGACTTGGAAGAATATGATTTTACTGTGTAATATCATAAGGGAAAAGACAATCATCATAATAACTATAACAGACTTTAAAAATATTCAAACGAATAACAAAATTTTGAGAGTCAGTACCAGAAACCAAAGTAAACAGAAAAATTACTGCGCAGGAACAGAAAAACGAAAAGTAGATTTGCCTAGGCAAACTCTAAATAAAGCTTCTCAGCCCATACGAAGTCATTGTAAATGACGAGGTACGAAAAGTAGTGACCTTGCGAATAACAGATTCACTATGCTTACTAAAGCATGGTAAAAAAATTATAGCAAAAATTGATGTTAGCGATTTGTACACCAATGGAATTCTCGACTAGGTCAGTTCTTTCAAAGGCTTAAAAAGGAAGCCGGTATACTAAATATCAAAATGGAAAGCTCAATCCGGTGACCCTATTATCAAATAATAATAAAGAGAAAGAAGCATCACTGTTAACATTCCATGACGTCTAATACAAGGAGGTCCTACGGGCATAGCTAGAACATTAGCAAAAATAAGAAGGCATTATTATTGGAAAAATATGACACGAGATATATCAAATAATATAAGAAAATGCCAAAAAATTAAAAAAAAAACAAAACATACAAAAACACCAATGACTACTATGGAAACGCCAGAAATGGCTTTTGACTGGGTAATTGTGGATACGATCGGCTTACTACCTAAATCCTAGTGGGAATACCAATTCAAAGCAAAAGTGCAAAAACAGTAGCAAAGCTATATTCGAAGATTTTATTCTGAAGTACGGTCCAATGAAGACGTTCATAACGGACATGGGAACAGAATATAAAAATTCGATAATTGAAGATTTATGTAAAAATTTAAATATTAAAAACATAACTTCTAGCGCACACCACCACTAGACTGTAGGAACCGTGGAGCGAAGCCACAGAACATTTAATCAGTTTATCCGCTCATAAATCTCAATTGACAAAACAGATTGGTATATGTGGCTCAAATACTTCGTGTATTGTTTTAAAACAACCCCCTCTATGGCTCATGACTATTGCCCATATGAGTTAGTTTTTGGTAAAACTTCAAATTTACCTACACATTTTAATAGTATAGATATGATAAAACCCCTATATTATTTAGAAGACTATGCTAAAGAATCTAAGTTTACACTAGAACAAGCATTAAAGAGAGCTAGATTAATGTTAGAAGCTAAGCAGAAACAAAAAAATAGGTATGATAAAAATAGTTTAGATTTTGATTTAAAAATAGGAGATCAGGTTTTATTGAAAAATGAAACTGGGCATAAGCTACTTTAAATACACTCTTATATAAGTTATATAAGTTCCCTTATATAAGTTAAAAGATTGATTATTTGTTTGATATATAAAAAAATAAATCAAACTTAACTTTATTGAGTTGGATTAATAATTGATATACATACTAAAGTTAAAAGATTGTTTTTTATTGCTACGCGTCGCTCCATCGCTGCCGCCGTCTTAATTGTAATTGGCCAAACTTAATTGTAATTGGCCAGTGCATTTTAATTATTGTTCTTATTGTATGCACTTAGTTGAGTTCGATCAACTTTTGAAATTGACCAAAAGGTGCTAGCTCAGCGCACGTGGCTTAGTTCGTTTGAACTTTATTGAGGGCATTGCTTTGCTGTTAGTTGTGCAATAAATGCTCTCTTCTTCGTCTTGGAAAATCGTATTATTGAGGGCATTGCTTTGCTGTTTGTTGTGCAATCGATGCTTACTCTTTTCTTCTGTCTGGGAAATTGTATTATTTTGGGTGTTAACTCTTCTCTCCTTAAACGCGACTGTCCTCGGTCGCAACGTAGTAGAGTACAGGTCCGGAATGCGTGGGCTTTTCTTGCGTTTCTGGTACGGAAGTTAGTAGGAGTTCTGTGATCGATCCTATTAAAAGTAGTAGTATCCGTAGCTAACGCAAGATTCTATGGTTGCCTTGCTTCTTAATTTTTCCAGCGCTTTTGTGTTGTTAATGTTGAGTTCCTTGACTATTTGTAGTGAAAGAACTTCTTCTAACTTAGTCTTTTCTCCCAATAGTTGAAATAACGGAGGTTCTGGTTCGACTACGTTGATTTCCCTTGACTTGAAGATAGTTTCGCCAATTGTTACTGTCGAATTACGATATTGTATTATGAAATAGCCTTACCGTTGTAGAAGTTTTTCATCTAGTGAAACTGGTCCATTGAAGTTGTTCAGCAGAATGGTACCTGGTAGTATTTCTTCAAAATCCCGCATATGTTGATTGTTGATCATCTGGTTCTCGAATTTTCTTAAATCTAACAAATTTTCTGAATTAAAAATTGTCTTATCAATATAGGATTCGAAAGGTTTAATTATTGCAAATAAATGTCTTTTACATTCTAAAAAATTTTCATATATCATATATCTGGGCTTTTTTTATTGCTTTAATTTTTAAAGTTCTACAATTATCTGATTTAATGGTTGAAAGGCTAATAATGTAAATAAGGTCGTTGCCATTTGTGGCTAACTTGATTCGAGAGAATTCCAATAATTCTTCTATGTTAAAGAATTAGATATTTTTTTTTTTTAAATTTCCTCCATTAATTTGATTTCTGTGTTCGTAAGTACAAATGAATTTATTGTGTTAGATTTGGCCCATGCCATTGCGTATATTATGTTGGTTATTTCTTCTTTTATTAATTGAATTTTATATTTTAAAATATTTGCTTTCTGATTTACGATTTCTTCCGAGCTCTGGGTAATTTTCAACATTGCATTAGTAGCATTACTAAGTTGGTTTATTCATTGATTAATTAATCTGTTAATTACTACTTGTCTATTGTTGTTTTCTAGCTGCTCATTTATCTTATCTTCTAACATCTGATAGTCGTGGTGATCTGGTTATCCTGCCAGCCATTTCCATGCAGTACCTATTGCTTCTTTTGCCCTTTTTGTCTTTTTGAGTTTGGAGTATGCGTAAATCAGTTTGGATCTGTTTTAGTTCATAGGAAAGATATGGGTACAAAGGATGAGTTGAGGTGAGTGAATGAAATGATTCTTCTAACTTTGCCAGAATTTCTGCAAAGCTTTGTAGGTTAAAGATGGGGATGATTTGAAATGTTCCGTCTTGTTTAGCCGCTAATCCGGTTTCGAGTGAGATGATTTGTGAATTGAAATAGTCGAGGACTGTAGTTAACCCCAAGTATGTTGGTAAAAATAATCTGAAAAATTATGTTCTTATGTATGATTTTTCCGGTTTATGTTTTAATGGTGGTCATTTATTTTCCGCTACCTTCTCGACTTTTGTATCTAGGAGTAAGTTTTGTTCCTAGCCTTTTATCTATTTTTATGTGAACAGTTTCGCCTGGCTTAAAAAGTTTTGGTAGTATTTTTCCTTGATTGTGGTATTCGAGGTCGGCTGTTTGTTTATTTTTAAATTTCTTTTTTATTTCTTTTCGTTTTTTTTTCTATATCTTCTGTTTCTGAAAAATATTGTTTCTGAAAAATATTTCTATTGGTCTTTCTTTTGTTACAGAATGTATCGATTTATTATATTCCTGCACTGCTTTAAAGATTAAATCCTCAAATGATATGCTGCTGTCCTTTTTAAGACAACGCATGATTTCAGATAGGGTTGCATGAAACCTTTCTATTTGTCCGATAATTGTCGGTGCGTACGGAGCAGTGGTGTGTACCGATATTTTGAGTTCCTCTTCTAACATAAACTTTAATGCTGCTGAGCCAAATGATCGTTCGTTGTCCATTATTATCCATTTCGGCATACCGAAAGCAATTAACATTTCCCTCAACGGATTTTAATATCTTCAGATGCTCTTGACTCCAAAATTTTTACTTGAACATATTTTGAAAACTTGTCAATTCCCGTTAAGACTCTATGTTTTTCGGTAATATAAATATCTATGTGAACTATCTCTCCTGGATAATTAGGAATAGGGGTCGGTTGGATCTTCCTTTTGGGGGGTGTCTATCGTATTTTGATTCTTGTTTGACAGACGAACTATTGCTTGGACTTTCTTAGTAAGCTGTGGAAAAAAATAACTCTTCAATTTTGTAATTTTTTCTCTTTTGAATCTCTATTGGCTCGTTTATGTTCGGGGGTAATTATTTCGTTTTGTTGGGATTCTGAAGTTACGTCGTCAATTTCGTTTTGGGTAAACCTTACCTTGTATGATTTAAAATAGGCAGGGTAAATGTTTTTCCCATTACCTCTTCGGATGTAATGATTTCGTTTATAAGCTTAGGGTCAAATCTACTAGATAAATTGCAATAAGTTTTTCTTCTTTGTAAGATTTTTGTTTAATTATATGTCTGCAGTATGTTGGGAATGGGATTTCGAATCTATAGGAATCTGTATCGGCAGTCAATGAAATAATTGGTTTTTAAATACGTTAGTTGGTCCTTCTACCGGAAATATAAGGTTGTGTGGCGAGCTTTCGTCGCTATGGGCTGATGCTGAGGAGCTGATTGAATTAATTTCCGTTGGGGCCCGGGACAACGCGTCCGCTACCACATTAGCTACTCCGGGCTTGTACCTGATCTCGTGGTTATACTCGCCAATGAGGTCTCTCAAGCGTTTAAGCTTAGCGTTATGGTTATTTACGCAATTCGAAAAACTCAAGGGTTGGTGATCCTAGTATATAACCACTTCCGAATACCATTAAAGATAATGTCTTAATCTTTGTAGCGCCCAAGCGATCACGAGCATCTCTCTTTCGTTAGTTGCATAGTTCTCTTCAGTTTTTGACAGGATGCGCGAAATGAACGTTATTGGCCTATGATTTTGTTCCAATACTGCGCCTATCAGTAGTCAATTGAAATTCTTTTCCGAAATCTGGATAGGCAAAGGTAACCTCCCTGTAGGCGAGATTTCTGCTTGACTTGGTCTTAGATATAGGGCCTTTTTCGCCTCTTAGAAGAATGGTTAGGGGTTTTGCTATTTTCGCGTAATCTTTTATGAACCGCCTTTAATAACCTGTCATGCCCAAAAAGGAACGCAGACGTTTTAATGTATTTGGAACTGGAAATTTTGTAATCGCTTTTATTTCATCTATGTTACCCCAAGAAGTCTACTTCGTTTTTGAAAAAATGGCATTTCTCTATTTGAACCCTCATATTTGCGTTTTGTAGAGTTGAAAATACTCATTCCAAAATTTTTGCCGTGCTCCACTTCGTTTTGGCTAAAGACTACAATATCATCAAGATCAATATGTCATCTAATGCTCTTTGAAAAATGGATGGGGAATTTATCTATGTCCGTATCTTTCAATGGTATTTGGTCAAAACCACTCTTAAGGTCTAATACAGAAAAAAATTTGTTGCATGAAACTTTCCCAAAAGTTGTCTTTCTATTGCAGGTAGTATATAAGTCGGAACGAACCGGATCGGACGACTATAGCATATAGCTCCCATAGGAACAATCGGAAAAATAAATGAAAAAAAATTATAGCGTTGCTGTTTTTTAATTTTTTGTTTAGTTCTTTGACATTTAGTAATGGTTAAAAATTTCTGAACTTCGGTTTAAATTTCATCAAAATCGGACGACTATAGCATATAGCTCCCATAGGAACAATCATAAAAAAAATAAAAAAAATATTATAACTTTGTTGTTTTTCAATTTTTTTTTTTAGTTCTTCGAGATAGTAATGGTTAAATATTTTAGAATTACGGTTTAAATTTCATCAAAATCGGACGACTATTGCATATAGCTCCCATAGGAACTATCATATAGCTGCCATAGGAACTATCAAATAATTAAGCTGCAAATCAGCATGGCTTCAATGTTTTAAAACATACACTCAAGTAAATCATAATTTAAACGTTTTAAAGAGTATTTAGTTTTTGAAATAGCTGCAAAGGTATAAGTTTGCTTCCTTTCTTGTTTAATTTTTTTTTAAATTCTTCGACATACAGTAATGGTAAATTATTAAAGAATTACGGCTTAAATTTTACCAAAATCGGACGACTATATCATATATATATATATATATATATATATATATATATATATATATATATATATATTTTAAATCTAACTTTTTTTATTTTGTAATTTTTGTTTTTTTTTCATTTTTTTTTGACTTAATAATAATTTGACAGTTCAGAATTACGTTTTAATTTTATTTAAATCAGAAAACTATATTATATAGCTGCCAAAGGAACTATCGAATATTTGAGCTGCAAATGATCATAGTTTCAATGTTTTTAAACATATACGCAAGTAAATAATATTTTTAATGTTATACGCAAATATACGCAAGTTAATCATAATTTTTATGTTTTCAAGAATATTTAGTTTTTGCAATAGCTGCAAGGGAATACATATGAACTTCGACTTGCCAAAGTTTGCTTCCTTTTTTGTTTATATTCGTTTTCGAGTCTGAGCCTTGGTTCCTTGGCATAATCAGCTATATTATATAAAGGTGTAATAGTGTTATTACTGTTAAATGAAATGTTTTATTTAGGCGCTTAAATAAACTAAAGCTCATATGTACAATAATCGTGTACCATAGAGGGTGTAGTGTTAAAACAATCTGTTTTGTCGAACGAGATGTACGATCTAGCGTATTCGTTAAATATTCTGTGGCTTCTTTCCATTGTACCTAAATTCTGGTGGTGGTGTGCAAAAGTTTGGGTTTTCAATGTTTACATATTTATATAAATCATTGATTACTGAATTCTTGAATTCGGTTCCCGTCTCCGTAAAGAATGTATTTATTGGACCGTACTCTAGAAAAAATGATTCAAATATAGCTTTTGCTGCAGTTTTGCACTCTTATCGGGTATTGGAATCGCAACAAGGTATTTTGTTAGGTCACAGATAAGAGTAACTGCATAATCATTTCTTTGTTCTAATTTTGGTAATGGACCGATTGTATCCACGAACACTATCAAATGCCTTTAAAAGTTTTTTTCTAATAATTAAGAGAGTTTTTTCAGTAATAATGCCTTTTTTTTTTTGTAAAATTTCAAAGATTTTCTCCCTCAGTGCCGTTTTAGTTTGGCTTATCTTATTTATACCAGCTCTGTTTTCCAGCCTTTGGAAACAATTTGGCAAATGAACATTGATGGGAATTAAGGCATTAGAATGAAATTAAAGTCTCCCAATACGCAGATATGATTAGAATCAAGTAGGCTTTCAGAATAAGTAACATATTTTCCATATGCGCTTCATAAAGCCCGCAATCACTATTTCGGGAATGCATGATGCCTTAATTAAAACTTATACATCTGGTCCATGAACTGAAACGCTGATCTGGTCTAACAACGAATTTATCATTTGCCAGCCAAATGTTTTCACTATGAACAGTTCGTCTAACTACCACAATAACCTCACCATCTTTTGATCATTTCGTTTTTTCAGCATATCTATATTTACGGTAAATATGGAACTGGTTCGAGTCCAAATATTCATCATTAAAGAAGCTGGAATTCAGCCAAGTCTCAACCAGTACTGCTACGTCAAAGTCGCAGTTGGGAGTCATGAAATAGACAAACTCAGCCTTCGTGCGCATGCCTGATATGTTTTGGAAGAATATTTTTAGGGAATTATTACGGGCAGCTAAGGGTGCTCGCGTATGTACCGTCAATGGAATGTTGTTCGCAAGAGTTGCGAGTTCAATCGGTAAAGCAGTATATTGCTCACATTGTGCCTGAAGCCTATAGATACCACAGAGTGCCTTAAATATCGTTGATTGTTTAAAAGGTCATTCGTCGAATAATCCAAGAAATAAGCCAGATTTGGTTTACGCTGATCTAATTCGGTCAATTCCAGAGAACTAGTAGACGGTGGCCATTTGTAGATCAAATCCGGCACACAATCTATAAAGTTGGAAAGCAGCCTTGCAGATACTTGCTTGTACAGATAGTGATCTGAGTGTTCAGAATTGTAGGAACTGTTGTATCCATACTATACCCTTTTTTTATTGTTAATAAATTTGATAACAGTCTGATCAAAATTTTTGATACTTGAGACCAGTGGACCTTTTCTAATAAGTCTTTTTGGTAATATGTTGGTGAACGTGTATGGTTTTTGATTGTTGTTGAACGTTGATAGTGCATCATAAGCAGTACAAAATAATTTAAAAAAAAATATAACTATGCTTTTTTTTATTTTTTTTTTAGTTCTTCGACATATAGTAAGGGTTAAATATTTCAGAAATACGGTTTAAATTTAATCACAATCCGACGACTATAACTAAAATCTTCCATTGGAACAATAATACTATTACAATAAAAAATTTTTAAAAAATGTAAGTTTTATATTTTGTAATTATACCCTTGCAGAGGGTTTTATACTTTTAATCACAAGAAGGCAGTGAAGGAGACATTTCCGACCTTATAAAGTATTGATCAGCATCAATAGGAGAGTCGATCTAGCCATGTCCGTCTGTCCGTCCGTCTGTCCGTCCGTCTGTCCGACCGTCTGTCCGTCCGTCTGTTCGTCCGTCTGTCCGTCCGTCCATCCGTCCGTCCGTCTGTCCGTCCGTCTGTCCGTCCATCCGTCCATCCGTCCGTCCGTCTGTCCGTCCGTCTATCCGTCCGTCTGTCCGTCCGTCTATCCGTCCGTCTGTCCGTCCGTCTATCCGTCCGCCTGTCCGGCCGTCTATCCGTCCGTCCGTTACTGCACAAACTAGTCTCTCAGTTTTAAAGCTATCTGCATGAAACTTTCCCATTGCATTCCATTGTCTTTCTATTGCAGGTAGTATATAAGTCGGAACGAGCCGGATCGGACGACTATAGCATATAGCTCCCACTGAAAACAATCGAAAAACTAAATTAAAAAAAATATAACTTTGCTGTTATTTAATTTTTTTTTTTAGTTCTTCGACATGGTTAAATATTTCAGAATTACGATTTAAATTTCATCAAAATCGGACGACTATAGCATATAGCTCCCATAGAAGCTATAGGACATATAGTAATGGATAAATATTTCAGAATTACGGTTTAAATTTAATCAAAATCGGACGACTATAGCATATAGCTCCCATAGGAACAATCGGAAAAATAAATGAGAAAAAATTATAACTTTGCTGTTTTTTAATTTTTTTTAGTTCTTCGACATATAGTAATGGTTAAATATTTCAGAATTACGGTTTAAATTTCATCAAAATCGGACGACTATAACATAAGCCTGGGAACAATACAAATATAAAAAAATTTAAAAAAATTTAACATTTTTATTTTGTAATTTTTTTTTAGAAATTCTTTTTGACTAATTAATTATTTATTTATTTACGCTTTCATTTTTATTAAAATCGAAAAACGATATCATATAGTTCCATAGGAACTCAAATAATTGAACTGCAAATCATCATAGCTTCAATGCTTTTAAACATACACGCAAGTAAATCATAATTTTAATATCTTCAAGAATATTTTTAGTGTTACCTCCGACTGAACCAACTGAAACAATTTTATCATTTGGCTTTGGTTTTGGTAGTTATTGGTTTTGAATATAATTTTGATTTGAGCCCGTGTCAATTTAGAATTTTATAATTTTTCCATTCCCCGTGGATACTTTAAAGTAAGGTACTGAGGAACGATTATTCTAAAAAATTAAGTTCTGACATATCTATGTGTTCTTGTTGGTTGGTATCGCTTTTCCATACATATTCTTCGTGGAGTTCGTTTACGGTATTTTCTTCTACCACCTGATAATACTCCTGCTTTGAACTTGATGTAACTTTTTCTGAATTTTTCTGCGCGGTACTTTCTGTTCCTGGTTGAATATGGAACAGTCTTGGCATCTTGTTATTATTAGAGGCGCTGAGAGGTATTTAGCCTCTATAATAGTTATTTGCCGGCTTGTTCATATAATTTATTTGACGCGATCGAACTGACTGATCGACGTCCATAGGTAACGGTTGTGGTCGTGGCGTAGGTTTTGGTGTGCTATAGGCTGCTACTGCACCGGCTTGGTTTGTATAAGGTGGACTATAAGATTTGAATTGATTAGTTTGGGTAATTGGGGTTTTTCCAGACGCAGGTACTAAATGTATTTGGTTTGGGATTATGGTAGAGATGCGGATGGAAATTTTGTTTGAAGGCTACCATCCGATATGGTTGTTGGAGTTTGGGTGGTAGCATGGGTGCCCTCATTAAGTACGGAGTTTTTGGTGTCTGGCTATTCCTAGCATTTTGGTTCTCTAGCAAACTGCATAAATGTAGAGCGTGTCCTAAGTCATGGTCCTAAGGCTTTTTCCCTATACATGGCTGACAGTTGTATAGTTTCTTGTGAGGTATCAAGTTGCCAAGTTGGTTCAGAATTAGGGAGAGTTGTTGATAAGCTGCCTGATAATATTCGCCTATAGAATTGTTACCTTGGTTAAGAGCATAGAGTTGATTTCTAAGGTCTTTAAGTCGGGCTTGTCGGCGAAATGTGCTGTTAAGCATTTTGAAATAGCTGACCAGTAACTGTTACGGACTGCTAAAAGAATTCCATAATATTTTGGTGAACCAATTCTGTTTTCATAGATTTTTAACACCCACTCGAAACTTTTCCTCCATGACGAATATTTGCTTTTGTTTCCTGAAAAGTCTCTAAGTGTCCGAACAGTGTCTGGTAATTTATCTAATTCAATAAGGTTGTGTGTTAATTCTCTTTTAATTGTTTGATTGTTTGGGAAAATTTATGGTGGATTTTTGTAATTATTGTGTGGGGAATTTATTTTCCCTATATTTTGGATCTTTTTTAATTACTAAAATGTGTCTTCAACACTTCATATTTGGGTAAAACTTTTGGTTGTTTGAATATTTTTTAAAAATAATTTTTACGTTTTTGTTTTTAATAGATTGCTTAAAACTATTCTTACAGTAGTGATGCAGTAGTAACATATCTCAGCGTGGTCTCGTGATGACAGGTTCGGCGGATTCCGTTTGGTCCCACGCTGCAGCGATCTCTCCTGAGTATGAAGGGATAGCGGCGATAAAATTTGGTTTTATTATTTCACTGGGTACAAGTCCTGTTTTTTTCAGGAATGACAATTTGTGCCGTTATTTAAACAGCACTTTTGCACTTCTCACTGATTAGGCGGAGGTTCGAAACGAAACGTCAGAATTTTTTACTTTCCGAACTTCGCGAGGCGCGGAACTTGTTAGGTTCCTGCTCGGGCGCCAGTTAAAAGATTGATTATGATTTTGATATAAAAAAAAATAATTCAAACTTCTCTTTATTGAGTTGTATTAAGAACTAATTTACTTAAGTTAAACAATTGTGTTTTATAGCTACGCGTTGCTCCATCGCCCTCTCTGCCGCTGTTGCTGTTTCTGCGGACGTTTTTTCATATTATTGGTTGCTGCTCTTTGTCGCCGTCGCCGTCGTTGCAAGCACAGCGCACGTGGCTAAGTTCGTTTGAACTTTATTGAGGGCATTGCTTTGCTGTAAGCTGTGCAATAAATGCTCTTTCTTGCTCATAATTCTCTCTTAAGGACCAAACGTCACACTACAAACCAGAAGAAGAAGAGAGACCAGACCTAGCAACGGCCATTCTGACATAGACACGTCCCCGTGTCTACAATAAACCCTTTAGTTTCATTCCAACATTATAATACTATTGTATACTTCAGAAAAACTTAACCAAGTAATCACAATTTCATAGAATATTTCAAATCATTACGTTTTCTTATAAACCATTTCTTTCATTTACATTTCCAGTCAAAAGATCATTTAAACATTATCAAATTATAAATTAATCATTACAAATCATTAAGTCATAATCCATGAAACATAACTTGTCTTATACTAGCCAACTTTTAAATATTCATCAATCGCCAAACACATTGGCTCACGCATTTTATTATGCTCTCAGCTCGTCCATCGCCCAACACTAAGCTTCTCGAATTCTTCAACCACATCGCTCGTCCATCGCCCAATACTTGGCTTCACGAATTCATCAACCACATCGCTCGTCCATCGCCGAATACTTGGCTTCACGAATTTATCAACCACATCGCTCGTCCATCGCCCAATACTTGGCTTCACGAATTCATCAACCACATCGCTCGTCCATCGCCCAATACTTGGCTTCACGAATTCTTTAACATCATTTCTAAAGCAACCTTCGATCATCGCCAATCATATGGCTTCACGACACTCTTCTGTTTCAAAAAACTTTTCTAACAGACTTTGTTCTTTAAAATTTGCATCAGGCTCTCTGAAATTTACACATCCTGTAACTTTCTCAAACTTTCGTGTTTTTTTTTTTTTTTTTTGCGTACATTTTAAAACATGCTGTCTCCCTCCAATGCCTCAACGAAAGAACCTCTAAACTTTGGATCCGATTTCGTTTGCTGTTTCACACTGTTTTTGAGCACAAAGTAACCCACACTGAATCTAATTACCTTAGCCTTGCTTTCGTCAAAATTTGTTTTCTTATATTTTGTCAATTTCAGTTTCAGTATCGTTTATAGGATTAGCCCGAGAGGCATAGCATTTTCACCAATCAAAAGTTCTAATGGACTACATTTAGTACTACGATTAACTGCGAAATTAAGGGCCAGCTGTACCTCCACTTGTGCTTCTTGCCACGACATAGAGCTTGTCTCAACAGCCGTCAACAGATTCTTAAGGGTTCTCATAACCCTTTCAACTTGACCGTTGACTCGACTTACACCTGTGGCAATTAAATGTAGATCTATCTAACATTGCACAAACTTTGAACCAGTCAAACTTAGCCGCTGATCGGCAATTAGAAGTGTTGTCACACCTTAAATGACTATCGTAGATTTCAGTGGGTTAATACAAGTATAAGCTTCAATAGAGAAGGTGCAAAACAAATAAGCAAACTTAGTAAGAGCATCAATTGGAAACTAAGGATTAAAAATAATCAACACTGGCTTGTTCGTTAATACAGTGATTATTCTTTTGCTAATTTCTTAGTGCTCTACACTCCAAAACAAGCTTTTATTTTCAAATGTGAGAAAATACAAGGGGTTCAAAAATTGTGCAAAAACCTCGGAATTTTGCGAAAATACGACATCAAACCGATGAGCTGTCGTAATGTAGCGATTGATTTCGATGTTGCTTTAATTTTTCGCCGCGTTAACCTGATAACCAATGTACCGAACTGTAGTTTTCAGAAAGAAACACTTTGAAATGTTAAATAAAAATCCATCTTTCACTAAAATTTCTATTTCTATTGATTTCGATTTTGGTTTAATTTTCCGCCGCGTTTACCTCATAACCAATGTACCGAACTATTGTTTTCAGAAAAAAACATTTTGAAATGTTAAATAAAAATTCATCTTTCACTAAAATTTCTATAACAATTTCCAACCGTTCTTTGAAATATAGAGAAAGCATTCTTTAATCTAAATGGCATCGATAGAAATTCGTTCTTCCGATCAGCTGTAACAAAAGCAGTATTTAATTGTTCCGAGTACATTCGAATCTAATGATATCCACTAGACATGATAAGAGAATTGAAATAATTTGCTCCCCAAAGTCTAGCTACTTTATCTGATATCAGAGGTAATGAAATTTTATCAGCTACTGTATTTTTATTTCATTCCCGATAATCAACTCAAAGTTTTGCTGAACCATTTCCATTCATAAATTATTCTTCGAAGTTGAGAGGCCAACTAGTATCATTGACTAACGACTCAAGCCGATGTGGCCAGAACACCACGGAAAAGCACGCCCTTTACTCCGAAATCTGCCTCAATGCATTTTTGGTCGGATTTAAGCTCCCAAAATCCGGAATCTATAGAAAAGGCTTACGAGTGTTTGTATTACCAAACTAACGGTCAACATAATAATCGTTACCTCGAGAATTCTAACGAATGACAAAATAATAAACTCCGCGGAAATTCTAATGATCAACAAAGTTATCGCCACCGCGGAAATTTGAGCGAACGAAACCGACCATATCAACGTTACGAACAGAACCAGAAATAATCAGATAACAACAACACTAAAAAGAATGAGACACGACAACCATCCCCAAACCAACAAAACAGTCATTCATCTAGAACCCAAAAACCATACCGGGGTAATTCAAGATAAAACGACAACAACCCTACTGGTGCAAATTTTTTACAAGAAGCCTCGGACAACCAGTCGGTTTCTTAAACAAAAAGTCCCACGGAAAATCTTTACCTTATGTCTTCAAAATTCTAACAACTAACCCACACAAATTTCTCATAGATACCGGATCGACTTACTTTTTTATGAGACCAGCTCTAGTTTCAAAAGACCACATTAAAAAACTAAACACTCCATAGCGTTTTCAACTAATTCCAAATTCAAGAATATACAGACTCAGTTGTCTTCCAACAATTCGATTCAACAAAAGAACCAAAATTCTTTTTATTTGACTTCCACCCACATTTTAATGGTCTCTTGGGCATGGACTTTTTAAGTAGCTTAGATGCAAAAATAAACATAGCGGACTCTGTGTTAGAGATGAAAAAGGCTTCTTTACCAATCCTAACAAGCACAAACCCGGTAGACACAACACATACCGTACCACTATACACGAAGATCAGATTGTCACTCCCTGTAAACATAATGGAGGGGGATTTCTTATTCGAAACCACAACCCTAAATAATAACTTATCAATCACGGGGAGACTATACACTGCACTGGATGGCTTTGCCCACTTTGAAGTCTGCAAAACATCGGGCTATGGCCAAACACTGTTCCTAGAAGAAGCATTACCCTCTGAAATGACACCTATACGAGATTACTAGTACTTAAACTTCATGTTCGCGGGGGAAACCCCACAACCCAAAGACATACGGACAAAATTAGATATCCAAACGGGACACT
Organism: Drosophila elegans; assembly: GCF_018152505.1. Lineage (NCBI taxonomy): Eukaryota > Metazoa > Arthropoda > Insecta > Diptera > Drosophilidae > Drosophila > Drosophila elegans. The sequence continues at coordinate 300,952 of NW_024545763.1, read as the reverse complement.
TAAACAACGAAGAAACACAAAATTTACTTAACCTTTGCAAACAATTCAAAAAACCTTTTTTATAATGAGAGTAACCGTTTTCAAATGTTGTTGTGAGGAGACGCTTAAGGCGTCTCACATCTTCCCCACTTGAAACCCAGCATCTCAGCCATTGAAGGCATTATTTTGTTCCAGCCATTAAAGGTATTATTATATTCCAGCCATTGAAGGTCTCATTACATGTTAAGTTTTCAAATATAGATTTAAGCTTAAAACCTTAGTTATCCTAGTTTCAAATATAAGCGCGCGACGTTGCCAGTGTTGATCGGTCAGCTGGCCAGTCGGGTCGAAAGTCGATAGTATCGATAATTTATCGCAATCACCCGTGAACGAGCGAGCGTGCTGTAAAGCGCAAAAAGCGTGTTGACGTGGAACAGTGACCGGCTGAGATCGCTCTCTTTCTTTTGCGGCAGCCGAGCTGAACGGACCAACATGGAAAACAGCGGACGCCAAAGCTGCCCGGGTGCCTATTCACGTCGGACAAGCTCCCGTATTTCGTTTCCGAGGTTTACTCTGCGCAATCCGAACGCTTGCCGGACGGGCAAATTTCCGTCGATTTCCCCGAGCATCCCAGCGAACAAGTGCACCATACCCCGAGCGCTTACCCAGCCAACTCACACCAGGAGCACCCCGGAGGCCAGCTCTGTCGCCCGGCTTGCGCCCCCAGCTGCGCCATCTACAGCACTCACCGCGACGAGGACACAATCGCCACGTCCACCGTGGACACCGGATCAGACGCCGCCCGGAGACTCGCTCCTGCGCCACCACCGATTGCACCAACCCGCCGCCAGTCGGGAGGCCCAGCCACTCCCACCTCATCATCCAGCATCTCCGTAACGCACGCGCATCGGAGGCACGATATTAGCGTAACTCCCACAACAGCATTCGCGCGACTCACACTCAGAGGACCTACAGCAGCGGACACCCAGCCGCACAGTTCACCGGGTCGACCGATGAAAACGGACCTGGAACGGAAAGCGACGGAGGACGCAGAAGAAAAACCAGCTTCGTCAATCGCCGAACAGATCGAGGAGGGGAGCTTTTCCGAATCCGACGCATCCGCGACCCAAGCCATGGGGGTCAGGTGGATTTCCTACCGGCGAAAGGACGAACTCCAAGCTCTGGTCAAGAAATTCAGCGCTCCCCCACCATTAGATCCACCGTTCTGTTTTACGGGAGGCCGGATCGTCGCCACGGTTTCCATCGAGTGGCAACTCTTCTCGGCAACAATCGACACGGGGGCCTCCAGAAGCTTTGTCAGCGAAGCGATCTCCAACCGACTCGATTCGGGTCGAAACACCAAAGAGGTTCGCACCCAAATATCCCTAGTGGTCGGATCCCCGAAGGAAGCCACCAAGGCCCTGCACGCACAAGTGCGCCTAGACCAACAACATGTCCGCATGACCCTCCCGGTCCTGCCAACGATATTGGACGAGGTGATCGCCGGGATTCGCTTCCTCTGCGGCATCCGGGCAACCCTAATCTGCGGTCAAGTGTGCCTCCAGATAGCCCCGCCTGCCACGCGAAGAGCCGAACCAGGCCCAGCCACCCAAGCGGCGCCCACAGCGGCTATCGCCCACCTTTCGGACCCACCAGCTCCTACCCAGCGGACAACAAGGACCAACGAGGGGGCCACAACGGGTCCCATACCCGCCCCAAGGCATCACATCACGTCGACCGCGGGACAGAACCCAGCCCCAGTACCATCGGAGCACTCGCCACCACCGATCCTCCCCGACACTACCACGGAAATCACAAAGGCCGAAGTCACCATCCAGGAGGGCAAGTACAGCCTCCAGCCACTACCGGATGCCGCCGTGGCCAAGAAAAGGAACCCAAGTTTTTCCAAAGAAGATTAGTGTATTTCGGTCACCTGATCAGCGAGGAAGGCATCAGGACAGACCACGACAAAATAGCGGCAATCCAGGGGCTAAATCCCCCGACTAACGTCAAGGAACTTCTCCGCCATCTCGGAATCGCATCTTGGTACAGACGTTTTGTCCAAGACTTTGCCTCCCTAGTACAACCAATGTCGCGTCTCCTGAGGAGGCGAGCAAAAGGGACCTGGGAAGAACCCCAACAGCAGGTATTCGATTTACTTAAGGCGCGACTGACGTTCGCCCCGGTATTGGCCTGCCCAAATTTTGAGTATAAGTTCCAACTTCAGACGGACGCCAGCGACAAAGGATTCGGCGCGGACCTCACCCAGAACATTAAGGGCGATGAACAAGTAATCGCCTACGAGAGCCGTCGACTCGAGCGAGCGGAGGAGAACTACTCGGCAACTGAAAAGGAGTGCTTCGCCATTGTGTGGGCCACTTGAAAATTACGTTGCTACCTGGAGGGTTAAAGGTTCGACGTGACCACAGGTCACCTGGCTCTCAAATGGTTGAATTCCATTAACAATCCCACGGGACGATAGCCCGGTGGTAAATACAACGTGGTGGCCGACGCCCTCTCCCGGCAACCACTCGGAAGACTCCAGTTACTCGCGGAACTTAAGTGCCACTGCAAATGGGTACGAAAGATGCAGGAGCAGGTTCAAAGACGTCCCGAGAAATTTACTGACTACTCCCTGAATTATGGACAGCTCTATAGACACATAGGGCATCTCACAGGCGTCAGGGTAGGCAACCCCTGGAAGCTGTGCGTACCCCGAGAACAGCGTCAACGCGTACTTGGAGAAGGCCACGACCATCCCTCCGCCGGGCACCTGGGCATCCGGAAGACGCTCAGGAGGATCGCCCAGCGTTACTTCTGGCCTGGACTTCATCGGGACGTGGTACGGCTGTCACTAGCTGTCTGACCTGCCAACAATACAAGGTTAGTCAGCGTAAACCAGCCGGCAAGATGCTCACTCGCCAAGTCGTAGCCGACTTCGTTGGACCCCTTCCCCGGACCCGGAGGGGAAACACCATGCTCCTAGTTTTCATCGATATATTCTCCAAGTGGGTAGAGCTCATCCCATTGAAGAAGGCCACTGCCGACCAACTGGAGTTCGGATTCCGAGATTCCTCTCTCGCTTGAAGCCCCCAGGAGAATTATATTCCAGCCATTGAAGGTCTCATTACATGTTAAGTTTTCAAATATAGATTTAAGCTTAAAACCTAAGTTATCCTAGTTTCAAATATAAGCGCGCGAGGTTGCCAGTGTTGATCAGCAAGATCGTTCAGCTGGCCAGTCGGGTCAAAAGTCGATAGTGTCGATAAGTTATCGCAATCACCCGTGAACGAGCGAGTGTGCTGTTAATCGCGAGCGTGCTGTAAAGCACAAAAAGCGTGACGACTTGGATTAAAAGAATGAATAAAAGGAAGATAAATTTGTGAAATTAAAACCGCAAGTGCTGGCAATAAAATTTAGTGAATTTTGCGGAGTGCTTTTTTCGGGGTGGCCAGGTTGCCGTATTGCGTTTTCGAGGTTTGTTTTCTCTACGCAACGCGGACGCGAAAGCTGCCCACGTGCTACTCCAGGTCGGACAAGTTCTCGTGTTGCGTTTCCGAGGTCTCTTTTCTTTACGCAATACGAACGCTTATCAGACCGGAGAAAAACACGGGAAACCATCGCTGGCCTTTTCTACTCACGTCCAGGTTAGGGACAGGTTAATAAAACTTTGTGAATTTCACGAAGCGGCAATCCGAATGCTTGCCGGACGGGCAAATTTCCCCGCCAAGCACTCGATTCCTACAGATACCCTTTCATACACAAGGAAGAAGTTCGGAAGCAAATTTCAAAGATGCTTCAAGAGAATATTATCAGAAATAGCTATTGCCCTTGGAGCGCACCTCGTGCCTAATAAAATCGATTCGTCGGGTCAGAAAAAGTGGCGATTGGTAATAGATTTCCGTAAATTAAACAAAAAAAAAACAATTTCAGATAGGTTCGCAATCCCTAATATAGCAGACATATTGGACAATATAGGGAAAACGAAATATTTTACAACAATCGATCTGACTAGTGGCTTTCATCAGATTGAGATGAATCCACGAGATGCAAACATAACGGCGTTTACTGTCGAAAACGGACATTGCGAGATCACAAGGATGCCTTTCGGTCTCAAGAACGCACCTGCGACATTCCAGCGCGTTATGGACAACGTCCTGGGAGATCTGATAGGGAAAGTTTGCCTTGTATATATTGACGATATTATTATCTTTTCCCCTTCACTACAAATCCACATAACAGACATTAAATATGTATTCACTAAATTACAAACAACAAACCTGAAAATACAACCCGCAAAGTGCAATTTCCTAAGAAAAGAAATTGACTTTTTAGGACACATTGTTACACAAGAAGGAGTGAAACCTAATCCCGACAAAATTCAAGCAATTAAGAATTTCCCTTGCCCAAAAACTGTTAGGGAAACTAAGTCTTTCCTGGGCTTATTGGGTTATTACACATAAAAGACTTTGCTGGAGTAACCAAACCTTTAACTGGACACCTGAAAGAAAAAAATCAATAGTGATAGACGACGAATTTAAAGAAGCGGTTGCCTATACTAAAAATCTCTTGTGTAATGACCCCGATTTCTCGAAACCGTTTACTCTGACCACAGACGCGAGTAACTACGCCATAGGCGCAGTATTATCTCAAGGACCAAACACCAACGAAAGACCTATTACATTTGCCAGTAGGACACTATCTGACACCAAAGTTAGATATTCAACAATAGAAAAAGAGATGCTTACGATCATTTGGTCTGTAGGACACATTAGATCCTACCTTTTCGGGCGCCGATTCAAAATAGTGACCGACCACAAGCCGGTAGTCTGGCTGGAAAATCTTAAAGGCCAAAACCCAAAATTACTTCGGTGGAAAACCACCCTAGCCGCCTATGACTACGAAGTAGTCTATAAAAAGGGATATCAGAATGTCGTCGCTGATGCACTCACCAGAATGGAACCCACTCTAATTGTAAATGAAACTCCAGCAAGAATAACTGAACTATTTTAACATCCAAACAATCTTTCAAATCGGTCCATCAATCCCAGTACAATTAATTACCCCATTTCCCTATAAGATAAGACGCATATTTTCGGAACCGGAGTACACATTTGACGCAATCACAAAAATAATGCAGACTATTCTAAAGCCAAACAAAACGCATGCCATATTAGCACCAGACAACGTCTTTTATATAATCGAAGAAGCATACAACAACTATTTTACAGGAAATAACCTATATAATATTTGTCGTTGCTCATCACTTCTAACCGACCGTCTCGATCTACAAGAACAAAAGCAAAGGGTCCAGTCATACCATCTTAAAAGTAGGCACAGAGGTATCGACGAGACCCTTAACCATCTTAAAAGAGACATTTATTTCAAACGTATGAGGGATATTATTACACAAATAATTAAAGACTGTGACATTTGCCTAACACTCAAATATGATAGACAACCTCACAGACCTTTTTTTCAAGCCCCACCGACACCAACAGGACCCTAAGATGTTATCCATATTGACATTTATGTAATCAACAATACACATAACTTGACCATCATTGATAAATTCTCTAAATTTGCACAAGAATATCCATTTACTAATAGAAATTCAATTAAGGTAATAGCAGCACTATCAAAATTGTTTAGTACCTTCGGCCTATTAAATAAAATTGTCTTTGACCAGTGTGCAGAATTTTCGGGAAACCTGGTCACCGATGTTCGGACTCAGTATTATATAGAAATTTACATTACCTCATTCCAACAATCAACGGGAAACGCACCCGTCAAAAAACTCCACTCGACATTCACGGAGCTATATAGAATAATTGATAACCGCAGAAAGGAACTCCAATCTGATCATGCGGAGATATTCGCAGAGGTATTGACAACATATAACAACGCAATACACTCTGGCACTGCTCATACACCGATCGAACTTTTTCATGGCAGAACCACATGTTTGAAAAAAAATAAAATTCGACAACCACCATGACTATTTGGCAAAACTGAATGAATTTATCAAATAAATATACCCCATAATTTCCCCAAATTAAACGAAGATAGGGAACCACCAATCCAAGTCGAACCCGACGATGTCATCTTTGGAAACGAGAATAGGAGAAACAAGCTAACATCTAGATTTTCCTTACACAAATTTATTGCCGATAAAAGAAAGAGCCAAAAATAAGAAAGATAATCAGGAAAAATAATAACACTCAATGAACCACTTCGTTAGAGAACTACCCATTCCGCCACGCAGTTCTTCTCTTTAGAAAGACTCAACGGATCTTCACCCCTCGCCTTCATTCATCTGGGAGATGCGCGTATAACACAGAGCTATACAATTCTTACCAAGAATTTAAAGTCTGCCTTTCCGGAATAAAAGACACATTAAAAGCCCTCAGACTAGAGAGGAATTAAAAAGGGGAAACTACAACAACTAGAAGCCAGAATAGACACCCTACTCCTACTTGATACCTTGAAAGAACACATTAATAATATAGCTGAGAGCCAGCAAATTGGGCCTAGTCCCAAAATTCTTGTTTAACAAACAAGAAATAAATACTATTAGAAAAATTTTAATCACACAAAACATTACCCTACAATTAGATGAACATATCTATAATATACTAACACCATTTAACTTTTATTAACAAACTATTGTACCAATTTTCGATACAAAAATTTATAAGTTCACCAACATTATACCCCTACCAGTAAATAATTCACATTTCATCATTTCCCCCGAATTCTTGGCACATGATAACAACACCTTACATCAATTTCGCGAAAGCTTAAGGTGGAACAAGAGTTCTTCTGTCAGGGAATCCACACGGACTCGACAACAAATAACATCAAATGCCTGTCAGACATCGTCAATAACGTAAAGGAGACAAAATGTGACATGATAGACACAGGTCACGAAATGAACATATTCGAGCCGGAAAAAGGGTTTATTTTCATTTTCAACGGAAAGAACACCACCCTTAAAGCAACCTGCAACGATTAAATACTTTTAAATGGCTCCTTCGTAATACGTCATAAGAATTGTACCATATGGAAAAACGGAATAGAATACAGCGACAGAGAGCTGGTGGAACATAATCATTTCAACTTCGTACTTTTACCAGAGGAGGAGTTACCGCACAAATTGTTGCGTACACATCGCCGCCACCAAACCTCAGCGACTCGGTCAAATGGTTATTAACCCAAACACTGGATGCATAAACGCTGAGTTTGGGAACCAACGGAAGTAAGCAGAACCAACACTTAACAGCTATGCGAAACCACAAACAAACCAACACATCAGATACGCCAAACCTTCTCATTCTCCACTCGAATCTGCTAGATATGCGAATTCTCAATCATACCATTTCCATTCCCATATATTCCACTGAATTCCCCAAGTCACACTTTTTAGTTTGTAGAAGAATAAAGATTCATTCTAATTTTGACCGAAGTTAAAGGAGGTTCTCATTTATTAAATTTAATTATATCAAATACACCGAATACACCCTTGGACTCAACTCACAGTATACAACGACACTGGAAGCACCCAATGGACTAGACCCTCAGTATACCTAGACACTGTAATTCGCGCGTTGATTCAAAAGAACGATGTGGAGAGCGAGCGGCTTAAGCACTAGCTTATGCATTTGTTGTTGGTGATGAAGTTGAGAACTGCAGTTATAAATGATGCATAAACAAACTTGCACAGCGCCTCTGGCTTTGTGTTTACATCGAATTTGCCAATATGCAAAAATCTATGACTGGGCAATACTTCAAGTTGATCACAAGCGAGCGCCGAACGAATAATACGCTTCTTGTTGTTACGATTCTTCTTATTTTACTAGGAGACAACCTTAAAGCTCTCTGTGGAAGGGTTATGCTCTGACACAACGGGATTGATATGATGGGAAGTTGATGAAGCCGGATGTTTTTTAGCAACTTTTTTCTTGTTTCGCTTGTTGGTGCTAACATTAGACGGGGCCTCCATAGATTCGGGACAAGCGATTTCAAACTTTATATTTAAATGCAAGTATAGGCTTTTAAGTTCGCGAATGTCTTCAATGATCTCGTCTGTTTTTGAGTGCGAATCTTTGCTCACTACGCAGCCATCACATTGCCATAATAGATTCGGCATGTTGGTTAGCAATTTTATTGCCTCTTCAGGCAAATCAACACACGCGGTGTAGAAAGTGTGATGACAAAGCGATGAACATCGAGCCTCAAAACCGCAAAGCTGCGCAATGAAGTCATAATCGCGTCTGCTCGCAACGAATGCTGATCAGAGACTAGTCGCCTGTCTAGTTTTATACCAAGATAGGTGACTTTGTCTTCTTGTGGACTTGGTGTTTTATTAAGGGCTAATGGTGAACAAATGTCTCGGCTTAGAATAAACGTTATATGCCTACATTTTTGTTTTCGTTGATTTGTATACGCCAAGTAGGTGACTTTGTCTTCTTGTGGAATTGATGTTTTATTAAGGGCTAAGGATGGGCAAATGTCTCGGTTAAGAATAAACGTAATATGCTTACATTTTTGTTCGTTGATTTGTGTACGCCATTCAGCTAGCCACTTTTCTACAGCCACGAGACGGTTTTTTATATGTTCGGTTCTTGTTGAGACAGAAGGATCTGGATTTTATAAATCAACCCGTCGATCCAAACGCGATTGAAGGCTTGGGATACATTTAAAAACAGACCGCTGCAATATTCCCAGTGCTCAAGGAATCATTGTTATTTTCCTATTTACGTATAGAGTTAAAAATTGTAGAAAGTCATAGCCTTGTTATACTCACGCACGTCGCCTATCGATAGCGGAATAGACGCAATGAAAATCTTCCCGTCTTTTTTAGCCATCTTTTTTTATACCCTTGCAGAGGGTATTATAGATACATAAAGAGCAGGTCCCAAAGCAAATATCTAAAATACTCGATCAGAATATAATAAAAACAGCCATTCCCCTTGGGGCGGTCCTGTTTGGGTAGTCTCCAAATGAAATGGAGACTAGTGATAGATTTCAGGAAATTGAACGACAAAACCGTCACGGAAAGGTACCCTATCCCTAATATCAACTGGACTTAGCTAGCTGGTTCCACCAAATCAAAATGAACCCCAGGGACATGGCCAAAATGGCATTTTCAGTAGAGAACGGACACTATGAATTCACAAAAATGCCGTTTGGGCTAAAAAAAAACGACCCAGCTACATTTCAAAGAGTAGGAGACATCTGCCCGCTCCATCTTGATGACATAACCACATAGTCTGCCTCTCTGAAGGAGCACTTACTGGACATAAAATCTGTATATCAGGGATTCAGTCTAGCAAGTTTAAAAATCCAAATTACAATATCAAATTTCCTGAGAAAGGATATCGACTTCTTGGAACACGTGATATCTCAAGACGGTGACAAACCAAATTCCGACAAAATAAAAATCTCCCATGTCCCAAAACGAATAAACAGAAAAAATCCTTTTTAGGTCCAGGAGGTTATTATAGGAAATTTATCAAAGCCTTCGCTAAAATAACAAAATCCATTTCCCGACACTTTAAAGGATGCTAATCCGTCAACATAGATTTAGAATTCATAGAGGCATTCGAATTTTGCAAAGCTCGCAAACGAACCAATTTTTCAACATCCAGACTCCAAAAAACCATTTACTATCACTACGGCTGCAAGTAACTTCGCTATAGTAGCCGTTCTCTCACAAGGACCCGTCGGGTCTGAAAAATCAATTTGTTTCGCTAGTAATTGAGACAGAAACTCGCTATTTTACAATAGAAAAGGAGATGTTTAAATTGGGCAGTTAAGTATTATCGTCCATATCTGTATGGCAACATATTCAAAATTTTTACCGATCATAACCTTTAGTATGGTTGCAAAACTTTAAGGGCCAAAACCCAAAACTCCTCTGGTAGAAACTCACCCTTTCCGAATACGAATCGTCATTGTTTACAAAAAGGGTTCGTAAAACGTCATTGGAAAGCATTGAGTAGAATCCAACCAAACGCTCATGTCAACGATGCTGATCCAATTATTTCAACCGATATTCCAATAGCTAAAAATGCATATAATACATTCAATATGAAAGTCATGTTTTATGCCGACCAGGCCCCATTGCTATTAGTGAGTACCTCCTTTAAAAACAATACACGCACGTGTATCACAGAACCATTTTTTACCGTGGAAAAAATCCCTGATATTAAAAAAAACAATTTTAGAACCAAATAAGACCTTGGCCGTTAATTCGACGGATGAAATTTTCCAAGTAATACAAACAGCTTACTCGAAATATTTCGCAGACTCTCTACTAAGATCTACAGATGCTTGTTTTTTCTACACAAACAAAATGACCCTGACAAAATTAACAGTATAATAAAATCCCTTTATAGACAGAAGAATCACAGGGACGAAGAGGAAATGTATAAAAGTTTGAAAAGTGAAATCTTTTTTCCCCTATTGAAAGCCTTATTTTCTCATGTAACCAGGGATTGTGAAATTTGCCTCACCCTTAAGTACGATAGACACGCACATAAGCATTCGAATTACCTGGAACACCGACACATTTATACAATAAATAATTACACCAATTTGACAATTATAGACAAATTTTTCCAATTCGCACAGGCCATTGGCCATTAGGACTCTGTACTCGTCACCTATTCGGCATACCAAAAAAAAATAGTTCTCGACCAAGGAGTCGAGTTCTCCGGTACTGTCTTTAAGAACTTTTCCTCACAGTACAACATATAACTTCATATTACATCCTTCCAATAATCGAGTAGTAACTCGACGATTGAACGTCTACACTCTACGCTGAAAGGGGTTTTAACATATAATTACGCTATCCATTCAAGCACAAACCTAACTCCTTTCAAGGTTTTTAGCGACCGAGCCCACATCTTTGGACATGACTATCTAATAAAATTGAACGATATTCAAACTACACTACACCTACTATCCAAAAGCTTTTGGAAAATACGACTTGAAAACGAATGAAGCGACTAAACGAATCTAGGACAGACCCTCTGGACCACCCAACGAGCAACTTGCCTATTTTCCGTAAGGAAAACTGAAGAAACACAAAATTTTAAAAGACTACGGAATAGAACCCATACTATTAAGAAGCAAAAACTATATCTTACAATAGACATTTTGGACAAAAGCCAACCATTACTAAAAATCAATTGGGCGCGGCGAGAGTGGTGAATTCGTTAGAAATCTTGAAACATTTTGTCCATCTCAACGATTACGAGCAGGCAGCAAAAGGAATTTCCAAAATAATAAAGTACATATGTACCATTAAAACGGGAATACTCAGACTTAAGAACCAATAAACCAAAACTAATGGTATCATTAGGAATAAAAGAGGGTTAGGGAACATTGGCAATATGGACACCGATAACAAAGCTAAAATAAATAATAATTTGGATTATTTGCAAAAAGATTCTGAATTTAATGCGATCTTTCGAAACGAAACCCTTATTAGATTCAAAGAAAATACGAAACACATTAAGAGGGAACAAAGGCCATCAATAACTTTATAAATCCATATCAGGCTAAGATTTTTAAAGAGTTGCATTAACATAAAACCTTACAGCTTATACAGTATATAGGCAGGATTAATTATAAAATCGACATACGTTACAATCATTTGAATGACATAGCTGAAAGCCTCTTACTTGCTAAATTAAAAATAATTCCAAAATATATGCTAAATCACAAAAAAATTCAAAATAATCAAAAATTTTCTTAAAGACCAAAAAATTGAAATACAATTAATATACGAAATTTACAATGTCCCAGCCCTTGAATATAGCACAACAAATAAAAGACCAAAAACTATATACTTCCTCATACCCTTATCTTTAAACAAAACAAAATATGTATTATTAGGAACGACATAGCAATTTTAATTTTAGAGACACCTTGTTGAAAGTTAGGATTTCGAAACCCCGTATATAGCTAATAACCCTGAATGCCTTAATAACCTGCTCCACGACAAAGAAGCGTCCTGCGACAGGGTGGAGGGAGGAAACCAGCCACGGGTATACGTCCCAATAAACGCGGAGAACTTGAATATCTCCTCAGACTGCGTCTTCAACAAAATATTCTGCGGGTCAATGATCATAAAGTACAACAACTGTTGACTCCGCCACTACAATAACGCACATATGTACACCACGTGCTAAATAAAAATCAGTCAAAGATTGACACTCGAATTAAACAGTTTATTCTTGAGACAATAATATTTAACAGTCACATATAGAGACAATAATTACCAACAGCCACAAGCAGGATTCAGCCACGCCCGGACCAACGACTCAACTGGCGCGCAGCGACGAAATAAAGCCCACAATCTTGGTCTCAATTACTAAATGTCTTTAAACCCCATCCGCACCCAATTACTCTTCAACCAGGCACAATTTCTAAAACCATTAAGAAACAGCTGAACCAAAAAAAAGCTATAAGTGGTTTTAATTTGCTTAATTAGGTGTAAGCGGACATCCAAATCGATAACACTGATTAATCCAATTTTGTCAGGAGTTAGTTCACTGCCGAGGACCTTAAGTCGATCAAAATAAACCTCAGTCAGGAACCGATGGCAGCCGAGACAAATCAGTATTCGACATTTTTATACCCTTGCTGAGGGTATTATAATTTCAATCAGAAGTTTGAAACACAGTGAATGAGACGTTTCTGACCCTATAAATTATATATATTCTTGATCAGCATCACAAGGAGAGTCGATCTAGCCATGTCAATCGTTCGTTTCTACGCAAACTAGTCTCTAAGTTTTAAAGCTATCAGCATGAAACTTTCCCAAAAGTTGTCTTCCTATAGCAGGTAGTTCATAAGTCGGAACGAGCTGGTTTGGACGACTATAGCATATAGCAATAGGAACAATGGGAAAAATAATTTTAAAAAAATTATGCTTTTTTTTTTAGTTCTTCGACATATAGTAATGGTTAAATATTTCAGAAATACAGTTTAAATTCAATCACAATTAAATTTAACTTTTTTATTTTGTAATTTTTTTTAGAAATTCTTGTTGGCTATTTAATTATTTATTTACTTACGCTTTCATTTTTATTAAAATCGGAAAACGATATCATATAGCTTCCAAAGGAACTCAAATAATTGAACTGTAAATCATCATAGCTTCAATGCTTTTAAACATACTCGCAAGTAAATCATAATTTTAATGTCTTCAAAAATATTTTTAGTGTTACCTCCGACTGAACTAACTGAAACAATTCTCTCATTTGGCTTTGGTTTTGGTAGTTATTGGTTTTGAATATAATTTTGATTTGAGCCCGTGTCAATTTAGAATTTTATAATTTTTCCGTTCCCCGTGGTTACTTTAAAGTAAGGTACTGAGGAACGATTATTCTAAAAAATAGAGTTCTGACATATCTATGTGTTCTTGTTGGTCGGTATCGCTTCTTTGTAAGATTTTTGTTTAATTATGTGTCTGTAGTATGTTGGGAATGGGAATTCGAATCTACAGGAATCTGTATCGGCAGTCAATAGAAATAATTGGTTTTTAAATACGTTAGTCGGACCTTCTACCGGAAATATGAGGTTGTGTGACGAGCTTTCGTCGCTATGGGCTGAGGAGCTGATTGAATTAATTTCCGCGGGGGCCCAGGACAACGCGTCCGCTACCACATTAGCTACTCCGGGCTTGTACCTAATCTCGTGGTTATACTCGCCAATGAGCGTTTAAGCTTAGCGTTATGGTTATTTACGCAATTCGTAAAACTCAAGGGCTGGAGATCCTAGTATATAACCACTTTCGAATACCCGTAAAGATAATGTCTTAATCTTTGGAGCACCCAAACGATCGCGAGCATCTCTCTTTCGTTAGTTGCATAGTTATCTTTAATTTTTGACAGGGTGCGCGAAATGAACGTTATTGGCCTATGATTTTGTTCCAATACTGCGCCTATTGCGTAACTTGAAGCGTCAGTAGTCAATTGAAATTCTTTTCCGAAATCTGGATAGGCAAAGGTAACCTCCCTGTAGGCGAGATTTCTGCTTGACTTGGTCCTAGATATACGGCCTTCTTCGGCTCTTAGAAGAATTGGTAGGGGCTTTGCTTTTTTCGCGTAATCTTTTATGAACCGCCTATAATAACCTGTCATGCCCAAAAATGAACGGAGTCGTTTTAATGTATTTGGAACTGGAAATTTTGTAATCGCTTTTATTTTATCTATGTTGGTTTTTACTCCATTTTCTGTGATTGTGTACTCCAAGAAGTCTACTTCGCTTTTGAAAAAATGGCATTTCTCTATTTAAACCCTCATATTTGCGTTTTGTAGCGTTGAAAATTGCCGTTGCCGTGCTCCACTTCGTTTTTGCTAAAGACTACAATATCAACGTACACAGCAAATTTTCCCTATGTATTCTCTCAATATGTCATCTAATGCTCTTTGAAAAAGTATGGGGAATTTTTCAAACCACCATTTGTCAGCCATTTACCGCTAATGCTGTTTTTTCTATGTCCGTATCTTTCAATGGTATTTGGTCAAAACCACTCTTAAGGTCTAATACAGAAAAATACTTATTGTCCCCAAGCTGTGCGATAATTTCTCCAATTTGGGGAATGGGATACCGATCTGATATAGTAACTTCATTAAGTTTCCTATAATCAATTACTAATCTGTACTTTTTTCTTCTTGAAGGTCTTATAATACCATCTCTTTTTCTACTTCCTGTTTGAGTGATATTGGGTATGGGTAATGTTTTCCATATACTGGGGAATCCGATGAAGTTTTGATCTCACCTACTACTTTAGTTGTGTATGCAAACTTTGTATCGGCGTCTGCAAGGATGGGCTTGTGACTTTATACGAGGAGTATTATAATTGATTTCTGTGACTCGGTCATATGATTGTGTCGCTAATTGATGAATTTTAATTTTGCGTTTATTTCCGAAAATTAATATAAACAAACTAGTCTCTCAGTTTTAAAGCTATCTGCATGAAACTTTCCCAAAAGTTGTCTTTCTATTGCAGGTAGTATATAAGTTGGAACGAGCCGGATCAGACGACTATAGCAAATAGCTCCCATAGGAACAATCGAAAAAAAAAATAAAAAAAAATTATAACTTTGCTGTTTTTTTTTATTTCTTCGACATATAGTAATGGTTAAATATTTTAGATTTACGGTTTAAATTTCATCAAAATCGGACGACTATATCATATAGCTCCCATAGGAACAATCGAAATAAAATACAAAAAAAATTATAACTTTGCCGTTTTTAAATTTTTCTATTAGTTTTTCGACATATAGTAATGGTTAACTATTTCAGAATTACGTTTTAAATTTCATCAAAATCGGACGACTATATCATATAGCTCCCATAGGAACAATCGGAAAAAAATACAAAAAAATTAGAACTTTGCTGTTTTTGTTAAATTTTTTTTATTAGTTCTTCGACATATAGTAATGGTTAAATATTTCAGAATTACGATTTAAATTTTATCAAAATCGGACGACTATACTATATAGATCCCATAGAAATAATATAAATATATAAAATAACTATCTAATAATTGAGCTGCAAATCATCATAGCTTTAATGTTTTTAAACATATATGCAAGTAAATCTTAATTTTAATGTTTTAAAAAATATTTAATTCTTGCTGCAAGGGCTTATGAACTTCGGCTTGCCAAAGTTTGCTTCCTTTCCTGTTTTTTTTTTTAATTGTTTTTGACTTATTAATAATTTAACAATTCAGAATTACGCAATTAATTTTATAAGAATCGGAAAACGATATTATATAGCTGCATAGGAACTATCGAATAATTGAGCTGCAAATCATCATAGCTTCAATGTTTTTACAAATATACACAAGTTAATCATAATTTTTATGTTTTCAAGAATATTTTATTTTTGCAATAGCTGCAAGGGTGAATATACTTCGACTTGCCGAATCTTGCTTTTATTTAAATAATAACTCTTAATTTATTTAAATAATAACTAGTAAATTTAATCGTTATAATATTTATTTTGGGTTTAAAAATTGCGGAAGTACTACAACGACAATGTATTTTATTCAACAACAAGCAACAACAACCAGAGAGCAGCAGGAGAGGGAGAGAGAGTTACTAATTCCGTCAGCTGGAGTTTATATTTTAATTTAGCTATAAAGATTTGTCGGTTCCCAACAAATGTAATGAAAATACTTGTATTTATATACAAAAAATATTAAATTTTGTATGAATGAAATTATTAAAATTTAAAGAAATTACAATTTTTATAGAAATTAATAAAATCGAATAAAATTATAACTTATAAAATTATAAAGTTTTAATTAAAAATTAGTAATATTAAATGATATTAGAGAATTATACTTGTATGTTCATGAATTGAACATTTTTAACCTATCTTAACGTACTATCTGCTGTTATTCATATTGTCTTTAATTTTAATATATTTATTTGACTTGTTTCGTTTACTATATAGGGTCTTTAATAATGATTATCTAATTTCTGATATATATCGTTTTTTAATAAAACCTATCTCCTACTTCTCATTTAAAATCTTTACTTATTATTAAGTAGACATTTCCGACCCTATAAAATATATATATTTTTGATCAGCATTACTAGGGGAGCCGATCTAGTCATGTCCGTCTGTCCGTCCGTTTCTAAGCCAACTAGTCCCTCAGTTTTAAAGCTATCTGCATGAAACTTCCAAAAAATATCTTTCTATTGCAGATACTATATAATTTGGAATGAGCCGGATCGGACGACTACAGCATATAGCTCCCCATACGAGCAATTGGAATACTAAATAAAAAAAGGTATAACTTTTCTGTTTTTATACCCTTGCAGAGACGTTTCCGACCCTATAAAGTATATATATTTTTGATCAGCATCACTAGGCGAGTCGATCTAGCCATGTCCGTCTGTCCGTCCGTCTGTCCGTCCGTTTCTACGCAAACTAGTCTCTCAGTTTTAAAGCTATCTGCATGAAACTTTCCCAAAAGTTGTCTTTCTATTGCAGGTAGTATATAATTCGGAAAGAGCCGGATCGAACGACTATAGCATATAGCTCCCATAGGAACAATCGGAAAAATAAATAAAAAAAAATTATAGCGTTGCTGTTTTTTAATTTTTTGTTTAGTTCTTCGACATTTAGTAATGGTTAAAAATTTCCGAACTACGGTTTAAATTTCATCAAAATCGGACGACTATAGCATATAGCTCCCATAGGAACAATCATAAAAAAAATAAAAAAAAATTATAACTTTGTTGTTTTTCAATTTTTTTTTTTAGTTCTTCGAGATAGTAATGGTTAAATATTTTAGAATTACGGTTTAAGTTTCATCAAAATCGGACGACTATAGCATATAGCTCCCATAGGAACAATCATATAGCTGCCATAGGAACTATCAAATAATTAAGCTGCAAATCAGCATGGCTTCAATGTTTTTAAACATACACTCAAGTAAATCATAATTTAAACGTTTTAAAGAGTATTTAGTTTTTGAAATAGCTGCAAGGGTATATAAACTTCGGCTTGCCGAAGTTTGCTTCCTTCTTGTTTAATTTTTTTTTTAAATTCTTCGACATATAGTAATGGTTAATTATTAAAGAATTACGGCTTAAATTTTACTAAAATCGGACGACTGTATCATATATATATATATATATTTTTTAAATCTAACTTTTTTTATTTTGTAATTTTTGTTTTTTTTTTTTCAAATTTTTTTATGTTTTCAAGAATATTTAGTTTTTGCAATAGCTGCAAGTATACATATGAACTTCGACTTGCCAAAGTTTGCTTCCTTTTTTGTTTATATTCGTTTTCGAGTCTGAACCTTGGTTCCTTGGCATAATCATATTACTGTTAAATGAAATGTTTTATTTATGCGCTTAAATAAACAAAAGCTCATATGTACAATAATCGTGTACCATAGAGGGTGTAGTGTTAAAACAATCTGTTTTGTCGTACGAGAGGTACGATCTAGCGTATTCGTTAAATATTCTGTGGCTTCTTTCCATTGTACCTAAATTCTGGTGGTGGTGTGCAAAAGTTTGGGTTTTCAATGTTTAGATATTTATATAAATCATTGATTACTGAATTCTTGAATTCGGTTCCCATCTCCGTAAAGAATGTATTTATTGGACCGCACTCTAGAAAAAATGATTCAAATATAGCTTTTGCTGCAGTTTTGCACTCTTATCGGGTATTGGAATGGCAACAAGGTATTTTGTTAGGTCACAGATAAGAGTAACTGCATAATCATTTCTTTGTTCTAATTTTGGTAATGGACCGATTGTATCCACGAACATTATCAAATGCCTTTAAAAGTGTTTTTCTAATAATTAAGAGAGTTTTTTCAGTAATAATGCCTTTTTTTTTTGTAAAATTTCAAAGATTTTCTCCCTCAGTGCCGTTTAATTTTGGCTTATCTTATTTATACCGGCTCTGTTTTCCAGCCTTTGGAAACAATTTGGCAAATGAACATTGATGGGAATTAAGGCATTAGAATGGGGAACCTGCGTGCAGTTAATGATCCTAAATTAAGGTCTCCCAATACGCAGATATGATTAGAATCAAGTAGGCTTTCATGGATAAGTAACATATTTTCCATATGCGCTTCATAAAGCCCGCAATCACTATTTTGTGGAATGCCATGATGCCTTAATTAAAACTTATTCATCTGGTCCATGAACTGAAACGCTGATCTGGTCTAGCAACGAATTTATCATTTGCCAGCCAAATGTTTTCACTATGAACAGTTCGTCTTACTACCACAATAACCTCACCATCTTTTGATCATTTCATTTTTCAGCATATCTATCTTTACGGTAATAATGGAACTGGTTCGAGTCCAAAAATTCATCATTAAAGAAGCTAGAATTCAGCCAAGTCTCAACCAGTACTATTACGTAAAAGTCGCAGTTGGGAGTCATGAAATAGACAAACTCAGCCTTCGTTCGCATGCCTGATATGTTTTGGAAGAATATTGTTAGGGAATTATTACGGCTAAGGGTGCTCGCGTATGTACCGTCAATGGAATGTTGTTCGCAAGAGTTGCGAGTTCAATCGGTAAAGCAGTATATTGCTCACATTGTGCCTGAAGCCTATAGATACCACAGAGTGCCTTAAATATCGTTGATTGTTTAAAGGGTCATTCGTCGAATAATCCAAGAAATAAGCCAGATTTGGTTTACGCTGATCTAATTCGGTCAATTCCAGAGAACTAGTAGACGGTGGCCATTTGTAGATCAAATCCGGCACACAATCTATAAAGTTGGAAAGCAGCCTTGCAGATACTTGCTTGTACAGATAGTGATCTGAGTGTTCAGAATTGTAGGAACTGTTGTAGGAACGATCTTGTTACGCGCGGACGCTATTAGCATAGTGGGCAGCTATTGAGTTCGCGAGGAAACCACAAAAACCATCATGAAGAGACACAGACATTTATAAAAAAACTAAAACAAAGTACGGTGCAAATATGTTAAAACTGTAGTTTTTAAGACAGGGATTGAGTTTGAAAACCAAATTTGACTATATAGATTATTATAATTATTACAAAGAACACAAAAGAGTTCATGCAGGCAAAAATTTGAGGTCCATCTTGGCAAGTTAAGAGGATGGTAGATGCGGGTTGGTCTAAAAGGCACATTAAAAGTTAAGCGCCTTACCAATTCTATGGATTCAATATCACCTTTGAAATATCACTCTTCCAAGCATAATACTACGATTTACAAGAGAAGGTACATTAAGCAATAGTATTCTACTAGAGTAAGAAAGCAACCTTACGTTTTGATCCCAGTTCAACCACGAAGGGCGAAAAGAAGAAACTTTTTTTGTACCGACTCTTTTGAATATCCCATATTCAAAAATAACATTTAGTATCTTCTAAGTTATAAGATCTGGTATCTCCAAACGGTATTTTTCACTTTGTAATAGTCTGGTCTCCTCTCTATCTTTTTCTGCGGTGTTGCTCGGAAGTGGTTGTGTGTTGTGTTTGAAATGAATAAAATATTAAATTAAAATATATACCATCAATCCTTTGGATTTCGTTAGTTTTTATTCAAGTTTTCAATAGGTTATGGGCCCAGGCTACACCTATTATAATTAGATCCGTGAAATTTTTTTTTGCTTTGTGAAATTACTTTGGTTTGCGCCACGTTGTGAAATTCTTGTGCAATTGTAGAATTCTGTGTTACTTACACACATACATACATACATATAGCTGTATGTGCGTTTGCGAAAAGTAGTATGGAAAAAGCAAAACGCAACATTAAGCCTTTCGACGGCGAAAAGTACTCGGTGTGGAAATTCAGAATAAGAGCCCTTTTCGCAGAATTAGATGTCTTAAAAGTGATTGATGAGAATATTCCTGATAACTTCGACGATTCCTGGAAAAATGCAGAGCAAACAGCACTTTGATAGAATATCTTAGTGACTCTTTTCTCAACTTTGCGAGAAGCGACAGCACGGCGCGACAAATTCCCATCTTACTTTAGCTTTTGTAAAGAACAGATTTCTCAATCACGAGATAAAAATTAAAAACGATAGCAAAGATACAAGAAGGAAAGTTATAAAAGCAACTATGTATAATATAAATAATTATAAAAATAAATCGTTTAAAAATACTAATACATTTAAAAATAATAATACTTTAATTCGCAAGCAATTCAATGCAAAAGGAAAGTTTAACATTAAGTGCCATCACTGTGGCAAAGAAGGGCACATGAAAAAGGAATGTTATGCGTATAAAAGAATAATAAACGATACAAATAAAGAAAATAACAAACAAGCACAAACTGCGACTACCCAGCCCGGCTTCGCTTTTATGTTAAATCGTTTAAATAAAAACATGTCCAAAACTGGCGATGAAACAGTGAAATTTATACTGGACTCTGGTGCTACAGAGTCGAAAACTAACGAGAAACTCTTTGCTGATTCGACCTGGAGTTGCAAGTAAAAATAGCTGTCGCCAAGCATGGCGAATTTATTTTTGCAGCGAAGCGTGGCATTGCCAGACTGCACAACGGAAATCAAATCACGCTTGAGGAGGAGGAGGAGGTTGCAGAAAACTTAATTTCTGTCAAGCGACTGCAGGAAGCTGGTATGACTGTCAAGCCAAGAATGGCTTTTTTGTTGCTGAGAATTCAGGTACGTTCAATACACCAATTCTTGAATTTAAGGCCTATACATTAAATGTGAAAACTACTAAATATCGTTTATGGCATGAGAGATTAGGTCACATTAGTAAAGGAAAATTGCTAGAAATTAAAAGAAATAATTAATTTAGTGATAATAATCTTTTAGATAATGTTTATCCAATTGATGAGATATGTGAAGCATGCTTAAATGGTAAACAAGCCAGGTTGCGTTTTGAAAAAAATAAAAACAAGAAAGAAAGCAAACTTCGGCAAGCCGAAGTTCATACACCCTTGCAGCTATTGCATGAATTAAACATTTTTGAAAACATTAAAATTATGATTGACTTACGTATATGTTTAAAAACATTGAAGCTATGATGATTTGCAGCTTAATTATTTGATAGTTATTTTATATATTTTTAATATTTCTATGGGAGCTATATGATATAGTCTTCCGTATTTCTAAAATATTTAACCATTACTATATGTCGAAGAACTAAAAAAAATTAAAAAACAGCAAAGTTATAATTTTTTTTCAATTATTTTTCCGATTTTTCCTATGGGAGCTATATGCTATAATCGTCCGATCCGGCTCGTTCCGACTTATATACTACCTGCAATAGATAGACAAATTTTTTCATGCAGATAGCTTTAAAACTGAGAGACTAGTTTGCATATAAACGGACGGACAGACGGACGGACAGACGGACAGATCGACTCTACTATTGATGCTGATCAAGAATATATATACTTTATAGGGTCGGAAACGTCTCCTTCACTGCGTTGCAAACTTCTGACTGAAGTTATAATACCCTCTGCAAGGGTATAATAAATAATACATAAATAGACCCCTATTTGTAATCCACTCTGATGTATGCGGGCCAATAACACCTGTTTCAATTGACGACAAAAATTATTATGTTATATTTGTAGATCAATATACACATTATTGTGTAACGTATTTAATGAAATACAAATCAGATATTTTTGCAATGCTTAAGGATTTTGTAGCAAAAAGTGAGGCGCATTTCAACCTTAAAGTCGTTAATCTATATATAATATAGACAATGGTAGGGATTATCTGTCCAGCGATATGCGTGAATATTGTGTACAGAAAGGTTGTCCCATATACACCGCAATTAAACGGTGTATCAGAGAGAATGATCAGAACGATCACTAAAAAAACTCGTCGTATGGTATGTGGTGCTAAGTTAGATAAAAGCTACTGGGGTGAAGCTGTTCTGACAGCAACCTATTTAATTAAAAGGATTCCGACTAGGGCACTTGATGATAGTGCAAAGACTCCATATGAAGAGTGGCACAATAGAAAACCTAATTTAAAATATTTGAAAATATTTGGTTCTACAGTGTGAACATACACTGTATTAAAAACAGGAAAAGGGAATTTGATGAAAAATCATGTAAAACTATTTTAGTTGGTTATGAACCAAATGGCTTAAAACTATGAGACTTAGATAATGAGAAATTTATTGTCGCAAGAGACGTAATTGTTGACGAAACAAATATGATTAATTCAGGAGCTGTGAAAAGTGGATTGGAATTCCTGAATGAGAGTAAGGAAAGTGATTTAATTGATATCCTGAATGAGAGTAATGAGTATGATAATGTTAATAACCTGAATGAGAGTAAGGAGTGTGATAATGTTAATATCCTGAATGAGAGTAAGGAGTGTGATAAGGTTAATATCCCGAATGAGAATAAGGTTAATGATACCGTTTGTAACCTGAATGAGAGTAAGAATAGTGATTATTTGTTATCCTGAATGAGAGTAAGGAGTATGATAATGTTAATATCCTGAATGAGAGTAAGGAGTGTGATAATGTTAATATCCCGAATGAAGGTAAGGATAATGGTACCGTTTGTTACATGAATGAGAGTAAGGAGAAAGATAATATGAAAATCCTGAATGAGAGTAAGAAAATGGTAAAATAAATATCCAGAATGACAGTATGGAGAAAAGATTTGACTCAAAACAGCTCAGTGAAAATATTGAATGTATTTCTAGAAGAAGTGATAGGCTAAAGAACAGGCAAAAAATATCATGCAAGGAAGATGAAATAGATTACAATAACTATATTTTAAATGCTCATACAATCTTTAGTGATGTTCCAAGTTCCTTTGAATATATACAAAGTAGGGGTAACAAATGCTGGTGCTATTAAAACAGAATTGGATGCCCATGAATTTAATAATACCTGGTCAATTGTTAAGCGGCCTGAAAATGTAAATATAGTTGATAGCAAATGGGTTTTTACTTTAAAGTCCGACGAATTTGGAAATCCAATAAGACACAAAACTAGATTAGTGGCGCGTGGATTCACGCAGAAGTATCTTGTAGATTATGTAGAAACATTTGCTCCTGTGGCTAGAATAGCCCATTTCGCTTCTTATTATCTCTTTCAATTCAATATGAATTAAAAATACATCACATGGATGTAAAAAGTGCTTTTCTAAATGGAAAATTAAAAGAAGAAATCTATATGAAAGTGCCTCAAGGTGTATTGTGTAGTGCAAATAGTGTATGTAAATTGAATAAAGCAATTTATGCTCTCAAACAAGCAGCAAGGAGTGTAGTTTCGTAAATTCACCGGTAGATCGATGTATTTATGTCCTTGATAAGGGTGGCGTCAGAAAGAACATATATTTACTTCTTTTTGTAGATGATTTAGTTATTTGCACAGCAAATATAGAAAAGATGAAATGTTTCAAATCATATTTAATGAACAAGTTCAGAATGACGGACTTGTAAGAAATTCGACATTTTATCATAAATCAAAGATGGAAAAATATTTTTAAGTCAAGCTGCTTACATTAAAAAGAATTTGAATAAGTTCAAAATGAGTGATTGTAAATCAGTCAGTACTCCACTAGCAAGCAAGCTTAATTATGAATTATTAAATTCTGATGAATGGTGTGATGCGCCTTGTAGGAATTTAGTCGGATGTCATATGTATGTAATGTGTAAGGACTTTTTCATAGGCTGGGATAGGCTTCAGTCCGGACAGAGTCCTCTACAGTTAAATTGGTAGAAACACAGGAGACGAAACGGGACTGGGAGTTGCCGCCGGGATTTTATTATCGGGATCACGTGGCCGGTCTCGTCGTCCGCGTTGCATAGAGAAAACAGACCTCGGAAACGCCACACGAAAACGGGACCGGCGTAGATTTAACTGGCGGGGACTTCGACTGGGCCCTGCGCGGAGCGAAGGGGAGGGCGCGGGGAAATCGGCGGAGATTTGCCCGTCCGGCAAGTGTTCGGATTGTGCAGAGTAAACCTCGGAAAACGAAAATATGGAAACTTGTCCGGCGTGGATGGGCGCGCGGGCAGCTTTGACTTCCGCGTTGTGTAGAGAAAACGAACCTCGAAGACGCAACTCAGAAGCCTCACTGGCCCGAAAAAGCCCTTCGGTAAAATTTACTAAATTTCTCTAGCCTGTCCCCTACCTGGACGTGAGTAGAAAAGACCGCCGGTAGTTTCCCGCGCTTTTCCCCGGTCTGGCAAGCGTTCGTATTGCGTAGAGAAAACAGACCTCGGAGACGCAACACGAGACTTGCCCGACCTAGAGTAGCACGTGGGTAGCTTTGGTGTCCGCTTTGCGTAGAGAAAACAGACCTCGGAAACGCAATGCGGCAACCTGGCCAACCCGAAAAAGCACTCCCCGAAGTTTACTAATTTTTACTACCGGCACTTGGGGTTTTTAGTTTCACAATTTATCTTCCTTTTATTTATTCTTGTATTCTCCCTAACCTTCGCACTCAGTACTGCCTGCCTCTGATCTCTGTTGCTTATCTTACTCCTGAGTTTGATCTGATGTCGCCGTCTGCTGGTTCCTTCCTCTGAGTTTTTCTGGTGGTCCGTCCTGTTCGGCTGCCGCAAAAGAAAAAGAGCGATCTCAGCGGATCGCTGTGCCACGTCGACACGCATGTTTTGCGCTTTACACGCTCGCGTTATCAGCACCAAGCTTGCCTTTAACAGCACGCTCGCGCTGAACAACACGTTCGCGCCATCCCCGCTAAGCTCGCCTTAAACAGCACGCTTGCATGTTCACGGGTAATTGCGATAACTTTAACAGCACGCTCGCGCTTAACAGCACGCTCGCGCCATCGCACTAAGCTTGCCTTTAACAGCACGCTCGAGCTTAATAGCACGCTCGCATGCTCACGGGTGATTGTGATAACTTATCGATATTATCGACTTTCGAACCGACTGGCCAGCTGACCGATCTTGCTGATCAACACTGGCAACCTCGCGCGCTTATGCTTGAAACTAGGATAACTTAGGTTTTAAGCTTAAATCTATATTTGGAAACTTAACATATATTGGGAATTTAACATAATACTGCCTTCATTGGCTGAGATACTGGGTTGTTTGAGTTGGAAAATGTGAGACGCCTTGAGCGTCCTCACAAATGTTATGTACACGTCCGGACTTGGCCACTGCTGTTAATATTTTAAGTCGATAAATGAATAAAAATAATGCAGAATTATGGTTATGTTTAAAAAGGATTCTTAAATATTTAAAAGGGAATATTGATATAAAATTGGAATTAAAAAAGAACACAAGTTTTGAAAATATATTTGTCGGGTACGTAGACTCTGATTGGGGAGGCAATAGGAAAAGTACAACCGGGTTTCTATTCAAAATGTTTAACCAAAATTTTATCTGTTGGAATACGAAAAGGCAAAACTCAGTAGCTGCTTCGTCGACTGAAGCTGAATACATGGCCTTGTTCGAAGCTGTAAGAGAAGCTTTGTGGTTGAAGTCTTTATTAGAAAGTGTTCATATCAAATTTGAAAGACCTATAAAAATATATGAAGATAATCAGGGATGTATTTGTATAGCTAATAATCCCTCCTGCCATAAAAGATCCAAACATATTGATATTTAGTATCATTTTTCTAGAGAGCAAGCGGAAAATAACAATATTTGTATTGAGTACATTTCCACAGAAAACCAGCTTGCAGACATCTTTACCAAGCCGTTGCCAGCCGCAAGATTCAATGATCTGTGTAGCAATATTGGACTACAAGAAGACAAGAAGACTGATTGACTGATTGAAATTTAATTTATAAATAAAAACAAACAAAAAAAAATTTTTAAGCCTCAATAATCAAATTTAAATCGAAAATAATTTAATTTAATTTAAAAATATTGTTTAATTTCTGAAAACAACAACTGAAATTTAATTTGAAATATTCTTTCACTTATAAAAAGAAAACCAAAACCAAAATGAAGTCAAATGAAATTTAATTTAAAAAAATTGTATGTTTAAAAAAAATATATATATTTATTGAAGTTATATGAAATTTAAATTGTTATCATAAGAATGATGTTAAGAAATGAAATGATCGGGTTTTACTGGGTTTTCCCGAATCAAATATTCTTCTTTAATGTTATTTTTAAGGGGGCATGTTGAATACCCATATTCAAAAATAACATTTAGTATCTTTTAAGTTATAGGAGATACCAGACTAAACGGTATTTTTGACTTTGTAATAGTCTGGTCTCATTTCAATATCCCCTCTCCCTTTTTCTGTGATGTTGCTCGGAAGTGGTTGTGTGTTATGTTTGAAAAGAATAAAATAATAAATTAAAATATATCCTATCAATCCTATGCCTTTCGTTAGTTTTTATTCAAGTTTTCAATAGACTCAATTCGATCAATGTGTACTTGATATTGGGGACTCCAAACGGGAGCGCAATATTCTAAATTAAGAAGGACAAGGGATATACATATATAATAATTTAGTTGTATAGGGATCGTCAATTTTTTTTGACCATCGCTTAATAAATCCAAGAACACTCATATCCTTGTTTAGAATTAATTTTATGTGACAGTCCAATTTTAATTTTGGCTCAAGAACAACTCCTACAACGTTGACCAAATATATTCGGTCCAGTGGCATGTTATGAAGAGTATAGCTTATAAATCAAGGCGTATCCCTATAAATGTAATTTCGTTACATTTAAGGCAATTCAGATTTAAAAGGTTAGATTGACACCACCTCTAAAAACAATTAATATCAAACTAAAAAACCGAAACCCGATTACAAATTATTATAGCAGTTACTAATATTTCGGCATGTTTTTATACCCTTGCAGAGGGTATTATAATTTCAGTCAGAAGTTTGCAACGCAGTGAAGGAGACATCTCCGACCCTATAAAGTATATATATTCTTGATCAGCATCACTAGGAGAGTCGATCTAGCCATATCCGTCTGTCCGTTTGTCAGTCTGTCAGTCTGTCCGTCTGTCCGTCCGTCTGTCCGTCCGTTTCTACGCAAACTAGTCTCTCAGTTTTAAAGCTAACTGCATGAAACTTTCCCAAAAGTTGTATTTCTATTACAGGTAGTATATAAGTCGGAACGAGCCGGATCAGACGACTATAGCATATAGCTCCCATAGGAACAATCGGAAAAATAAATGAAAAAAATTATAACTTTGCTGTTTTTTAATTTTTTGTTTAGTTCTTCAACATTTAGTAATGGTAAAATATTTCCGATTTACGGTTTAAATTTAATCAAAATCGGACGACTATAGCATATAGCTCCCATAGGAACAATCGGAAAAATAAATGAAAAAAAATTATAGCGTTGCTGTTTTTTAATTTTTTGTTTAGTTCTTCGACATTTAGTAATGGTTAAATATTTCCGATTTACTTTTTAGATTTCATCAAAATCGGACGACTATAGCATATAGCTCCCATGCGAACAAAAAAAAATAAATGAAAACAAATTATAACTTTTCTGTTTTTTAATTTTTTGTTTAGTTCATCGACACATAGCAATGTTTACTTATTTCAGAATTATGGTTTAAATTTTATCAAAATAGTTCCCATAGAAATAATAAAAATATATAAAATAACTATCAAATAATTGAGCTGCAAATCATTAAAGTTTCAATGTTTTTAAACATATACGCAAGTAAATCATAATTTTAATGTTTTCAAAAATGTTTAATTCTTGCAAAAGCTTGAAGGGTATATGAAATTCGGTTTGCCGAAGTTTGCTTTCTTTCTTCTTTTAATTGTATTTTTGTATTGGCCGATTTTGGGTCAGAGATTTAATCGATTTTTCAAGTATATTTATTTTTGCGTAATTTTTCCCATTCCACTATATGTAAGAATTACTTTCAAAAAGTGTTTTGCCTATAATCGTTTATAACCGATCTCACCTGAATGGTGGACAATACGATTGCCTTTTGTATTTGTATGCAATGTTTTAGTTGTGAAAAATCTAAATAGAAGGTTTCTACATATGTAATTTCTAGCTCATAACAGCTTATTGGAGTCGTTGAGACTAATAGCTGAATTCTTGAAAAAAAAACATCTCTAACATAAGTTTCTCTAATTGCGTTTAAGGTTGTCGTACTTGAGCCGTATACAAAAAAATGAATTTGTTATTTATTTTCTTTATTTATTTTTATCAAAAATAAAAACCGTACTTATATACTTTTTTTGTTGGTTGGTTGGTGAAGTACTGGTAATAGCAATCGCTAGGTTTTTTAGGATTTGTTCTAAATCATTTGACTAACTTAAAATTCTTTTTCTCAGGCATCTTTTGTGGAACATATATAATTTGCAGAACAAATTTTCGCAAAAAATTACAATGATTATTAGTTAAAACATATCTGTGGAATACAAATCAATGTTACTAGTCTCTACTTTATATTTATTACATTTGCAGAGGAATCCACTGGATCTATTAAGGTCATATTGTAAACATGTGTATTTTCTATGGATTCCAATTTTCTTACTTATTCGGTTGCTATTCATACGTTTTTAATTTAAAGATTCTTCTTTTTACTACATTTTTATATTGTTATTCAAAAAATTTTGTTTCTTAATTTGGTCTTTAATTTAATTTGAATGCATCATGTTTTTTTGTTTTAATTTTGTTTTGTTTTAAATTGTATAGAACTGTCATTATTGTGTTAATTTTTTTGACATTCTTTCTTGCCTTTTTGAAAGCTTTTCGGCCGTTTTCATATACAGATCGAAATTACAATATTTTGTTTTGTTTATTACCTTTGTAATGCAATGCAGAGCATTATATTATATATATTTATATATAATAAAAATGTTTTATTGTTGGGCGCCCTTGGAAGCGCGTCGGTTCACTTGTCCTTGGAGTTTGGAACGCCCGACTACTTTAGATGTCCGGGGCCTTTGGGCTCAGTCGACACCGGTGCGCAGGCTTTTGCTGCATGTAAATTCGCACGCCGGCGTCTCCGGTGGACAACGTCTTACCTGTACTGGAAACTCTATTGTTTTTTTGTGTTGATTTTAATTTGCTTACAATTTTTTTAATAATAACATTTATAATTTTAGTTTTGTTTTCTAGGTTGTGGCTGGAGGGAGGTACGTAAAATTTTTTTGTTGTATTGCAACGCATTGCCTCACACTTGACTGTGACCCTTTTTTTAAACCAGGAAATGAAGAGTGCCAGTTTCTTCAGTAGCACTTTCGCCAGACTTTATAAGTTCTCAAAGAAGGGTAGCCCCAAAAATCTGTTACTTCTTCTTTGACGTTTGTACGTTTCTTTGTACGTTGCTTTGTGCCGTGATGATTCCCGTCAGTAGCCAAGTTCTGGTGAATTAGCTTCTCCGTTCTCTTTGGTGCTCAGCGTGGTCATAAGTTCTTAACAATTGGCGCATGTGTCCACTGCTTGTGAGCCCTCGTTTTTGTGGCCGTCCCCAACTCTGCAAACAGGCACTGAATGGGTCATATTGATTCCATTGTTAATCCAGCTCTGGCGAATTCATCAGCCATCTCGTTTCACGTGATACCTGACTTTCCAAGGTCTTAGATGAGCTCAATTAAATGCTGGTAATAATGGATTAGCGCTGCTACTGTATTGCGAATGACCCGATCTAATAGATGTATTCGAGGAATGAGTTTTAATCGCCGCCTGGCTGTCGATGTAGATTGAGATTTTCCTCGGGGTATGTCCTAAGGAGTCAATCAGTCCAGTCACTGCCAAACTGCATAAAATATCTGACTTTAAGAAAGTTCAGTAATCCGGAAGACGATATGAGAAGAACCCGGCACATGTCCCCTTGCTCATCTTTGATCCGTCCGTTTCGACATGCAGTTTCCATGTTTCTCTTTTCAGAATTATTTACTTGAGCCTATTGACCCATTTGAGTTGGACTTAGTTTTTATTGATGATGGTCCACAGTATCTTCTCTTCAATTATAATAAATTGTACAGCTTACTCCTTGGACACTTGCTCCAGCGCTTCCCAGCTAATGTTTGCCAACTCCTTAGTTTCCTCGTTTGGATCAAGGCTTCCAGTGATTCCTTGCTGTCTTCTGCGAACTTGCCGTCCTGCTTTGATAGAAATCCAGACCTAGTTGGATCTTTGGCTAACGGACTTCAAAGTCTGGAGGTTTCAGTGGTGCTAGTCAGATTCCCTTATTGCCTCTCTACATCTCTTTTTATAGATCTTGAAACTGTCTTGGCTGTTTCCCTTCTTTGCTCTGTTAATAGCCTTATTTGTTCAATATCCTACGTCCACGATAAATGCCCGTTAGACCTAAGGGGCCGACTTTTGGTGCAGGATTTAATCTCTATTTGTACAGGAAGCTCCAGCGCCTCAACCGGGTGATTGAAGAGTTGGGGTCTAGCACGATGGGGTCGTCGCTATTCCTTCTTATTGCGAAATAACGAATTCAACGAGCAACTCCCCTCTCCTGTTAATGTCAGTCTCGCTTGCTGGATGAAGACTCTATAGGACAGGTATGCTGAGGCAGATATTGGCGAAACCGTTGTTGCTTTAACATACTGCACCGTTGAGGTCGGCGTTTCTATAACGAGAAGATAAAAAACATTAAGCCCACCTATCAGCACGATACGTGTTCATGGCTTACCACTCTTCCAGAAACGAGAATATGGTATCCGCGGTGCTTGAGTCCACAGACCTTCCTTACATTCCTAGGGTATGTTTCAACTCCAATCCTCCACAATCCTCTCCTCGTGGTCCGATGGAACTGGTGAGTAATGCAGGTTAATCTGTACCAGTCATAGTCTCTCCCAATATCTCGGGGAAGTATGCCCAAAGGCCTGCCGTTCTAAACCTGGGGTACCATTTGATTTTTCAAGTGGGTGACTTTGGGCTCCGCACCAATGCGAATGTAGAGTTCTTTGCTTTTCTCCACGCGTGCCACTCCACGAACAGTCGTGGTGCTGCTGATTGATCAGTTCAAGGATATTCCGGTCCTTCACTTCGAGATATAGTAAAATATTAATATTTTAGAGTAACTATTTTAATTTTATAAAGATCGGACATCGATATTGTTTGTAGTTTAGGTAAGTTTTTACAAATAGATGTAGGTTGCCCCTAGAATATAATCTAGTGGCTATAGGAAGCTAAACCAACACCAGATACGGGGAGAGATCATGCTTACGAGGCCAAGGCACACCAATACTCACTCTTAGAACCCAGAGCATTTGAATATACGAGGTTTTCTTGAGTACTTTATAATTTTATTAAGGGGGTAGTCAGGTTTAGAATTTTCAAAAAATCGATTTCTTTTTTTTTCCATTTTTAGTCACTATATTCCCTTAGAAATAAGTTAGAAACCCTTTTTAACCGCAGACGGTAACGGAAGTGGCCGAAAAATGAATTTCGCCGCAAGGCCGCGAGCGCTCGAATCGCACAATTGGCGCGTTGAGTCGGCCGCCTTGTCATAGCGTTTTCTCAGTTCATAACTTTGACATTCGTCGTCACGCTGCATTTTAACTTCGAAAAAAACTTGAGGACGAAGAAGGGGTATTGTATGGAGCAGGCATTGCTGATTAGAGGTATGATGATTTTCTTTCGACTAAGGCATGTGTTTCCCGTACTCAAACTTTAAACGCGTTTATCTCGAAACGCGTTTTTTTTGGTGGTCGTCACGATTCCAGCCGATCTACTGGGCCGATTTCATTCAAATTTTTTTTTAAATGTTCAGAAAAGACCTGGCTATTGTATAACCCTCGGCCTTTATTGTAAATTAATATTTAATAACAATTTAATGCAGTTAATGTTGAAAAAATGTGGAAAAAAAAACGAAAAATCACGAAAACTATCACCATTTGTTAATTGATCAATATTTTTTTATAATTGAGGGTCATGCGATAGCCATTTATGTGCTCTTTACGAATAACCTTGATTTTCGTGTTTCAGATGACTTGAAGATGAGAAATCATGGCGACCGTTTTTCAACATGGCGTCATTAGATCGCCCATAACTTGGCCAGATATTAATGAAAATTAAAATTTTTTTTTTTATTTTGTAGGTAATAACATGCCTTACGATATATAATAAAGTTGTGAAGGTCAAATATCAATAAATAACAAAAACACGTTGTTGAAAAAAAGGCCTTTTAAACCTGACAACCCCCTGAAGGCAAAGTCGGCTATATAGTCCAGATTCATACATTGCATTGCTTAGGTTCATAGGTTCCGCACTGGGAAGTTAGTTAAAATGGAATATGGCTCTCAATGGCAGCGCGGGTTGAGCTGACGTTGCTGTGCATGCCGTAGCCGCCTCTAGCGTCTTAAATGGTACACCAGTAAACTTCTGGCCGTTGAACAGGTGTTCAACATCATACAAAATTGATGTCAAAGGCATTTGGTAATGTATTCGTGCTGATGAAGGGAGTTTTATCTTATAGATCGATTGTAGACCTACTCTCCACACAGGAAATATTATTACGCCAAGTACAATATTATTACAACATAAGTACTTAGTAACAACTGCTAAAGATTCATTCGGATTGCCAAACGAACATATTATATTTTCGTTTTTCCAGTATATGTCACTTAAAGGCCTATTAGACTCATAAAAAAATCTCTTTAAGTGCACTTTGGATCCAAGGTCAAGAGCCTAATATAACCAATTGTTATGTTAGTATATTGATCGCGTACTGCTGATAGCTGCATTAATGACTTTTGATTGAAAATATCCATTGATTTTTTGATTTTAGCTCTTTGAGAAGAAAAGGATTTCGTTGAAGTCAAGGGCCTAAGGGCGATGACTTCTTGAAAAATTGAAACTCCAAATGATTGCTAGAAAAAAAAAGTCAATTGCTTGTCTCAGAAAATAAACTTTTCGCCAATTAGTAAGTTAAATAAATAAATATAAATAATAAATAAATGGAAATAAACTGATCTCTATGTTGACTTACTGCAATAACAATAAACATGCGTTTTTATTTTATTTAAATGCTCTCGAAGTTGTTTGTGAGAAACGAGTAGTGGACTTATTTCAGTATGATGAACAATTTTCAGAACATGTAAAATCTCTGCCTGAACTCTTTGAAGATTTGCTGCCAATAAGGACAATCAATTGGACACTGAAGAATACTATTGAAAGGCATTAAGGGAATCCAGTCGAGCGGGGGCTACATCCTCCATTTAAAGAGTCATTATTGTGGCTCTTATATCAATAGCTTCCTCATCTCATTTCTCTTCATTTATTTATTTGATGTGCTAGTCAGAAAGTTTCTTGTTTTGCCTAGCTTGTTTAAATTGGTCAAGCCCTAATAGGTTTAATTTTTGTTTTTACGATAACAAAATATGTGCAATTATACGTTGCAAGCGATTAAACAAATTTAAAAAAAATATTTTGTCTCCATGCTAACTTGTTACCAGTGCACAATAAGGCCAAAGACCTAGTTTTCTGGACAAAACCCATTTTTAAAATTCGTCAAATATAAATTTTTTAAAGCGTGATGTATTATCATAACATTAATCCTAAATTTACAAACATAAAAATTTAGCAGAACGCATTGCTGTTTAGTCAGCAAGTGATTTGTCATTTTTAAAAATGGCTACAAAGTGATTTCCGCACTTTCGACCTCTAAAAATAATTTGATGTTGTTGATTATTCAATCCTTTTTATAGTGTGTTAGTATAAAAGTGCACTTTTGCTCACTTTCTCTAAAATTAAACTTTTTAGGTCCCAACCTCACACTGCAAATTGCTCAACGTATGGATATCAGCGATGTTAATTAATTGATATTTTCAGCTATATAAATGGGGTACTTTGTGGACATTTTTCCAATCACTCTAACAGGCGGAACCCAGTAAAACTTTAAGTCCCTCTTTTAAGATCAGCCGTCCATCCAGGACAACAAGCGAGAAGACCGTATCTTCTCTAAAATCCGTAACTATGCCAAAAACAAGATCAACTGCAAAAATGGCTCAGGTTGACGCTGACATAGCTTTGGCAAAATTCGTGACTTTAACCGACAGAGTAAGTCAATTCGAAGCCAGAGTCAACACCCCAGCTGACCAACTTCCGTCCGTTCACACAAATAAGGTCCGACTTGAACAGATACGGGCTCTCTGGGACAAGGTGGAGAGAGAGTTCGAGACGTGCTCTGCGGTCCTCTCTGTATTAAAGTGTAAAGACATGCTTACAGTCATGCAATCTAAGTATGATTACTGTTACTCAGTCTTCGAACGATGCGCTGCAACATTAAGCGAAACGATTAAAAGCGCTAGCGTTCAACATCTTAGTCAGCATTCCACACCGGCGCCTCGTCCTAGTGGGTGCCGCGTTCCCCCAATAGACTGCCAAATTATTAGTGGCGACTGTGTTCATTGGCCGACTTTCCGAGACCTTTTTTTCGCCATCTATGTCCAGAATCCTGGGCTTTCGAGCGTCGAAAAGCTGTTCCATTTCAACTCGAAAACGAGTGGTGAAGCAAAGTCCATCGTTGCGCTATCTCCCTTAACCAACGAAGGGTTTGAATCAGCATGGAGGAACCTGCAGAATCGTTTTGAAAACAAGCGACTGCTCGTCAACAGCCAGCTTAAGATTCTGTTCAATCTTCCCTCTGTTTCCCAAGAATGTGAGAAATCCTTAAAGCACCTGGAGAGCACAGTCCAAGGGTGTTTGACAGCCTTGGAAATCGCCAAGGTAGACACCACCAAATCGGATTGTCTGCTCGTCTTTCTGTGCTCCTCGAGGCTGCAGAAATTGACGCTGTCTTTGTGGGAGTAGTCTCTCCTTCAACCATCCGAGATTCCATGGTGGAATGATTTCCAGGTTTTTTACAAGGTCGTCATTGAACCCTTGGTGGCAACTCAATCCAGAGGCCCACGAGCTGAAAGCGGGCCGCGGATTATCCACAACTTTGAGAATAGTCACAGTAAATCCACAATCGGGTAGACTTTGTTCAAGGGAAAACCATCCTATCCGTATGTGTCCCCAGTTCCAAAATATGCCCGTCGCGGATCGGGAACAGTATATAAAACAGCAAAAACTCTGTTTGAACTGTTTTGCAAGAACCCACATGTTGAAAGACTGCACAAGTACTTACAACTGCTACACTTGCAAAGGTCGCCATAACACTCTCCTGCATCGTGGCGGCCCCCAACAACTCTAGTCAGCACCCGTACCTGACCTCCAACCACCATTACAGTCAGCATCTATACCTGACCATCAGCAAAATATACAGTCCACTCAATCGAACGTACAAACGTATCTCGCCGTGAACACGCAGGGGTCCTTCTGAGCACGGCGCTCATAGAGATCTGCCACTCGGACATAAGGTACTCTGCACGCGCTTTAGTTGACTCAGGATCAGAAGCAACTTTTATATCGGAACGGTTATTCAACCTAATTAAGCTCCCCTATGAATCCATCCAAGCTCAAATTGCGGGAGTAAACCAAACTGCTGCTGCTCAGCCTCGGAAGCGTTGTAAGTTCAACAAAGGCTCCCAACATAGGCCACCTATACAACCCGAAGCCTCCGCATATGTGTTACCACATTTAGCTGGAAATCTACCATCCTATACGATAACCGAAGGTTCTTTAAGGAACCTGCCCTCCAACTAGCAGATCAAAATTTCTACCAGAGTTCGCAGATTGACGTGCCAGAGAGACCATATTCGGGTGGATTCTTTGCGGCCCAATCGCGAAGAATCCCACTAACAGAATAGCTTCCTTTTCGACACGATTGTCTGTCACTGAGGCTAAGCTAGACAGCATCCTCACAAAATTTTGGGAGGATGAGGATGTTCCAGTGAAGCTGGTTGAGGAATCCAGCTCGGTGTGTGAGAACAACTTTCAGCAGACCACTAAAAGGGATGAGAAGGGGAGGTATGTGTTTTCCTTGCCCTTTTAGGAGCCTAGCAAAATAAACCTGGGACATTCAAGGCCTATCGCATTGGCGCAATTTCTTAGAAACGAGGCACGGCTAAACAAAAACGCCACTTTAAAAGAGCAGTACGACTCAGTCATCCAGGAGTATTTAGATTTAGGTCATATGCATCTGGTCTCTCCAAAAGACGGCTCTAACAACTTTTATTTGCCACACCACGCGGTTTTCAAACCAGACACCACCACGACAAAGGTTCGCGTCGTGTTTAACGCCTCCAATCCATCGTCAAACGGGTACAGTCTTAATGATATCCTTCATACAGATCCGGTACTGCAATCTGATTTGACCACCCAGATCCTCAAATGGCACTTCTTTAAGTACGTCTTCAACGCAGACATCACCAAGATGTACCGGCAAATTCTTGTTCATTCCGATCATACGCGCTTCCAAAGAATCCTGTTCCGCGATAAAGAAGGGAAGCTCTCCGACTATGAGCTTAACACGCCAAAATTAATTGTGCGCCCTTTCTGACCATTCGCGTGCTTCAAAAGCTAGTTCAGGATGTACTTGACCAATATCCTTTAGCAAGTGACATAATTTCCAGATTCATGTATGTCGACGACGTTCTAGCTGGCAACCACTCGCAGCTGTTCTAGTCATAAAAGAACTCCGGTTGGCCCTCGAGAGTGCAGGGTTTCCACTGCGAAAGTGGACCTCAAACGAGAAGGGACTCCTGCAAGGTATCCCAAAAGACCACTTGATCAGTTCTGACTTCCTTGAGTTGGAAGAGGTCAGTATGGCAAAAGCTCTAGGAATCCGTTGGCAAGCGACGTCTGATAGTTTCTTTTTTCTACCGAGGGAAATTTCTCTTCAAACAGACTACACCAAACGAGAGGTTTTATCCCAGATAGCTGAACTATTTGATCCAGCAGGATAGTTATCGCCTTTCATCATCCGGGCCAAGATTTTCATGCCAGAAATTTGGCTGCGGGAATTAAATTGGGACAAGCCTCTCCCGACTGATCTCGTCACAAGGTGGCATGATTTTTTTAAAGAGTATCCAGCCCTGAAAGAGATTCGCATTCCAAGATGGATGCGATTTCATCCAGCAGCGAAATTTCATTACCACGGGTTATGCGATGCATCGCAGAGCGCCTATGGTGCTGCCATTTTTGTCCGTGTCGAAACGACTGACGGCTGCTTCATAACCTTGCTTTCATCCAAGACCCGAGTTGCTCCAGTAAAGTCCATTTCCACACCGCGCTTGGAACTCTGTGGCGCAGTGCTTCTCTCGGATCTAGCTGCAGCAGTTCTCTTCGAGATGCCACCTACTCCCTACGACACATTTTATTGGACGGACTCTACGATAGTGCTTGCATGGTTAAGCAAACCAGCATGTACCTGGACTACATTCGTTGCCAACAGAGTTGCGAGAGTTGATCAACTCACCAATAGAGAACAGTGGTTTCATGTGAAATCGAAAAATAACCCGGCTGATCTGGCAAGCAGAGGCGTCTCAGCCCAAGAGCTTAAGGACAGCGACCTTTGGTGGCGCGGGCCTGAGTGGTTGGTTCACAACCAGGAGCAATGGCCACTCAATTCGTCGGTCCAGCTAGAAACCGAGCTCGAACAACGCCCAATAAAGGTTTACATCGCTATAGCGACTCCGGCAACTGACATTTTAGAGAGGTTTTCAGCGTTTGAAAGGGCGCTACGTGTTCTCGCTTACGTGTTCCGGTTTGCAAGAAGGTGTCGTAAGCAACATGTCGACGTGAAGGCAGAACTCTCTGCAACAGAGTTGTCTGACGTCCAAGAGCGGCTAATTGTGCTCACTCAGCAAAGTGAATTTGCACCAGAAAGCAAGGCCTTAAGCAACAAGCTACGATTTTCAGTCTCAAGCAGCATCTCCAATTTAAACCCCTTTCTCGACAGTCACGGTGTCTTAGGAGCAAGCGGTCGTTTACGAGCGTCTGAGATGCTAAGTTATGATGAAAAACATCCAATCATCATTCCAGCAGGGTGTATTTTTGCAAAACTTCTTGTCCTTTTTACCCATCGCATATCCTTACATGGGGGTAATCAGTTGGTGATCCGACTGATTCGTTCCAAGTATTGGATTCCTAAGCTGAGGAATCTTGTAAAGGAAACCATTCACTCTTGTCGAGTGTGCACCATCCACAAAAGGAATCTGCAGACTCAGCTGATGGGAGATTTGCCCGGGCATTGATTTCGCGGGACCATTTGACATTAAAAGCTATGTCGGTCGAGGTTGCAAGGTAACAAAGGGGTATGTTTGCGTTTTTGTATGCTTTGGTACCCGAGCTATCCATCTAGAAGCTACGTCAGACTTAACCACTGAGAAGTTTCTGGGAGCCTTCTCGCGCTTCTCCGCCCGACGTGACTGTCCACACCACATACACTCTGACAACGGCAAAACGTTCGTTGGAGCCTTAACGTCCTTATCCCAGGATTTCATTGAAGCCACGAGGGCATTGATACTTTCCAAGTATAGTCTCCAAAATGTGACCTGGTACTTCAACCCGCCCGGCGCACCTCATATGGGGGGGCTATGGGAGGCAGGTGTCAACAGCTTCAAGACACACTTCTACAAGCAGACGGCTGTCGGGAAATACACATTCGAGGAACTGACTACCCTCCTAGCAAAAATTGGGGCCTGTTTAAACTCGAGGCCTATGTCTCCAATGTCCGAAGACCCCACAGACCTTGTAGCTCTCAGCCCCGGGCACTTCTTAGTGGGTGGACCGCTCCTCTCCGTGACCGAGTCCGAGATTAAAGAAACCCTCATTTCTATTATTAACCGGTGGCAGCGGCTAAAGGCCCTACATCAGCAGTTGGTGGTGATCAAGGAAGAAATCCTACCACCGAACGAGACGCGTCTTGGGCGGATCCAACGTGTGCATCCAGGCGCAGGTGGCTTGACCCGATTGGCAGATGTCAACACCACACGGGGCGTCATCCGACGACCAATCGCGAAGATGATCCGAAGATGATTCCAAGTGACTCTTCTTACTAGTCCTCAGTTCATGTCGTCCTCTGGTGTCTGTCCTTATGCAGGTCACAGCCATCTGCATCATGCATAACACATAACCTTTGTTTTTTATCTATTCCCACACACAGTGTGTTTACGATGGCGCCAACCAGCAACCAACACGCTTACAGGTGCCGCGTTTGCAGAGGAGTTCACGCCTTGAGAAAATGCAAACGGTTTCTCCGTCTTCCGGTCCTTAAGCAACTCCGCGCTATCCTTATTAATCGGTATTGCGCCAACTGCCTTGCTCATGAGCATTCGGGCCAAACCTGCCGAAGTAAGGCACAGGACTCTACCTTAGGGTGACTCCTCTCGGGCACTTGCTCCCTCTTCTGACGGTCCATTCTTCCCATTTCGAGGGGGGGAGAACGTTCATGTCGTGTCATGATGCAACATCGCTAGCTTGCCATCACTGTTGCCCAACCTGGTAAAACCTCTCTCCATAAGGTATAGGCTTAGACCTCTCGCCATATTTTTTGTAGAGCATTAGGAGAAATAAAGTGCATGAAGCAGCAAGTGAATTCAACCCCGAAACCGAATTTTTATTAAACACTTGGAAGGACTCAGCACTGCAAGGACCCGCCCCCACATATTATATTTGGCTAAGCTCACATTTAAATGTTACTATATAACTAAGCTTTTGAGAGCGATTGGCCGATCCTAAAATCAAAAAAGGATTGAACGCAAAAAAATTACTATCTTGCGAACAAGGCGATTTATACGAAAATTAGGTCAAAAATAATCTTTTTAGAAGTTCAAGGGATATTCAGCTGAAAATGAGTATTAATGTCAGCCGGCTCGAGGTCAGAATTTAAAAAAAAAAACACCATTTTTTAATTTTGGTTATTTATCAATATATTTCGGATGCTCTACGGCAACCGTCTTCAGGACAACTATAAAATAATAACAACGATTTTAATATACTTAACAAACTGAAAACAATTTTCATTTGACATACATTTAATTTAGACGTCTGCGTCCGGTTACGTGGAGTTGTTAACTAATTTTTCTTTCCCTAGTATATGTCTATATAAATGAGTGCAATTGTCTGTGTCCGTTTTGTAGTCTGTAGGTGTTTTTATGATATGTAGCATTTCTATGGTGAATCGTTTGGCGTAGTGTTGTTCTTCTGATAAGATACTCGCCTCTTCGAAGTTCGGAGAGTGATTATTCTTGGCACAGTGGGACATGAGTGCTGTTTTTTGGGCGTTCGTATGGTGTCTAGCTTTGAAGTTCGATTTATGTGCTAGTCTAGTTTTTAGTTTAGATTTTTTTGTTCCTATATATATCTTGTTGCATATTTCGTTGTTGTTGCCGTTACACCGTATTTTATATATCACGTCTTTTTTGTCAATTTCATTTATCTTTGACTTTGTTCTGTTGTATAT
This sequence comes from Drosophila elegans, assembly GCF_018152505.1. Classification (NCBI taxonomy): domain Eukaryota; kingdom Metazoa; phylum Arthropoda; class Insecta; order Diptera; family Drosophilidae; genus Drosophila; species Drosophila elegans. Next base: position 260,271 of record NW_024545763.1, on the reverse strand, counting down.
AGAATTTAATGTGTGGTCCGGTTTATGTGCGATGCTTATGTTTTCTTTGTCGTAGCAATCCGATTTCACTACACGTTTGGATAATGCCGGGACGTATGTAATTGACATACATTTTTTGTTTTTATTGTTTTTACCGCTATTTTGTTTTGTTGTTTTGTGTTCCGATAATAATGTTTTTATAATGTGTTTTGGGAAATCATTGTCTGTCAACATTGATTTCATCTCCTGAGTCGTCTTTTCGTGGTAATCCGTGTCTTAAATTTTGAGCATTCTCTGTATACAGCTTCTAGCTGTATTTATTATCATTTGTTTTGGGTGTTTGGAGTTAAAATTGATGATTCGTTCGGACGCAATTGTTTTCTTGTACCATTTTAATTTTAATCGGTTTCCACGTCTAATTATTACTGATTCCAAATAAGCTAATTGATCGATTTCTTCTAGTTCCATTGTAAATTTTATATTATTGGCGAATGAGTTGAGCATGGTCAGTGTAGATTTAATGTCATCCTCTTGAATGATTGCGAACAGGTCATCTACGTATTTTGTCAGTAATCTTGGAGGTCGTCTTAGTTTTTCTAACGTGTTGTCCAGGAGAGTTTCCATTGCAATATATGCAATGTCCGGCGAGGCTGGCGATCCCATAGGCATTAATTAATAAAAATGGTTTTCAAATTTGAATTATCTGTTTTCTTGAATACAAAATTTTATTATGTCCATAAATATTATTTGCGGTATTTTAGTGCGTTTATAGTCCATAGTCCATAGTCCATCTTGGTTTCGATCCTTGAGATGAGTTCCATTTTAGATAGTTTGTCCACTATTTGTTTGTAGTCTAGAGGTGGGGTCTTTACTTAATGTCCTGTATGTGTTTATATCCTTCAATATGTCCTTCATTTTTTGGTTGAAGTCAACTTTGTTCATAGCTACCGTCTTGTTTTCCTTGTCTAAGGTCATTATTAAAATATCGTAATTTTCTTTAAGAAATCTCCTTTTTTGTCCCACTGTGTCTAGTATTGCACAATCAAATGCACTTTCTTGGTTTGATGTTTTGTGGTCTTTGATAAGCAAAGAGAATTGGGTTCGCGCCTCTTCTTGATTCTCTTTGTCATTAATAGTTTTGATTTCCTCTCCGTCCGCAATGTATTTAAAGAGAGGGAATTTCTTCTTCTCTATTGGGAGAGCGAACTTTGGACCCTTCGCCAAAAGTGATTGTATTGCTGGCGGAAACTCGGTGTCCGTTTTGTTTACAAGCCAATCAGCTGTTTTTTTGTTGTCTGTTAGAATTTTGCTCCGTTCCATCTGCAGTCTTTCTAGTTTCCTTATTTGTCTCATCTTGGTTGTTTTTGTTAGTTTTTTGGCAATGTTCTTCTCGCTCTCCGTAAATGATGTGAATTCGTTCGGGTCTAGTTGTTTTTGTAACAACGTTCTCTTATCCTCTATCTTTTTGATTAGTTTTTTTGTATATGATGTTTATGTTTGATAAGAAGGTGTTTGCACACTTGGCGCTTGTATTTGAAATCACTAGTTGTAGGGCGAGAGCGGGAGCCAATAAAGCTTTCGTCCGTTCGCTCTTGCGAATTCGCCCCGTCTCTCGCCACCTTAGCATAAGTTAGGTTCTAAGAGAAATTATTGAAATATTAAAAGTTTGTGATCAATCGAACTTCGGCGTATCCACTCCCTTTCCGTCGTCGTACTTTCGGAAAAAATTTTACACAAATTATCACAAAATAAATCATCTCGAACCTACTGCTCTCACAAAATTCGCGTTTCGCCAAAAAATTAAATTCACCAAAATTTCGTCGCTGGAAATTTTCTGCCGTTCCGCCAAATGGATGTAAAAAAGGAAGTTGCAATTATCGAGTCGGCCAACCAGGTATAGAGTGCTTAAAGTTGAAAGTTAATCTGTGTCGTTTTGTCAATTGTGTTTTGACCCATCTTTCAACTTTTTGCATTCGTGTAAAAGTCGGTAGATAATGAGCATTCTAACCAAGAATCAAAAATTTGCATGTACTAACAACCAAAATTCTGCAATAAACATAATATTTCGAATTATATGTTAATCGCTTTAGCCCATAAACAAGTAAATAAAATACTCATCGTCGACCCAATTAGTGCGAACTTAATTCCCCCAATTTTCGTCGTGTGAGCACCAATTTAGGGTGTAAATAAAACAGCTGGAAAAAAATGCAAATTGTGAAAAGTGTAGTTCTCAAAAATTAGCCGCAAAAACTTTCGCCGCAGTTTGTCTGAACATTCCCGCGCTTTTCAGAATTTTCCCGCGCTTTTCCAATTTTCCCGCGCTTTTCATAATTTTTGCGCGCCTTTCGGCATCAGACTTATATATTCGTTGCCCTTAGTTATCGGTCAGTGTATCATTCTCCGTTAGCATTTGCCTAGGAAGAGCCGCTAGCCGCGTATCTTTGGTCGTTTTCGTTCTCGATCGCTGCAGCAGTGCAATTTTCGGTCTGCTTAAACGTTTGCTCGTTTTTTCGGCACGCTTGAGCTTGAGCTTGAGCTTGAGCGTTGGCTCCCCTACAGTGCACTACGGGGCAAACGACTACTTTTTGTGAATTTAATATATAACTTAAAAACGAAGCAAGTCTATGATACGAAAAGTAAGGTCTTATAAAAAAAATAGGCGGGGTTACGTTTATGTTTTTATTTTATTTTTTTGCTACTAAACAAAAATTTTTTTTTCAGAAGATTATGTTGAAAAAATATACGTTTGAAACAAAAATGGGCGTGGTCCTACCTTTTTTTTAGGATATAACATGTTCTTTTCTTTTGGGAAAAGTTATTTTCAGTGTAAACGCAGAAATCTAGAATTTAGTTTTCGAGCAGCTGCACTTGCAGCTTAAATTAGTTATTTAACATTGCCCGCGCAGGTATGCTAGATCTGTCGCTTCGGTTCTATATTTTTTCGATAGAAAGAACAGTATAGGCCGTCCAACCGCTCTTAATGTTTTATTCATTTTAACATTTGAATGCGAGCTTAGCCAAGACGAATGACTTTGGCTGAAAAGATTTGAGTTTCTTTTGCACTTTGCCCCCTTCGGTGTTACATTGTAGCAGAGGCTTTGACTTTTTTTAAACAAATTTGCCTCAACGTATTTGACAACGTATTAATGCTTTCAAAAATTCGAAGATGACAATCTCCTTTGCACTCTTTGTCGCCTCTGCTTTCCATATGTTAAAAAACTCGGAGTTTGCAAATTTGAGGTTAGAACCTAAAAAGTGCTATTTCAGAAAAATGCGCAAAAGTGAACTTTTATACCAACAGAATAGAAAAGTAATTGAATAACCTAAAACATGTAACAAGTTTTAGAATTTGAAAGTGCAGTTTGTAGCTCTATTTAAAAATTACAAATCACTACAATCACTACAAAATTACAGGGACACTACAATCGATAACTACAATTCACGTTTACAAACACATATTGCAAACCACTATTGTTGGATTGGTGAGCACGCGGGAGCAGCTCGGCGAGGCTTATGGGAGCCATGGTGACGGCATGCAAAGTCAGCATGACTTTGCCACCATCGGAACCTAGAACCAGTCTTCTGGTGGACTGGGGAAATCGCGGAAGCGCGCAGCGACTGCCTGAGTGCCAGAAGGCGGCAGCAGAAGGCGAGAGGTCGCCCAAATATCGAGCTTAGGAGGCTGGAGTACGCCGAGAGCCGCAGGACTCCACAAAGGCTCATTAAGCAATCAAAGAATAAATGCTTTCTGCAACTTTGCGACTCAGCTGAGCAGGACCCGTGAGGTTCAGCCTACAAAGTTGTAGTCGAAAAGATGGGCCAGGTAAAGCCCCTCGGCGCCGGAGGACCCGTCATCATACAGGCCAATATGCCTGATTGACCACGCAGACAAGGCACTGGTACGATGCATCAGTCACAGACTGCAAGCGGCAATCTCAGCATCCGGGGACCTGTCACCCATGCAGTTCTGCTTCAGAAAGGCGAAAGCAACCAGTGATGCGGTCTCTGCACTTAAGGGCACTGCACCGAAGGCGACAGAAGGAACGAGATGGCGGGGAGGCAATTCGGTACGCTGGGACATTACCCCGGAAGCTCTCCGCCAAATTGGCGTACCGGAGAGCTTGGTAGGCATTATACAATCCTACTTTAGCGATCGCATCCTACTCTATGACACTAATACAGGGGTGATGGAACTCAAGATCACCTGTGGAGTTCCCCAAGGGTCTGTACTGGGACCGCTGCTCTGGAACGCCATGTATGACGGCGTCTTAAGGCTGGCGTTACCAGGAAGATCGAAGGTGATAGGCTTTGCGGACGATATAGCCAGCGTTATTGTCGTCGAGGAGTGGCTCTTAGCGGTAGGGATCAATATAGCGCACCACAAAACTGAGGCAGTCAAAAAGTCAAGTCGGTGGCTGCACGATAACATCAACCAGAGCTATACGGTACCTGGGAGTCATGATAGACACAAGACTGTCCTTCGGGGAACACCTCGCGGAAGCAAACAAAAAGGCCGCAAACGCCTTAGAGCACTATCGAGAATAATGCTGAATACAAGGGATCCAAAACAAGGGCGCAGACTACTCCTTCAGTCGGTTACTCGGTCGACAATGTTGTATGCCGCCCAATATGGGCCAACGCAGTTGAAACGCAGTCATACAGGAAAGATCTTGAATCCACTTATAGACTCTGTGCTCTGAGAGTCTGGTCCGGATTCCGCACAGTATACGATGACGCAGCTCTAGTCATCTTGGGAATGATCCCCATCGATTTGTTGGCAGTCGAGGTTAAGGAGATCCACGAGGATATCGCCAATCTGGGAAGGCAGTGCACTCCCTCACAGAGGCGGGAAATTAAGGCGAATGCAAGAGGAAAAAGCCTAGATGCGTGGCAAACTCGCTGGCAGCAAGAAAACGGCGGAGCACATCATCTTCACCTGTCCACGGTTTGACCGCGACAGGGATGAATTCTTGGGCGAGACCAGGGACCCGACAGCACTGGAAGACCGCATGATCTCGGATGAGGTGTTTTGGGACCAAATGAGTAACTTCACTGCCGTAGCTATGAAAGCTTTACGGACCCTAGAGAGGCAGTGCGACCGAAGGCGACGAGGGACACCAAGCTGAACAACGCCACAGAGCAAATCCTGATCCTGCGAAGCAAAGCCACGAGGTAGTACCGCAGGGTTATAAGGAATAAACCAACTCACATCTATATCTATCCCTACTTTATCTCTATTACATCTCTCCTAATCTTTGTAAATAGCATATTCTGACAATAAAACCAGCTGATTAAAAAAAAAAACTTTTGTTGGACTGCATGCCAAAAAAATTTCACTTGAATTGGTTTTTTTGCTTCTTTTTTAGTGTTAAATTTGAAAGAAAAATGTACGACTCAACAGCGCTTGCCTCAAGTTGCACAAACAGCTGACTTTGACAGCTGATAGCTTAACAGTAATGCGCTCTGTTAAAATTTTGTGCTAGCAACATTTAATATTAGGATTATTCCTATCTATCGCGTTTAAAAAAATATATATTTAACGACTTTTAAAAAATGGGTTATACCCAAAGAATGTGATCGTTGGCCCCATAGTGCAGTGCGTGCGTGCGGCATATTACTGTCGCAGGGTTTATATAAAGATATAAAAACCCAATTTAGATATTTTTCGCTGTACCTTTCTCGGCACTTAGCTCCTCTACACTGTGTGCCATCGGTATATTACACGTAAATTTTTTTATTAAAATATTTAACAAATAAATAATTTAATAAAAATAAATATTTAACACCTCTTCGATACCAACAGAATAAATACAAAAAAACGCAATGGCAACTAAGGATATCGAAGAGCTTAAACACCAACGACATTTTTGCATGAAAAGTATTAATCGAAGTTATCGCCATTTAAAAGAAGCTAAATTATCAGTAAATCCCGTTGAGCTTGAAAATGATTCACTTTTGCAAAAACAAATAGAAGTGAAAGATACAAAAGATGTATTCCGCGAAGAGTTGGAAGAGAGGGCCGTAATGACAAAGTCATTGCTGATTTCGATTTTAAATAAGTGCAAACAAAATAATATCGAGAAATCCGCTCCGCCAGCAAATCGCCCGCCTAAATTCCGCGTACCGAGCGTTGCACTCCCTTTTAACGGAAAACATTCCGAATTTAAAACATTTTACAAGCCTTTACGAAACATTCGTTAGCAACACTTAACACGATATTGAAAAATTCAATCATTTAATTTCATGTTTAGCTGGAGACGCTTTAGGAACAGTTAGGGCCTTTTAAGTCACAGCGGAAAATTATCCCAAAGCCCTTGCTAACATGAAGCGGGTGTACGATAATGATTGTCTTATTTATATCGACACTGTTTAATTTACAAAAAATTTCCAAGCCTTCAACTACAGCTTTGAGAACCTTCATCGACACGGTCACAGCCTGGTATGACTCCATGCTGTCTATTGGGGATGATACACGCATTACTCATGCTTTTACGATGCAGGAACTAAAAGAAAGTGGGAAGAACAGTTAAAGAACACTTCGCTTCCACTTTGAAGCGAATGTGAAGCGATCCTCAACAGACGATACCAACACATGGTAGTGGAAGAGGCTTCCAAGCCCAAAACTGTTCAGCAGACCCAATCTAACCCTCAGAAGAATGGAAATAGGAGTTTTTCGTTTGTCGCTGCCAGGAACGACTCTGTTCAATGCGTGTATTGCAACTCAGCTGAACATCAGATTGGAAACTGCGCTTCCTTCGCAGCCCTAACGGTTTAGCAAAGATTCGAATTCGCTAAAAGAGCACCCTTATGCATTAAATGCTTAAGAATGGGTCACACGGTCAAAATGAGCAAATCGAACAGATGTAGAGTGTGCAATTCCTCACATCACACTTTGCTACACATATATTCCCCAAACACAAATCTCGCGTTGCCACCCCCTTCTCAGCCCACGCTCATGCAGGAGTCTCCATCCACGTCGCATGTCTTGCATGCGAATGCATCGGATCGAGTCATTCTTGCAACTGGTGTTGTGAGTGTTCAAGCCAAAAGTGGCGAGTTTGTATTAGCTCGAGCGTTGCTCGACTCTGGTTCACAAATAAATTTTGTGACCGATGAGCTCGCTCAGGGGCTCAAAATTACAAGAGAGGACGTGTGCATGAGCTGGTGGGTCTAATGCCCAAGCCACAAAAAAAATACACACGATTGTGAAGTCGCGAGTAGAGAACAGCCAGTTGTCATCCGACTTTTGGGTCCTGAAAAATATTTCTGATAATCATCCAGATCAAACACCAGCGGGTGGAGGGTGCCTGAAAATATTCAGTTGGCAGATCTATTCTTCTTCAAGCCCCCAAAAATAGATATTCTTACCGGCGCAGATACGTTTTTTGAACTTTTATCTATTGGCCAAATAAAGCAGGGGCCTGAACTTCCCTTCTTACAAAGAATAGTTCTCGGCTGGATAGTGTCAGGGTGGTACACCTCAGCTGCCAGTAGGAAGTCAATTGACACAACTCTGCAAAAATTTTGGTTTGTGGAGGACTTGCCGCCCAAGGCTAAAGTCCATACTCCTGAGCAACAACTCTGTCAACAACACTTTGAGAAAAATACTCAAAGATTTTTCGGTTCGTTTGCCTTTCAAATCTGACCCAAAAACTTTTGCTTCGTCATACGAAGTTGCAAAACGTAGAGACAAGATCCTTCTGAGTCCCTGAAAATCTTTAAGTTAAACACCGTTACATTGGAACTTCGCCAGCACCCTTTTTGGCGATTCGGTGTTTAATGCGGCTAGGAGAGATAGCGCAAGAAACTCATCCAAAAGCCGCAAGGTTATTAAGAATTATTTTTATGTTGACGATTTTTTGACCTGCGCCGGATGCGTTGAGGACCTGCAAAGTCTTCGAGACGAAGTTTCTCAGGTCTTGCAAGAGGCAGGCTTTGAATTGACAAAGTGGTTTTCAAACTGCCCAGAGCTATCCGCATTTGATAGCCCTGTAATGCCACTTATGGCACCCTCAGACGTAACTAAGATCCTTGGCGTGGTTTGGTTACCGGTTAAAGATTACTTTAAATTTCGTTTCGATGCTTCATTCCTGGATCTTCGCGCGACAAAACGAAATATTTTGTCGGTGACTGCTCGACTTTTCGACCCACTTGACCTCTTGTGTCCTTTGGTCAGAAAGGCAAAAATGTTGTTGCAGGAACTGTGGCTTCGAAAATTAGATTGGAACGAGTCGCTACCGATGCAGTTGCTTACATCGTCGGAGACGTTTAAAGCGACGCTTCTGCAGCTGCTGAAAATTAAGGTATCGCGATTCGTCAATACAGATCCTAAAGTCCCGATTCAAATACATGGTTTCGCTGACGCTTCCATGCGAGCGTATGAAGCGTGCATCTACGTTCGGACTCAAACTGCTGAAGGTTTGAAAGTGTCTTTATTGACCGCCAAATGGAAAGTAGCTCCCCTCAAGACGAAAACTCGCCTTGAGCTGTGTGCAGCTCACCTTTTAGCAGATCTCTATAATCGTGTCAGTCCATTGCTTAATAGGTCCATTGAAAATGTATTCCTCCGAGATCACTTTACAATGGATCAAAACCCATCCCTCGTCGTTGTCGGTTTTTGTTTCGAACTGGGTTGCAGAAATTCAGGAGTGGTCGGAGATAGCAATTTGAAGACAAGTTCCCACGAAAGTCAACCCAGTAGACATAGTGTCCCGAGGATATGACGTAGAGGAACTTACAACGTCTATTTGGTTCGGTGGACCTTCGCTCTTGCTAGACTCAGAAAATAATTGGCCTGTAAATAAACATTTCGAACTGCCGGCTGATGTAATGTCGATGGAGCTACGCAAATCGGCAATAGCTCTCGTAGTCAGCCCATAGCCCAATTATGTGCTTCAGAAAATAGAGTCCTTTTCGTCGGACCTGAAGCTTCTGAGAGTGTTCGTGTGGATTTTTCGTTTTATTCAAAGGTGCAGAAAGGTGTCGAATCCCTTTGAAAAAATTATTTCGCCTGGATTTCGCTTTTGAGAAAATTGTCAAGGCTATCCTATTTCACGAATTCAGGGACGCCATAATATAATTCGGAAAAATTAACCGGTAGCAGCGAATATTCAAAAGTTAAACCATTTTCTTCAGGAAAATACATTAGATTGGTGTTCCTCTACATTGCTACGAGTTGGGGGTCGGTTATTAAATGCTCCTATCCCGTACGAAGCCAAATTCCCGTTGTTGCTGTTTAAAAGCTTACAGTTCGTCAGATCCTATGTGTCATACCTGGACGTTACGAACTGTCACGCTGGCCCACGAGCTCTCGTAAGTCGTCTGCGCGAGAAAATATGGCTAGTTAATGCTCAAGAAGTCTGCCGACGAACAGTTCGGTCGTGCATGCGTTGCTTTTGCTGTAAGCCGCAATTCTTAACGCAAATTATGGGAAACTTGCCAGCAGATAGACTTCGAGCTCTCCGTCCGTTCAATATTTGTGGCGTTGGTTTTTGTGGTCCCTTCAGCACAACGTATCGTATCCGTGGTAAGCCACCGTACAAGTCGTAGGTGGCCTTGTTCGTCAGTTTTGCGTCCAAAGCGGTCCACTCAGAATTAGTGTCTGACCTAACCACTGATGCGTTCTTGTTGGCATTTCAAAGGTTCGTGAGTCGTCGCGGGATTCCGGAGAAGGTGTGGTGCGACAACGCCGCCAACTTCGTCGGCGCGGGAGAGAGTTCTGAGAGAGTTCCGAGGCCGTATGGAGGAACAGGGGGGCGATATCGAAAAATTTACATCAAAAAAAGGTTGCGAGTTTGCGTTCATACCGCCCAGAGAACCGCACTTCGGCGGACTATGGGAGGCAGGTGTGAAGTCTGCAAAGCACCTGTTCCTTCGGAAGGTAGGCCAAGACCTCTTGACCGCGGAGGAGCTCGGAACTCTCCTAACCAGCGTGGAGGCCGTGCTCAATTCCAGGCCCCTCGGTGAACGACGGCGAAGTCCTGACCCCCGGTCATCTACTCATCGGCGGCCCTTTTCTGGCCCCTCCCTCAGCGGCGCTCCCGGACCAGATCAGCCTGACCTGCTTGCGACGATGGCGAGGTGTCTCGTCTCTCAGGCACAGGTTTTGGCAGCGATGATCTCGGGAGTACATCTCCAGCCTCCAGCAGCGGTCCAAGTGGCACCAGGGGGAGCCCAACCTCGTCGTGGGAGCGCTCGTCGTCGTCGCAGAAGACAACCTTCCGCCCCAGCAGTGGAGGATAGGACGAGTGGTAGCGGTGCACGCCGGCGCCGATAGCAAGGTTCGCGTGGCGGACGTCAGGACGCAGGAGGGGGAGTATTGGCGAGCAGTCCACCGACTGGCCCTGTTTTCCGTTCTGGGCTAAAGGACGTCGTCCCTTCAGAGGGGGCGGTGTTTGCGCACTTGGCGCTTGTATTTGAAATCACTAGTTGTTGGACGAGATCGGGAGCCAATAAAGCTTTCGTCCGTTCGCTCTTGCGAATTCGTCCCGTCTCTCGCCACCTTAACATAAGTTAGGTTCTAAGAGAAATTATTGAAATATTAAAAGTTAGTTATCAATCGAACTTCAGCGTATCCACTCCCTTTTCGTCGTCTTTCTTTCACAAAATTTTTTACACAAATAATCGAAAAATAAATCGTCCCGAACCCACTGCAGTCACAAGTTTCGCGTTCTTAATACAACAGAGTATTAAATTTTCAGCAAGCTTAATATTTTCATATGGTAGTAATGTGTGTGTTTGTCCAGTAATTTGTTTATGTCAAAATGGATGTCTCTATCGTCTGTAAATAATTTGTTGCTCCTAGTGCTGTCTTTTATGAATTTGCGTATTATTTTTGTCTTCCTACATTTTAAAATAAATTGAATGTTTGTATTTAACTTATTTAATTTAGTTGACGTCAGTTGAAAATTGTTAATCATTGGTCTTGCATTGTAGTAGTTACGTTAAATTTCAGCATATCCCATTTTGGAGTGTTATGCCTTCCGTTATTTTATCTAGTTGGTTTTGGCGACCTTTCCAAAGTATATTAACTGTTAGCCGGCTAACAACAGAACAGAACAAAATCAAAGATAAATGAAATTGACAAAAAAAACTTGTTATATAAAATACCGTGCAACGGCGACAACAACGAAACATTCAACAAGAGATACATAGGAACAACAAAATCGAAACTAAAAACTAGACTAGCACAGCATAAATCGGACTTCAAAGCTCGAAACCATACGAACGCGCAAAAAACAGCACTCATGTCCCATTGTGCCAAGAATAATCACTCTCCGAACTTCGAAGAGGAAAGTATCTTAACACAAGAACAACACTATGACAAAAGATTCACCATAGAAATGCTAACTTTTATAAAAATACCTACAGGCATAAGGATGAACTACAAAACGGACACTGACAATTGCGCTCATTTATATAGACATTTACTAGGGAGAGAAAAATTAGTTAACAACTCCACGTCACCGGACGCAGACGTGTAAATTAAATGTATGTCAAATGTAAATTGTTTTCTGAAATCGTTGTAATTATTTTATAGTTGTATTGAAGAGCATCCGAAATATATTGGCAAAAAACCAAAATTAAAAAATTGTGTCTTTTTTTCAACATCCTGACCTCGAGCCGGCTAACAATTAATATTTTTATATTATCGATTTTGTGTACACATTTTTTGAACACTATTACTGCATTTGTTTTAAAAAATTTAGGCAAAAGAAACAAACTGTGATATCTTGAAACATAAAGGTATGAAAACGCCCATTTTTTTTAAAATTGTTATATTTTACCATTGTCTTTACAATAAAATACAAAAAGAAATGTTTTTTATATTAACCAAAAAAAAAAAAAAATTCTAAAAAAGAGGTGAACTACGCTTCTTTTTATAAATATCTTCCCTTGCAGATCCCGAAAATGTCGTGTCGTGCTGAAGTTATTATTTAATGCCGCTAAAAGTGGTTGTTAGCCCCATAGTGCAGTGTAGCAATCTGGATTTTCCTTTCCAATGAAAGGAAACGTCTTGTAGCAATATCGAAAAACTTTTTCATCACTGAAGGATATACAGCAAAAGTACATATATCTGGCTATTAAGGGGGTCTTTTATTCTTCATTTTTTAGGGAATGTATTACAAAAGTTCTAGATTTGAGATTTTTTTTTTTATTTTTTAATGACACATTTTTTAAACTCAAAAAAACATTTTTTCAAAACCTAAGAATGTGCAACACATATAAAATCTGGAGTGGTCCCGCTTAAGTCACGTTTTAGCAAGCGGATTGATCAAAAATCAAAAAACAATTTTTTTATATTCGTTATTACGTTGACTATGTTTTGCCGAGGCAGACTTTTTTTATTTCGCATTTAGCAAAATTTGTGCAACAATAAGTAAAAAATTCAGTTTTTAACGTCATTGTTAAATTATTAACTTCGGACTACTTCTTCTAAAAAAGTCTTACTCGGCAGCCTAACACTACATTCGGGAAAACAATACTAAATTTCGGTATATAACTTGATTGAAAAAGGTACCTTATGGTTAGCAGGTTTTAAAACTGCGAGAGTAGAAGACCCCCTTAATTTTCCATCTTGTGCAAGCTGAATACTTTCTGGAATATATTTTTCGCTGTGTCTTACATCTGGAATACTTTATTTCCTTATTGGTTTCGAGTTGTACTGTTTTCACAAATTTTCCAACGACGATTTTTCTTCCTCGGCTGAGGGAACTACGAGGAAATCACTCGTAGGACGCAGAGTAATTAAATACAAAAGGTACTGAAATTACAAAGTACAAATGTGACTGATAGTTGTCAGCTTCGATGGGAGGCAGCCTACGGTTGAAGCGGTTGGCTGGTTGTGGCAAGCTGTGACGGAAAAACACTCGGTGATCGCGAAGAAAGAGAACACGGAAACAACTTTTTAACGATATCCCGGATTAACCGGCGTTTATTTAATCAACTGACAAGTGAACTGATCTTAACACTAGCTAAGCCAATGCGCCGACAGCAGTCGCGACTCTCAGAGATCTCGCTGTAACGGTCTATGCGATCACCGCGAGAGTCAAAGAGAGAATGACTCGGGAGAATGACTAAGACGTGTCGTCCGAATGCGGACTCATCGAAACCTTCGACTAGTGTGTTCCCGACTGTGTATTTTGACCTTGGCAATCGGACAGAAATCGCGATAATTACCGACCCCGCCAAGCATTGAACCCCCTCCAAAAGGTTCAAAGGTTTCCAGACATGGCAGGAACGTGACCCACCATACGGTCAGCCATGAAGCTTCGTTGCGGAGAGACCCACGCCTCGACTTCCGCTGGGATTGTGGGACGCGTAGGAGGTCTGACCATCCGTCTCCACCGGAGTCCGGACGCAGTGGAGATGAGCGGAGCAGCAGCTCGACCACGAGAAACCCCTGTAACGGATATACGGTGGGCTTATTATAGCGGCATTAGAGAAGGGAGGATGATTGAGTAGATGCCACCATCGACCACGGTGCTCTCACCCATTTCGTAATGTTTGGTAGGGTTTTTATTTAAGCAGCTGGAACGTGAGGTGTGATGGAGACACCCTCAAAATACCAGATGGTATACCAGAATCCAAAGAGAATCCTGAATCTATTTGCACCCGAAACCCCGAACTTAGGCTTCCACGCAGTGAAACCTGTCGGGACAGAGGCGAAGGATTTTGACGAAGATCTGCGAACAATCCCAATGAGCTGGGATTAACAAAGCTTCTTCGACCCAGAAAAGGTAACGGGTTTCACTAGCTTGAAGTCTTACACTGAGCTAAGGAAACTCAGCCTATAGTTCAGTAAGGAGTCATACCTAAGGTTCATCACTAACTTCGTAACCATTTTTGTCCCGGCACAAACAGAGATGCGAATCTCTTTCTCTGGCGCTGCAAAGTCCTAGACTGCTAAGACTAAATTAGCAGAAAAGAGGTTGAAACACATTATGAGGGAACACGCCATTCTTTACGATGAGGTTACTCTTAGTTCAACATTCGCCTCCACGAACCTCGAATACAAGATGGTACACCCCAGAGAAAGACTCGATGCTCAGCGTCACTAGAACGAGAGAGTCATTACAACTTTTGTTGTCGCGAATGGAGTCTAACGTGTGCCTGTGTTTCGTGTATAATATGTGGCGCTTATTTTGTTTCTTAAAATTGGGTTGACAAAATTCAATAAGTTTAATGGCAATGTAACAGGCATTTCCCCAAACATGTATTCCCCAGTAAAGCGTAGATGTTACGCCTAAAAAATCCGTGTTTTTGCTTCTAGTAGAGTCCGAGGCCTGGTCGAAGAAGCCACCCCATTTTCTTAACGTTCTGGGGGGCTAAGGTATAAGCAGTCATATTTGTATTTTTGCAATAGTACTTAAAACGACTACCATCTCCAATTTAAATTATTCTAGAAAGCATATTTATTAGAAAAGTTTAATATTTTATTTTTTGTATATTTCCTACCCAAAATTCTGCAACCAATCCTTGTGTTTTTTGCTAAGTTAAGTGATGTAAAAAAAAATGCCCAGCACCATCGATAGTGAAAAAAAACTTTCGATGGTGGCTCAGAAATGTAAAAACTCGATACCTCGATAGTTCCATCAATAGTTTCCCAGCTCTATATAGCAGCACCATGCAGACTCCTAAAACAAAACTGTTGGTTAAAGAAACTATCAAACCTTATAAGTTCTTTGAGGAAAATTCACTCGAAGATCTTCTAGTAGGTTGGTACAGCCATCATCGTATAGAGCTTTTTTTTAGTAAGGAAGCGGCCCTCAAAGAAGCGCTTCAACTTCAGCATGAATTTTGCGCATATAAGCATACAATTGTTTTTGTAGTAGCTCCTAGGGTTTATAAAGTTGGGCTTTTCGAAGATTACTTGTTCTTTTATTTTATTCTTTCCTTCTTGTTTGAAGGGAGCTAGTGGTTCTCAGCGGGCGAAGTAGCAATTGTTGGGCAATCGGTTTTTCGGGTCACGCAGCCGCTATCATGTACAATTCTTTCGTTTAGCCGTGGTGGTTTCAATCCCAAAGTCATCAGCTTGGATGCTAAGCTGCCTGCAAGTTAAGTCGCAATTACCAATCAATAACGGCCACTTTGCCACCGACACTTATCGGTATATTTATACGAACAAACTGTGCCATAGCGTTGATTGCAATGAGCATTTTGAATTTTTATCATTTTCATTACGAAAGGTTTCCAAATTTATATAGCTTGCTTGATTCGTTTGCACTCATCTTCCACCTGTTGCCGAATTTTCAGGGCTTGATTCTTATTGTTGTTGGAGTTATTATGGCCAATGCAAATGATGATAATGTTACTGCTGCTGATATTACTTGATCTTAGAGACGCAACTTTGGACACCATTTGATCGCTGTCGACTTCGCTTTGGACTTTGTAACGGTTCTGCTAAGGCTGAGGCAGTTCATCAGGATCCAGCAGTTCGATATTCATGTTAGATGTGGTTGCTGAAAGAAAATCCAACCTGGTCCCAGAGTGTGACACGTTAGAGATACAGTAAAATAAATTTACTTATGTCTATTGGTAGGTTAATTACAGAGGTACTGCGTTGCCGGGTTGGAGCGGTGGGAGTGTTAGCTATGTCGGGTGCTACAGGCGGGTCACGTTGCGTCTCTGGACGCCGTCTGGCGCAGCCTGTGAGGAAGTGGAGAACGATATGGCGCCGGAAAATAGGCTGCGGGATGCGCAGGTTCCCCTCCGCCTGCTTCTGTGTTTGATCCTGATTCTGCCGTCTCTAGTGCCTGCCTTAGGATTCCCTTAGGATAGCTGGTGCATTTTAATGTTATATAAAATAATCGGTTACGTAAAATATAGACGGAAAAAAACCCTAAAAAGTGAATTGCCTGAAGGGTTTTCACTTGTGAACAACTTGGTGCGTTTTTCGTGCTTGTGCGTTGCATATTTTTTGAGAAAAGTCGAGTTTTTCGTTTGGAAATTTTCCATTTTGCCACGTAAGAGAGAGTAGTGCTGTGCGGAGTCAGCTGGTGAGCAGCTGATTAGCGGGTTGGTGTCCGGGATATTTTCGGATTTTGCCACCTCGTTTATTGGATCGAGTATCGGCTATTGGGCAGTGTACAAACTGTATGTCCGGGATATTTTCAGAGTTTGCCACCTCGCTGGCAGGATCGAGGATCGGCTATTGGTAAGTGTACAAACTTATTAAAAGTCAAAGAAAGTCCGATAGATGGCGTCGGTGCCCCCTCCAGAGGGCGCCAATATGGAGCTTTCAGAAAGCGAGATGAGCGCAAGCTGTCGGGTAAGCAGTGCCAATAGAATGGTCGTTAGAGGTCGCTCTAAGGCGCCGCTGAGGTCTGCTTCGCAGGCATAGATAGCTGCCAAGCGCGGTAAGATGGGTTTGCCGGATCCTCGCTTTCCTCGTCCAAGGCTACCGCCGTCGCTCTCGCTGCCAGTATTGCTGCAAAAGCTGCAACTAGTGCTACAGCTGTTGAAGCTGTTGTTAACCCCCCTCTTGCTGCCAATGGAGCCCCTGCTGCTGAATCTGTTGTTCCCGCTGCGCCCACTGCCGCTAAATCGAAACTAAAGCATCGCCTTGATGCTACTTCGAGGGTCGCGAGCGAGCTTTCCCAAATAAGGGATGAGTTCGTGACGAATGTTGTGTCGACAAAGTTGAGCTCGGTGCAGGCTAGCGCAATGATGCGTAGCCTGAATAGGTACGAGGAGATGGTGTTTTCGCTGGCAACGCGTAACGCCGTCCTCGAGGAGATAAGTAAGCGGCAATCGCTTGCACCTCCTACTCCCATTGTTGCGCCAGCTGTGGTCTCCTTGCCGCCTACCGGATATGCAGCTGCGTATCCGAGCCTACCGGTGCCATATGCTGCTCCGGTTCCTGCGCCGAGGAAACCTCGGGAGACTTGGCCTGCTGTCGTTGTCAGCAAAAACCCAAGTGTTACGGGTAACCAGGTTGCGGATAACGTGCGCAAGGAGATTACCCCTACGCTCGGGGTTCCCTTGCACACGAGGTGAGAGGGCAGGCAGCAACTTCGAGCAACTTCGCTGAAGTGATAAATTTGTTTGCGTTTGAAAAAGCGGTGCACCTGGAGAAGCCGTTGACTGTAGCTGATGGCACCACAGTAAATGTGACGCTTGAGGTGAATGCCATTGCTCTGGAGATCGTGGACGGAGTCACGGCGTATACCGGCTGGTTTGCCTATAGCTGCCGAGCGCTTGTACTTACTTATGTTTGCCACAGATGCGTTGGCTTTGACCACAAGGTCGCGCATTACCGTTACAAGGAGAATGTGTGCCGCCAGTGCGGACAGGCCGGCCACAGTGCGCGAGGCTGCACTAATCCGACGGACCGCCGGAATTGCCGACTCAAGGGCTACCCGTCGGAGCATCATATGCTGTCGCCGGGTTGTCCTGTGTATGCGGCGGTGTTGGCGAGACAATTAATTTTTAGCTTCATCCAAGCTAACTGTGGTCGTGGCGAAATTGCGGTGGTTGACGATTGAGTCAGAATGCGACAGTCAGCCGTACTTCGGAGCCGAGTGTTTGGAAAGGCTACCCATTGCTGTGGACCATCACGATGTCATCTGCATGCCAGTGGAGCCCCTCACCACTGATTTTGGCGTATGCGTGAGGCTGCAAGGGAGTTTTGGCTCAATCTTCCTTTGCTCCGTATACTGCCGGTTGGATGCGCTCCTGCTGCAAGCCACCAGAACTTCCGCAATCCTTGGACTGGATGCGAATGCAGCATCCCCCATTTGGCTTAGTTCTCTCGCTTTGCTGAGCGACATGCAAACTACTCCCGGGGTGAGCTGCTGTCTGAGTGGATACTGGAGAAGGAAGCCATTGCCCTTGACTAGCCTAGCGAGGCTTACACTTTCAATAACTTGAGAGGATTCCACAGTGATATTGACGTGACAATTTCCAACAACGCAGCGAATATGTGGGCCACATATGAATGGAGAGTGGACGAGTGGGGGCCAAGTGACCACAACATTATTTATGTTGAGGCCACCTTGACCACCACTAACGCGATTGAGGGTGTTCCTGCTGTGCCGTCCTCCTGGCGGTTGGAAGACTAGGTTTCGACCTTGCGGAAGATTGGCCACGACGTGTGCGATCTTGCCCTGGGTCGAAGGACATCTGGACAAAAGAGGAGAATAGTGGGCTGGTGGACCGCTGACCTTAGTGCAGGGTGCCGTAGAGTCAGGAGACTCCGACGTCATATACAGGATGCTCGCCGTCGTGGAGACAAAAGTAGACTGAGCGGCTTGTGATCGAGTTGAGGCTTGCTTCAGCCGATTACAAAAATCTCATCCTGAATACTAAATAGGACCATTGGAGACGCTTCGTTGGAGAGAATTCACACGATCACTGGGGGCATGTGTTCAAGATTTGCCGAGGACGCAAGCGGACGGGGATCGGGTGCCTGCGTGTAAATGGCGAGTTGGTCACCGATTGGGGCGACTGTGCGCGAGTGCTCCTTCGTAACTTTTTCCCAGTTGCGGAGTCTGAAGAGCAAACGCTCTCCCGTCATGGATGCCATCAACGGCACAATCTGCAAGGCAGTCTGGCGCGCCATTCCTGAGCACTTAGCTGCGTTGTTTTCCCGCTGTATTCGGTTGGGGTACTTTCCCAGAGAGTGGAAGTGTCCACGTGTAGTGGCACTGCTCAAGGGACCCAACAAGGATAAATGTGAGCCATTCAAAAATAAATCCTATCGGGGGATCTGCTTGCTTTCAGTTTTTGGAAAGGTGCTCGAGGCCATCATGGTTGATCGTGTGAAAGAAGTTCTTCCGAAAGGATGCAGATGGGAGTTCGGTTTTCGCCAAGGACGATGTGTGGAGGATGATTGGAGACATGTTATGAGCAGCGTTGGTACCTCCCCGACATTATACATGCTCGTAATCTTCGTGGATTTCAAAGGAGCATTTGACAACGTCGAATGGAGCGCTGCACTGCGCCACCTAGATGTACTGGGATGCCGAGAAATGAGCTTGTGGCAGAACTTTTTCTCCGGCCGGGGCGCAACGATCAGAAGCAGTTATGGGACAGTCAATGTCTCCGTAACTAGAGGTTGCTCGCAGGGGTCAATCAGTGGCCCATTCATATGGGACATTCTGATGGTTGTACTGCTACAGCGCCTTGAGCCGTACTGAACTTTCAGTGCGTATGTGGATGATCTGTTGCTACTCGTCGAAGGAAATAACCGAAGAGATCTAGAGGAAAAAGGAGCGCAACTGATCTCCATCGTAGAAACGTGGGGAGCGGGAATTGGCAATGCCGTTTCAACCAGTAAAACGGTTATAATGCTGCTAAGGGGCTCTCTTGACCGGAGTCCGTCGGTAAAATTTGCGGGAGCAAATCTACCATATGTTATCAGCTGCCGGTACCTTGGCATCACAGTCAGCGAGCGCATGAGTTTTTTCAAGCACTGCTAAAGAAGCGGATGACTGGAGTTGTTGGAGCATTGGCGTGTCCTTCGAGCTGACTGGGGATTCAGATCTCGAGCGTGGTGGACCATATATGCCGGACTCATGGTGCCATGGCAAGGCAAGTAGTTGCAAAAATGCGGTTAAATGCCTTCCAAAGGATGATCCTACTTGGATGCCTTCCGGTACGCCGAAAAGTTTCAACCCTGGCACTGCATGTACTTGCTGGAGCTCCCCCGTTTGACTTGGCTGCTATGAAATTAGCAGTCAAATACAAACATAAACGTGGATACCCGCTGGAGGAGTACGACTGGACCTGCGGCGAAGACCCCACAGGTGTAAGCTGGAAGCAAAGACTGGGGCGGATAGACGATTGCCTACTGCTGGACTGGCAGGACAGATGGGACAATGTTAATGCACCAGGACGGGTGACCAACAGATTCGTATCAGATGTCAGGCCATCTATCGGAGCCCAAATTTTGGGTTCCCGATGCGTACGGGATTCTTGCTCACAGGGCACGGATCGTGCAATGCATTTCTGCATATATTATAGCCTGATTCCATTGCCGCATTAAAACGCATTTAGCCAAATGCGCATTTATTTACACAGGGAATCCCATAAGGCTAAATGCCGCATTTAAAATAAATGCGATTTTTAAATGCGATTAAAAACCATTCGCCCCAAACGTTTTTAGTATAAATACCGGAAAATACCGATGCTTAACGATATTTTGTTAGTGCCACCACTACAACAGCTGTTTTCTATAAGCAAGGTTGGCGCAATTTTTGATGTCTTTTGAATATAACATCTATTTCGTATAAAAATGACTGAAACCTAGAGCGAACGCTGCAAATTCTGCTCGCAGTACCACAATTCATTACTGCTGGATCTCTGGCATAAAATAACTCCCACATATACGGGGATCCTTGCCCTTTCTAGAAACTGTGGTGGTCTCCATTGCAAACCCCTCATAACAACGCAATCAGCTTTTCTTCTTTGTCTTTTCTTCTCGGTCGCTATATTGATGTCCTGCTGAGCATTACAGAGTTTAGTAAACTCACTCATGTTCATTAATTTTAATTAATTTCTTTTGGATTTGCCAAAATTCAAAAGTAAACAAGCCCAGATCAGCTGTTCGTACCACTCACATGTCGGAGAAGCATTAACTAAATGCTAATGCGCCAATGGAATCAGGCACATTTAAAAAGTCAACTAATGTGGCAATGGAATCAGGCTATTAGATATAAAAAGAGAGCTATCTACGTTGGACACAAATAAAAAGGGTGAGTGTTCCGGAAGACAAGTTCTAAATAGGTATCTTTTTATGATCCTAAAAACATTATTTAATCATAATAAAATAATAAAAGCTATATTTAGATAAGTGCATTTAAATAATTAAATCTATCATTACTGTATTTTATGTAGATGGTATTTTAAAATATAAAATGTGCAGACTTTCTTTTTGTTTAATTAACGTAATACAAATTTAGTTAATCTCTCTGGCCGACGCTGCCGGATGCTATGCCCGGACTCTTGTCAGGCTCGAGTCCAGAAAGAGTTTTGTCACAGACATTTGGCGAAGCTACATTAACATTATGGTCATTGAATTTTAGTTTGCCGGTTGGGGTAACGGTTACGTCAATCGATTGTAGATCGAGGTTTGAAAGGTTGGTGGGGGAAATGACGGAAGCTCAGTTTCTTGTGAGGCTCGAGCCATCCTCAACAACATACTTGACTATGAACCACAAATAAAAATGTATTTCTTTCTATTTGATGAGTTGGAAAGGTGGCGGATTGTTACCCGTACGACTATCACAACGATCAACTTCACTTGTAGCCTTCGTAATTGTAACCAAATAACTCTACTTAAACCTAATGCTAGGAGAGCGGGGTCGAGACTGTTAACAGACCGAGAGCGAGATATTTAAGGTACCGGTCCGTGACCTTATGGTCTCGACTCCGACGCTCGTAGTGGGGAGACAGAACGCCACGGCTAGCGATGGCCGTGGGGATGATTTGCACACTCCGATGCTGCAACAGAGACGCCAAAGATGGAGCTGCAGTTGGCGCTTCGCCCTGGTCGGAATGCCGAAAATGATTCTGCGAGCTGGGCGTTGGACCCCAAGAAAGTGAGCCGGAAGCTGAAGGTCGTGGTGAAGTCGCCGAAGGTCGCACCGGAGAAACTGTGTGGTGGTCCTGCCCACACTTTTTTCACGTGTCTCCGCTGCGATATATTCCATCGGAATGCTGGGTGCCAGGCAATTAGGGCAATACTTGTTGATGATAACGGCGCGGAGCCGCTTCTCAGTGCTGAGCCTCAGAAAACGGTCGCACGAACGAGCCGCCAGTCGTTTGATGGCATATTGTCTTCTTTGACGACCACCATATCATCGATTTGTATATCTTTGGAAGGATTCTGCCACTTATTGCGCTTGTGAAGTTTTTTAAGTACTCCTCTTTCCGTCGTGCACTGAAATGCTGATGCAGGGCCTTTAAATGTTGTCAGCGATTTATAATCGACTTAGCTTCGCCCTTAATTTCGGGCTCAGCTGTTGAAAGCAACAGACCCCCAATCAGAAATTGGCCTGGCGTTAGTACCAACAAGTCATGAGGATTTTCGGACATGGGATACAGGGGCCTGGAATTAAGGCACGCTTCAACTTTGTCTAGAAGAGTGAAGAGCTGTTCAAAAGTGTATTTCCGACTTGACGTCGACTTTTAGAAAAGTACTTTTATAGCCCTTATGGCTATAGGCATCAGTCACAGAATCCTTGATCGCTTGCATAAAATCATGAGAAAGGAGAGTTTCTGCCCCACAAAGGTTTTGCCATTATCCGAATGAACCCGCTAAGGGCAACCTCTTCTTGCTACGAATCGGGCAAATGCCGCGAGGAACTACTCGGTTGTGAGGTCGGAAGTAGGCAGGCTCTGCCTGTATATTTTTTGATCTCAAATGGGCCTGCTTAATCAATGCGAGTATATGTAAATGGCCTGGAAAAGGAACCTCGATCGGTCGGAAATAAATAGTAAATAGTGCACACCTTACAGGAGTTTAGCAAAGCTTTTACCAGGTTCTTGATTTTAGGAATCCAATACTTCGATCGAATGAGGCGCTTATCGTTTAGGATTATTTAAGCTATTGGGTATATTCCTCACGCTGAGCACGCTGAGCCTTTGTAAGCGTGTCAGCTGGGCCCATCGGCATCTTGCGGCAGCGTTGAATGAACCGTAAAACGTAAGCAAGGATCCGTAGAGCAGTGTCCAACTTGGAGAATCGTCCCAGAAAATCGTCGGATAGGGCCTTTGCGAAATTGACATTCACAGCACGCAAGTTGTGCACTAGCCTTTTGGCTGTTGTAACCAGTCCGGTCCGACTAAGTCCGTGGAATTGTGTTCAGATCGCCCAATGCTCAGCGCTCGTCACCTGAGTAATCTTGGTCACTCGGTTGGCTACAAACGTGTCCCAGTGGCATGCCGGTTTGTTCAACCATGCCAGGACGATGTTGGAATCAGACCAGCTGAAAATGTCGGAATTGGAAATTGGCATATTGGGAAAGATTTTAACTGGGGCGACTGGGGCGACTCGGGTCTTGGCGGTAAGCAGATGTGTCACAATATTATAGCCTACTTCAACCCGCAAGGCCCCCTATGCCTTCTGCGACGCATCACAAAAACATGATGCTCTACCCTCACCTCTGGCTGGCAACCAACCCACCTCGGAATACGGATCTGCATTCGCATTCCCCCGAACACCAATTGTTTTGGCTTTCGGAATTGATATCGCGAAAGTCATCGTGGAGTACGTGCTCGTTAGGTATATTTTCGAGTATGCTCTTCTGATTAGCTGTCCACTTTCTTAACGGGAACCCGGCGAGGTTTAAAGCGCGGCAAAGCTCACTGATAGGAAGTCGAGCGTCTTGTATAGAATTGGCCCCTGCCAGAACGTCGTCTACGTACAGAAAATGCCGAAAAACATTGGTTGCTTTAGGGAAATCCGTTTATACGTCGTCTGCCAATTGTTGGAGTACGTGTAGTGCCGGAAACGATGCACAGTTGACACCAAACGTAACGGTTTTTAGCTCAAAATCGCTTACATCTTCTTCTTTATTCTGGAATACAATTCTTTGGAACGGCGTATGCTTGGGATCGACCCAGATTTGACGGTACATTTTTGTAATGTCTACACTGAACACGTATTGGAAATAACGCCTTTTCAAGATCTGAATGGTTAAATCAGATTGAAGGACTGGACCAGCATGAAGAATATCGTTCAAGCTTCTCCCATTTGCTGAAGGGCTAGAAGCATTGAATACCATGCGAAGTTTGGTGTTGGTACTCTCGGGTTTGATCGCAGCGTGGTATGGAAGTTAATAGGTTGGAGTATCGTAAGACGGGGGAAATTCTCTCATGTGACCCAGATCCAAATACTCTTGAATGACTGAGTCAAATTGCTCTTTTAGTGAAAAATCCCTTTTCAAAAAAAATCTATTTTCGTTCTTAAGAAACTGAGCTAGGGCAATGGATCGCAAGTGCCCCAATTTTGATCCGAAATTTCCGGGTTCGGAAAACAGTAAAGTTACCACGTATTCCCTGCTTGCGACCTTAGTGGTGGATTGGAGAAAATTGCTCTCGCAAAAGGAATCGGATTCCTTTACCCTCTCCACCTAACAAAACTTAGTGAGAAGTTTTTCTAAGGCCCTGTCACTCTTTTCGATTATTTGGGTCGTGAAAGCTGCTACCCGATTTTGGCTTAATGGACACTGGGCCGGTAAGCACCCAGCCGAAAACAGTGTTCTGACCTAGTAGAGAGTGGCAAATGTTAGTACGCGTGCCGCTCAGCAACACGGACGGTAAAATGTCGGATCCTATTAGAACATCTATCTGGGAACTCTCTAAGAATTATGGATCTGCCAGGGGAATGGCCGATAAATCAACCAGTGCATCTCGTTGAATTGGGTACGACGGAATCTTTCCAGCCAGTTCAGGCAAAACGTGAGCTTTTGTTTCTAGCTGGCCTGGCTTATTAGGGCTGGAATACAAAAATGGCAGAGCCTGGTCGCCTGAGCGGAAACGGTCTGACTTAAGCCCGAAACTTGGGCTTGGACAAGGTGGGATGGCAGGTTAATCATATTGAACAGGTGTTCCGAAACAATTTAGGCAAAGCTGATTTTTCTTTTATGTAGATCGTTCGCGCATCCACAGACATCTGAACAAAACGCTGGCATAAGCGCACTTGATGACTCTCTTTTGAGCACAGATTTTGTGACCACCTTGTCTTCGAAGGAGTTGAGCTTCCTGGAACTTCCTTGACTCTTAGCGTTAGAGGAATTGCTGTGGCTGGGTTTCATATCCTCAATCGCCTCTGTCGTTCGGTATCGTTTGGTATCGTTCGCTAACAAAATTGTTCATTTCATCCCAGGTCGGAATGTCGGACTTGGATGAAAGGGACTGCTCCCATAAGGAGAGGGTACGTTTTGGCAATCTACTGGCGCACAGGAATACCACGAGACAGTGGAATGATCCAGCGCTATGAAACATCCTCGGATTGTGCTCTGTAGGTCTTTCAGAGCCTGCCCAGATTTGCGATTTTCGGAACCCAAATTAAAAAGGAGTTTGAGTTGGCTATTTACTAGCAGTCCTTATTTTCGAAACGTTCTCGAAGCTCTTCCCATGCTGAATCGAAACCCTCATTTGTAAGACTTGGCTAGTTTTAGCGTTGAGATGGAAAGGTTTTTCGCCTGATGTCAACCTATAATTGTTGACATTAACTGTTGGCCAGTTCAACTAGTCACCTTCGAAAACCTCAGTATCGCATGGCGGTGTTGGAATTGGCGTTGGCCGTTGGAGTTTTCACTCGCTCAATTTGTTCACTGAGTACGCGGTACAGTATTCGTAAGTTTCATAGCAGTGCTCATATTTATCTTGCAGAAGTTCTAACATTGTATGTCCCTCCCCGCCCCCGCAATAATAGCGTCTGAACACACACGTGTGGACCGTAGGATCTGAAGCCCCTGAAACGTTTATTCGGGCTTCAAATGTGCTTCGACGGTCAGAAATTGAAATTAATTTGTTTAATGCTGCGTCGCGTTGGGCCATCTGTACGCTGGATCGTGTGACTTTTATCTGTGGAACTACGGGAGAGTTTAGGGAACTGTCTTCAAATTTTTCTTATCCCCTATGGGCATTCAATTTCTATTAAATTAAATGGACTCGTGTAGATATTGATGCTAAAATTATTTTAATATGAATTGGTATATAATTTATGAAATTTATGGAATGGAACGAATGCTAATTGTTGGAACAAAACATATAAGAAATAAATAAAAAAAAAATAACTTGTATTAATCCCGAACAGTCACGCTGCTGTGGAATTGTAGCTCGATGAGGAAAATGTAGTAAATAATGTTAGTTGGATATAGTTATAGTTATAGTTAGTTTCGTATATTAATATTTTATTATGTTTTGTTGGCCTTCCTGTTACTTGCTTAAGTTATTTACTATTACTTTTTGTGTATGGATGACCCTGACACTGATGTTTATAAATAATATTCAATAATATTATTATATGCCATATATGTGACGGACTGGATGGCATGAAACAATAAATATCTGTTGAACATTTCCACTGTTCCCAAGTGGAATTGGTTGCTCAAGCCTTGGATATTTTTTATTTCGCAGCTCCCGGAAAAATTGATAAATTTCATGCATTTATTGTAAACAGAATGTATATATAAGGAAATAAATTTACAAAAAAACGCAAGTGGAGCTGGAGTATTTCTGTAATAAATTTATTTGTGTGGTTCGTAAGGCCCGGAAATGTTGTCATGCTTAGTGCCCTATTGTTATGTCTGTGTATTTCTCACATACACTTGCTTAAATATATGGAAATAAATACGCGCCAAACATGCAATTTTTAACGGTATGTTTGCTGGAAATGTTTGTGTGTGGGAAGAGAATATATGTGTAGACAAAATATTTCTTCGAGAATTGGAAATGTTTATTGTTTGTGGACTATATTGTATATTGATTTCGTATATATTTTTCAAGGATATAGTAATGTAGATATGTAAAATTATTTATTTATATTATGTACGTATGTAAATATTGCTTTGGAAATGTTCGTATGTCTGTAGTTACATATGTGCATAAAAATGGAAATGGAAAAGAAAATCCGTGGAGTCGCTAAACGGCGATCGGTTGCAAATTGACGGAAAAAAAATCCACCGGTGCCGCTGGAAATCGCAGATCGATATGGCCGAAGAACCAAAATGAGGAGTTGGAAGGGTGGATTTTTACCGGTAGAATTTGCTTACAATAAATAGCTACTTGCTGGTTTAACTTGAATTCCACTTTTATTATTATTTTTTATTTTATCACAATGATCACTTTTAGCCTTCGAAATTGTAACTAACTAACTCTACTTAAACCTTATGCTAGGAGAGCGGAGTTGGAGACTGTTAACAGACCGAGAGTGAGATCAGAGTTCATCTGGACATAACTGCTCTCGACTGTTAACAAATAACATTGACAGTGGCCCCTCCTTGGCGCGGACACTATATATTTGTATTTCGTTAATTTCGAGGTGTAACATTTGTCCCAGTGTGACAGCAAGAATGATGACTTTACAATATGACGGGCCACGGTTGGTTCGACCAAGCGCATTTACGTAAGGAATTTCACAAGGCACGAGCGAATTTCACAATCTTCAGAAATGGAAGTACTATCCGAGATCGCTGGTGGTCAAATAAGTTTAGCACACGCAAATTTGACTCCCCAGGTGTCCAATGTTCAACACTTGTGCATGCAGATGTTATCTGTCTGGGAATGCAGACATTTACAAATCGTCTGATCTCGACTTCACCACGGAGTGTTCGACCTGGGTGCATTGATGAGACCAGATTTGGTGTAGAACGGGCATTTTATAGGAACGAAAGAATTCACTTTTTAACACACTTGGCATTCAGAACCCTATATAAGGGGAATGCAGATCAAGAAGAAAAAAAAATGTAAAGAACCACTGTGAACCGCCGAAATATCCGAGTGACATCTCGCTGTAAAAGTAATAGTGATCCTGGGGATAAACCTGTAAGGACCTTCCAGAACCTTACGAAAATCTAAAGGCTTATTCGAGTGGATTTCTAAAAATGGTTAATTTATCTTCAATTCTTGTCAAGGATATCTTCGTCCTTGAGTGTTAAATACAACAACTACTGTAGACTTACAAATATAATGTATTAATACAACGTCAAAAGCAGGAAAATAAACCACATAAATTAAATGCAAAATAAAATAATTTATCCACTGAACATAACTATGGTCGGAAGCACATCCAAAAATGTCGAGACGTACAACCAGTCTCGAAATCGTTGATTACAACCGACAGATTTCCGAAAAATTTTTACTTTCTTGTTTTGACTACCATTCTAAACTTAGTCCAGGCCTTTGTCAAAGTGAAAACGATTGGGACAATCAAAAAACAATAAAGAAATTTAAAGTGATTAATAACAAACCAAATAAACTAAAACGAAAAGCCATTGAAATGCATTTCATGAAAATAATATAACCAAAAATCTGTCGAAATAAGAAACTTCACGGGTCTGCCAGCAATACACCGTTCGCTACAATGTCTTTATAAGTGAAACATACTATAATCATGTAACGTTGTTTTTGTTTAAGTGCTTATAAGTGAATTACCAAATAGCGTAATAACGTTGCACAAATATATATATTAGAAATAAAAAGACAGCTCTCTACGTTGGACACAAATAAATAGGGCGAGTGTTCCGGAACACAAGTTCCAAATAGGTATCTTTTTATGATCCTATTTAACAATTTTTAATTATTTAATTATATATTTATTATTTAATCATAATAAAATAATAAAAGTTATATTTAGATATGTGCATTTAAATAATTAAATCTATCATTACTCTATTTTTTTTTAAATACTTAAAAGATTTGGTTTACAGTTCAGCGGGAGGTATCAGGTATTTGCAGAAGCAAATACAACCAGCTTCAGAGCGACGTTTGTAGTCGTGCTACATTTTGCATTTATTAATTCAAAAATTATCATTTATATATATGTTGTTGCAGGACGCTCTCACAGCCCTGGGACAGCCCGGAGGACTGGACGACCCCAACAGGCGTGGCCTGCCAGGGTCAAAGGTAAAGTGGTACCTGAGGTACCTCATGCAGGGCATGACACCAGAGGAGGCCTTGAAGAAGGCAAAGGAGCCGAGGGAGCAGCCGGCATTGGGGACAGCACCGGTTGGTAAACGGCTGAACACCAGCCGCACACCACCGACGGACACCCCCAAAAGGTCTAGGCACGGCCCGGGGGCTAGTGAGACGTCCTCACGGGTCCCTGA
The DNA here is from genome assembly GCF_018152505.1 of Drosophila elegans. Lineage (NCBI taxonomy): Eukaryota > Metazoa > Arthropoda > Insecta > Diptera > Drosophilidae > Drosophila > Drosophila elegans. The sequence goes on along the minus strand of NW_024545763.1, from coordinate 231,511 downwards.
GCAAGAGGGGCCTAGCACATCAGCAGCAGCGGCAGAAAAGGCAAAAGTGCGGGCCAGGAAGATACCTTCCCAGCCCCATCAAAACCAGAAGCCGACAACCGCTGGAGGAAGACCCTCTAGCTCGGCACCGCCGGTCATCGGACCCCGTCCGACTTACGCGGAGGCTGCCAAGAAAGCCACCCTCATCAGGGTGGCTATACTCCCGGAAGGTTTCCCGGCGGCCAGCCTGACCGCAGAGGAACTATCCGGGCTTCAGGAGTCGGTCATGGACGAGATGCTCACGTCAGCGTGGAGCGGTCCCGTCGTGTTCAGGGGAATCCACTTCAGGGTGGGTTACCTGATTATCGACTGCCTGGATGAAGGCTCAGCTGAGTGGCTCAAGATTGCCGTACCTCAGCTGCGGACGTGGAAGGGAGTACCCCTAGAGACCCGCACGGGAGCAGACATCCCGGCAGCATACAACGCCACGTTGTTCTGCCCGAGGAGCTCCGACCGGACCAATGAAGAAATACTGGCCTTCATTGGTTTCCAAAACCGGGTCGAGACGGACGCCTGGAAGGTCATCTCCAGGAAGAACGACGGAGCTGGTGCACTCCTGGTCGTAGGGATGGACCAGACCGGAAGGGATGAGATAGTGGAGCGTGACCACAAACTCAACTTCCGGTTTGGCCACGTCACCGTGAGCGGTCTGAAAAAGACCAAGAGAGCTCCGGAAGAGACGCCCAATGACGGCACATGCAAGGCTGTCGAGGATACCCTCGAACAACCGAATGTGGAGCCGAAGTCACAGCGTGGTGAACAGGATGAACAATCCATCACCAGCATGGACATTGGGGACGACCAAGGGGATGGACACCCTATGTCATCCCAAGAGCTGGCCCAGGAGCTCCTCCTGGACGAAAGCTGCGAAGAAGCCGAGGTTACCGTGATAGCCGGTGGTGGAGAGACTTGCTCTCTCTCTTCACCAGACCTCACGGAGCATCAAACCTCGGAGTGATGGCTGCAACAAGCAGCACTCGGCTAGCCCAGGTAAACATCCATCGGGCCAAAGCAGCATCTGCTGTCTTGGCGAGGATGTTCACCTCCCAACACCTCGGGCTAGCCCTTGTACAGGAGCCATGGTGGCACCATGGCATAAAAGGCCTGTACACGAAGGACACTAAGGTAATATGCGATCCAGGAGGATCACCTCCCAGATCATGCATCGTTATAAGGAAAGATATCAACTATAGTATCTTTTCAGAGTTCATGAGCAGAGACTGCGTCGCCGTAACCATCGACGGCACAGAAGCTGCACCGAAGCTAGCAGTGGCCTCCGCCTACTTTGCCGGGGAGGAGGCCTGTCCACCGCCAGGAATACCCGGGCTAGTAGACCACTGCCGGACGAACAAGATCCCCCTCATCATAGGATGTGATGCCAACGCACATCACGTGATCTGGGGTAGCACGGATGTCAACAACAGAGGTGAGCAATTACTAGAATTTATTTTAAACAATAACCTAGAGATCTGTAATGTCGGCGCCAGGCCGACATTTGTTACTAGGGTACGAGAAGAGGTGCTAGACATAACTCTAGTAACCAATTCTTTTAAACCCCACATTAAGAACTGGCATGTGTCACCAGAAGAATCAATGTCAGACCACAGGACAATTTTGTTTGAAGTAGCCTTCAAAACAAAAAGATGTAGCCCTAAAAGAAACCCCAGAAAAACAAACTGGGACAAATTCAGGTCAACTCTAGAGCTCAATCTTTCCAACGAACCGTCAGGATACCCTAGACATCCCTTGGAATTAGACAGAGCGGTAGACAACCTGGGTCACAAGATAGTAAATGCCTTTGAAGACAGTTGTCCTCTAGGTAGACAGAGGCGGGAAACAGACGCATCATGGTGGAATGCTAGTCTTGAACGACTACGAGTAACCACTCGGAAGCTTTTCAACAAACCAAAAACTGATAGAAACTGGGAACTATACAGGCAAAGCCTGACGCTCTACAACAAAGAGATCAGGAAGGCCAAACGGAAAAACTATAGGAACTTCTGTGAGGCAATAAGTAACGTCAACGAGGGCGCGAGACTGCAAAAAGCAATGGCTAAAAGTGCAGCGGATAGTAATTTAGCCCTGAGGAAAGGGAATAACACCTTCACCTCCACGGATCGGGAGAAATTAGAATTACTATTTGACACGCATTTCCCGGGGAATACTCCCACTATGGGAAACGCAAGGCGTGATCAACATAGAACCCCTAGGACAGTAGCCAGTGACTGGGCAACAGCCAAATCTATAGTTACGCCCGAGAAACTCAAATGGGCTATTGGAACCTTCCAACCATTTAAATCACCGGGATTAGACATGATCTCTCCAGCTTTCTTACAGCAGGGGCAGGAACTACTCCTAACCCGCCTAAGAAAACTATTGGTGAGCAGCCTAGCCCTTGGGTATATCCCAAGTGCATGGTGCAGCGCTAGGGTGGTCTTCATCCCCAAGATCGGGAAGAAAGACATCACCAGCCCAAAGTCCTTCAGACCTATCAGCTTAACTTCGTTTTGTCTCAAAACGCTGGAAAAACTGGTAGACTACAACATCAGAAGAACAGCTCTCAGAGACTGTCCGCTGCAAAACACACAGCATGCATATAGAGCAGGCCGTTCAACAGACACTGCACTTTATCAACTATGTCGCACCCTAGAAGGGGCAATTGACAGCAAAGAAATAGCTATCTGTGCCTTCCTAGACATAGAGGGAGCCTTCGACAACACATCACATGATGCAGTTCGAGCTGCCCTGTCCAGAAGCAACATAGACACTACTACGAGCAAATGGATTGGCAACCTACTTGAATCCAGGCAAGCAACATGTACACTGGGTTCGGAAAGAGTAACAATCGCTACCAGCAAAGGCTGCCCGCAAGGAGGAGTACTGTCCCCTCTGCTATGGAGCCTGCTAGTAGATGACCTTCTCAGCAAGCTTGCTGGAAAAGGAATTCAATGTCAAGGATACGCCGATGACATCGTGATAATCGCCAGAGGCAAATTTGAAGCGACACTCTGCGACATCGTCCAACTCGGACTAAGGACAACGCTAGACTGGTGCAGGGAGGTTGGACTCAACTTAAATCCTGCTAAGACAGTCATCGTTCCTTTCACAAGGAAGTACAAACTACAGAGAATGAGACAAATCTCACTGCTAGGAACTCCTATAGAAACTAGCCGAGAGGTTAAATATCTAGGAATCACTTTAGATAGTAAACTGACTTTCGCTTCCCATGTCCAAAAGACATTGGAAAAGTGTTACAGAGCACTCTATACCTGTCGGAAAATTGCTGGGAAATCTTGGGGAACCAGGCCTCAGATAATACGATGGCTATACTTAATGATCGTGAGACCAATCCTCACTTACGGAGCACTTGCATGGGGCAAACGAGCTAAGCTCATCAGCATGCAAAACCAGCTAGGAAAACTACAAAGACTTGCCTGCGTATGCATGACAGGGGCAATGAGAACCTGTCCTACAGCTGCCTTAGAAGTTTTGATGGAGCTAACACCACTCCACTATGTGATTGATATCCAACGCAAAGCTACACTCCTGAGAATAAGCACTGAGGGCACAGGTAGTGGTTGCATTCTAAATAACAGGGATGCGACTAATTTGTTAGGTGAGGTGCCTAATACTCCACCCTAGGGATGAAATGACAGCCGAACTAATCTTCGAGCAGAACTTCACAGCACACCTAGGCAATAAGAAAGATTGGACCACACTGTCTGAAGTGCATCCGATGGCTAAACACACCATTGCATGGTACACAGATGGATCCCTGACACAACAAGGCACGGGCCTTGGAGTGGTAGGGCCTCGCATTAAATACCACGAATCCCTTGAGGCTGAGGTATGTGCCATTGGACGTTGTGCAGAGCTCAACATACAGCGTGGATACAAGGAAAAGGACATATCGATCCTTTCGGACAGCCGAGCAGCAATTACTGCTTTACATAGTAACAAAATCACCTCGAAGCTAGTCCTAGAGGTGAAGAGTAAGCTAAATATACTGGGCAGTCGAAACAGGCTGGCCCTCAGATGGATTCCGGGACATAAGGACATATCCGGAAATGAACTTGCCGATAAAATGGCAAAACTAGGAGCCGAACAGCCCCTGGTAGGCCCAGAGCCCTACTGTGGCATAGGGAGGCACACTATAAAAGAATACCTTAGGAAAGCGGAAGGCGCCATGAGACAAGAACACTGGAGAAATACCCCAGGTCTTAGGCAAGCCAAAACTCAAATAAATAACTATAACAAGAAGAGGTTCAAGGAACTTATTCAACTGGGGAAGAACTCACTTAGGATCGTTACCGGATTACTAACCGGGCACTGTAGACTGAAAAGTCACCTAGGTAAGATGGGAATAACCAGCAGTGGAACTTGCAGATTCTGCGACATAGAGGACGAAACCTCTAGACACATCATTGCAGACTGTCCGGCGTTAGCAAGCATAAGATGTAAAATCTTAGGAACCAGAACTCTTACACCTGAGCTCCTAGTAAGAATCAACCCACTAAAACTCCTCGACTTTATTCGAGGAAGTGGGTTGATATCTGAGCTGTAGGCTCTGAATGGGGGTACAATAGATCTTATAGGTCGCGGTACACTGGACACCCCGATATTAATAATAAATAATATATGTTGTTTAATTTAAAGATTGTAGATTTAATAGAATTTTTAATAATGTTTATAAAAATAATTATCAATAAAGAAATGTCAGGAAACGCTCGGTTCCTTCGCGTCTTCGATGCTTGCTGTGCCGCAATGGTCGCAGCAGGGGTTTGGCTCGTGCTTAAACCTGTACATGTACTATTTAAAGCATTCGTGCCCGGAGATCATCGGCGTGAAGTAGAAGTCTACCTTCCCGTTCCATCTCTGCGACCAAGGGACTAGACTGGGGATTTACCTGTGCGTCCACCGTCCTGTGTTCGCTTTGTTCCACCTCCTTTGCCAAACCTCTATCGTGCTACTGCTCCCTGTCTTTCGTTCTGCCGCCTGGAGGTCTATTGGTATTGTGCCTGTTCTGATACCGTGCAGAAGCTGCTTGTGATGCGCAGTGTGCAGTCTGTAGACTGCTTTGCACTGGCAACTGTATTTTGCGGTCTTCATAGCTTCGCCTCATATGGGCGCGGCGTACAGGATGGTCGAGGTCAGCACTGTGGCTATGATCCTTCTGGTGTTATGCTTTGGTCGTCGGGTGATGGCCATCCTTGAGATGGATGCAGTCGGTCTGGATGCCACTGCATACGCTGATGGGTCTTGAACGATAGCCAGTGATCGAACAGTACCCCAAGGTACTTGATTGAATCGCTTGTTAGTATTGAAGTTGAACCGACTCGAATTGTTGCCTTCTCAACAATCTTTCTGCTGCTTATAAGCACTGCCTCCGTTTTGTGCTCGGCAAGCGAGCCAGTTCATAAGGGTGTCTATTGAAAGACTGCACCTTACTGTGGCCTCTTCGAGGGTTTTCGCTAATGTTACCAGCGCTATGTCGCCCGCAAAGCCCACTACGGTGCATCTTCCGGGTAGTGCCTGCCTTAGGATCCCGTCGTAGATGGCCCAGGACTGAGCCGAGCCTGCTACCTTGTCATTAAAAACTTGGAAACTAATAAAGGTATAAACACAGCTATCGTGGTATGAGGTGGTTTTTAGTACGTAGGCGTTGTAGAATAAAATCTCCCTTTCTGTGAGATCTGCAATGAATCGTGCATGCGAGTCATCGATACGTATCGGAAATGATCGAACTCGTATCTATAAGTAGACCGCTACGAGGTCGGTAAGGTAGTCCGAGATTCCCACGAGATGAAGCGCTTGCAGGACAAAGTTCCAGTTGGCAGAGTTAAAGGCATTCTTAACATTCTCCTTCAACTGCGTTAGCAGACAGTTGGGTGACCGTTCGGATCGACTGGTGGTCCGAGAACGCTCTGAGTTCGTCGAGCTCCTCTTCGAGGTGGGTGCAGATTATGTGCTCAAATGACAGTTAAGAGATGGGAAAAGGTTTTTTGTTAAAAAACTTATTTTTAAGAGGCGGGCAAACATGGGCAGCTTTTATTTTTTCGAAAAAACTATTTTTAAGGGGTGGGCAAACGATTTTTGTCGGAAAAATTAATTTTTAAGAGGTGTGCAAATGATTTTTGTTAAAAAACTAATTTTAAGAGGTGGGCAAACGATTTTTTTTTAATTCTTAAATTTTAAGAGGTGGGCAAACATGGGCAGTTTTTATTTTTTCGAAACGACTATTTTTAAGGGGTGGGCAAACGATTTTTGTCGGAAAAATTAATTTTTAAGAGGTGGGTAAAGGTTTTTTGTTGAAAAAACATATTTTTAAGAAGTGGGCAAACGATTTTTTTTAAATTCTTAAATTTTAAGAGCTGGACAATCATGGGCATCTTATATTTTTTTGAAAAAAACTGTTTTTAGTGGGTGGGCAAACGACTTTTGTCGAAAAAGCTTTTTTTTAAGCCTTCGGCAAATGATTTTTGTTAAAAAACTAATTTTAAGAGGTGGGCAAACGATTTTTTTTTAAATTCTTAAATTTTAAGAGGTGGGCAAACATGGGCAGTTTTTATTTTTTCGAAAAAAACTATTTTTAAAGGGTGGCAAACAATTTTCGTCGGAAAAATTACTTTTTAAGAGGTGGGCAAAGGTTTTTTTGTTGAAAAAACATATTTTTAAGAGGTGGGCAAACGATTTTTTTTTTGATTCTTAAATTTTAAGAGCTGGACAATCATGGGCATCTTATATTTTTTTGGAAAAACTATTTTTAATGGGTGGGCAAACGTTTTTTTCGGACAAGGCTGTTTAAAAGCCGGCGGCAAACGTTTTTTGTTAAAAAATCATATTTTAAGAGGTGGATGTTTAATTTAAAGATTGTAGATTTAATAGAATTTTTAATAATGTTTATAAAAATAATTATCAATAAAGAAATGTCAGGAAACGCTCGGTTCCTTCGCGTCTTCGATGCTTGCTGTGCCGCAGTGGTCGCAGCAGGGGTTTGGCTCGTGCTTAAACCTGTACATGTACTATTTAAAGCATTCGTGCCCGGAGATCATCGGCGTGAAGTAGAAGTCTACCTTCCCGTTCCATCTCTGCGACCAAGGGATTAGACTGGGGATTTACCTGTGCGTCCACCGTCCTGTGTTCGCTTTGTTCCACCTCCTTTGCCAAACCTCTATCGTGCTACTGCTCCCTGTCTTTCGTTCTGCCGCCAGGAGGTCTATTGGTATTGTGCCTGTTCTGATACCGTGCAGAAGCTGCTTGTGATGCGCAGTGTGCAGTCTGTAGACTGCTTTGCACTGGCAACTGTATTTTGCGGTCTTCATAGCTTCGCCTCATATGGGCGCGGCGTACAGGATGGTCGAGGTCAGCACTGTGGCTATGATCCTTCTGGTGTTATGCTTTGGTCGTCGGGTGTTGGCCATCCTTGAGATGGATGCAGTCGGTCTGGATGCCACTGCATACGCTGATGGGTCTTGAACGATAGCCAGTGATCGAACAGTACCCCAAGGTACTTGATTGAATCGCTTGTTAGTATTGAAGTTGAACCGACTCGAATTGTTGCCTTCTCAACAATCTTTCTGCTGCTTATAAGCACTGCCTCCGTTTTGTGCTCGGCAAGCGAGCCAGTTCATAAGGGTGTCTATTGAAAGACTGCACCTTACTGTGGCCTCTTCGAGGGTTTTCGCTAATGTTACCAGCGCTATGTCGCCCGCAAAGCCCACTACGGTGCATCTTCCGGGTAGTGCCTGCCTTAGGATCCCGTCGTAGATGGCCCAGGACTGAGCCGAGCCTGCTACCTTGTCATTAAAAACTTGGAAACTAATAAAGGTATAAACACAGCTATCGTGGTATGAGGTGGTTTTTAGTACGTAGGCGTTGTAGAATAAAATCTCCCTTTCTGTGAGATCTGCAATGAATCGTGCATGCGAGTCATCGATACGTATCGGAAATGATCGAACTCGTATCTATAAGTAGACCGCTACGAGGTCGGTAAGGTAGTCCGAGATTCCCACGAGATTAAGCGCTTGCAGGACAAAGTTCCAGTTGGCAGAGTTAAAGGCTAAAGGCATTCTTAACATTCTCCTTCAACTGCGTTAGCAGACAGTTGGGTAACCGCTCGGATCGACTGGTGGTCCGAGAACGCTCTGAGTTCGTCGAGCTCCTCTTCGAGGTGGGTGCAGATTATGTGCTCAAATGACAGTTAAGAGATGGGAAAAGGTTTTTTGTTAAAAAACTTATTTTTAAGAGGCGGGCAAACATGGGCAGTTTTTATTTTTTCGAAAAAAACTATTTTTAAGGGGTGGGCAAACGATTTTTGTCGGAAAAATTAATTTTTAAGAGGTGTGCAAATGATTTTTGTTAAAAAACTAATTTTAAGAGGTGGGCAAACGATTTTTTTTTAATTCTTAAATTTTAAGAGGTGGGCAAACATGGGCAGTTTTTATTTTTTCGAAACGACTATTTTTAAGGGGTGGGCAAACGATTTTTGTCGGAAAAATTAATTTTTAAGAGGTGGGTAAAGGTTTTTTGTTGAAAAAACATATTTTTAAGAAGTGGGCAAACGATTTTTTTTAAATTCTTAAATTTTAAGAGCTGGACAATCATGGGCATCTTATATTTTTTTGAAAAAACTGTTTTTAGTGGGTGGGCAAACGACTTTTGTCGAAAAAGCTTTTTTTAAGCCTTCGGCAAATGATTTTTGTTAAAAAACTAATTTTAAGAGGTGGGCAAACGATTTTTTTTTAAATTCTTAAATTTTAAGAGGTGGGCAAACATGGGCAGTTTTTATTTTTTCGAAAAAAACTATTTTTAAAGGGTGGCAAACAATTTTTGTCGGAAAAATTAGTTTTTAAGAGGTGGGCAAAGGTTTTTTTGTTGAAAAAACATATTTTTAAGAGGTGGGCAAACGATTTTTTTTTTGATTCTTAAATTTTAAGAGCTGGGCAATCATGGGCATCTTATATTTTTTTGGAAAAACTATTTTTAATGGGTGGGCAAACGTTTTTTCGGACAAGGCTGTTTAAAAGCCGGCGGCAAACGTTTTTTGTTAAAAAATCATATTTTAAGAGGTGGATAAAAGGATTTTTTTTAGTTTCTGAAATTTTAAGAGGTGGGCAGTTTTTAAATTTTTGAAAAAATTGTTTTTTTGCCTTCGACGAATGATTTTTTATTGGGTAAAAAATTATGAAAACTTAAAAGTTCAATATTTTCTAAAGTTTTTACTTTTTAAAATTCTAAAAGGTAGACAAACGATTATCTTGCGATTAAAAGAAAAAAATTTAAAAAAGTCAACTTTTATGTTTTCGAAAATCTTCGAAAATTTTCGAACTTCCCATACTTTCAAAACTGGAGGTGGGCAAAAAAACTAATTTGCCCACCAATTAGTTTTTTGGGCAAATGGGCAAAAAATGGGCAAACGATTTCGCTTTTAAAATTTCGAAAATTCGATTTTAGTCGACCCAACTTCTTTGAGCTAGAATACGGAGTGGCTTGATATATGCAGCAGTTTTGGACAGGTTCGTTATACTTCATTCCCTCGATTGGTTTCTTCAAGCGCTGAGATTGTATTCATGAATTTTGTGACGCCAGCATTGAAGCCTATTGAGCCTGCGCCTAAATCGTTTCTAAAAAACTCTCACAATTGCTTTGTTCCGAATCTAGGTTAGCTCCATGACAGGAGTACCGGAGCTGGAACTATATAGAAATAGCAGACATGAAAGTATTCGAATATTAAATATTGTTGAGGCAAACCAAGGAGCACCGTTGGACGATGGACTTTGCCATGGCCACATATGCTCCTGACTATCAGGTGGGCAATAATAAAACAACTCATACTCGTAGATACGCATTTGTTACCACGAATATTACTTCATAGATTTGTATTATTTGCAATGCTGCCGGCATGCAATCTACTATTGTCCGAGTTCCAAAGACCTATCTCCCGCTAATTCAAGAAGCAAAAAGAATGCTCTCTGCATTAATTGTCTTAAAGTTGGGCATCAATTGCTCCAGAGAAACTCCAGTCATTGCACTTTACTACACCTTGGAAATCAGTGCAAGAGGAGGCGCAACCCTTGAACCATAATTCTCCTTCGATGCCTACCACACCCATGAAACTTCTTCATTGCCTTCTACGTCTGCGCCTTGATTGCCCAGGATTTCAGCAATGAGATTTTGTTTTTGCCTACTGACACTGTGTAAGTAAAAAATCGTTCCGGAAACTTCGTTCCTTGCCGTGCGATTCTCAGACTCAGAAATTCATCTAATAACAGCCCGATTCGCAAATCAGCTTCAAATTGGGAAGATGAAGTCCCGAGCTTGTGTCACTGGAATAGGGGACTCAAGTTTCTTGACGGAGGGTTACTCTCTGGGTACTTAGCAACCCTCACTACTGGGGCTGTCACTAGTATTACCGAGCGGCAGCCAAGCGTCAATGTTGACATCTGCGACTGGAATATACCCCAGAACATACAACTCGCTGACACAAAGTTCCATACTTCACAGCGTGTGGATCTTTTAATTGGATAAAGTCTATTCTACGATATTGTCTGTGTTGGTCAAGTCAAGCTCCTGCCCGGATTACCTTTAATTCGGAAGACTCGTCTAGGTTGGGTGGTTTCCGGGGGTTACGTCCGCTTAAATGGCTCTTCCCTAGTAACGACTAATTCGGTATCTTTGGCCAGTAAGGAAATTGATTTGGATCGGCTGGATGATCTTCTTCGGCGATTTTGGGAAGCTGAAAGCTGCAATTAGCCAATAATTCGAGTTTCCAATGAAGAGTTAGATTGTGAGGCGCATTTTGTTAAGACTGTCACTTGCTTACCAATTATTATATTAGGCTCCCTGCCAAGCCTAGCCTGGTTTATTTTGAGATTCCTACCAGCAAGCGCGACATAGATTCTTGTCTCTCGAAAAAAGGTTTACGCATCGCCCAGTTTTTAATCGATTGGTTTCCTCAAGCTGTGCGGCTCAGATTCATGGATTTTGTGATGCTAGCATCGAAGCCTACGGAGCCCGCGGAGGACAATCCCAGTTGCTTAGCTCCAAATCTCGCGTAGCTGACTTAAAAACACTCTGCATAATCTGGAACTTTGTGGAGCTGAGCTCCTATCTAGGCTGATCGCAGAAATAGCAAGCATGAAAGCTTTTAAAGGGGATTTATATTGGTGGAATGACTCCGCTATGGCGCTTTCTTGGATCCGGGATAGCCTTCAAGATACAATATTTTTGTGGTAAACCGCTTGACAGCTATTCAAAAACTCACCTTATCAATGCAGTGGCGTTATTTCAAGCATTTCATATTTACCCTAAGAAGGTCGCAACAAATTTGGTCTGATAACGAAACTAAAAATCCAGTGAACATCCAAACCATGCACAGTGGTTGCGCCCATAGGCCAAAATTCAAAAAAATCGACAGTACCAAAACTGATCGATAAGTATACAAATTGTCTCAAAAATAACCAAATGACCAAGTGGTCAAACGTTCGCAAGAAAGGTCCGAATTAGTTTATTTAAAATGAACGTTAAAGTTTCAGGTATTTACTTTAATAAGTTATTTTTTTGAAATTAATCTGTTTTATTTGTTATTTTTGTGTATGTTTGATTATTAATCCTTTTTTTATGTATTATGTGAATGTCATTTTCATGTTTAAATATACTTTTAGATATGTTACCCCCCGATCCCCCCTTTAGGAGTGTTATCAGTATATTTGTCAATGTTTGAAGGTAATAAAAACGTTAAGTGTAGCTGCTAATACTTGCTAATTTGTGTGTATTCATTAATAAACTTATGCTGTCTTACTGTTTTCAGGGTCAAATTTGCGAAGCAGTCTTCTGCTCTTCCTTTGCTTTTGTGATGTTTCTTTTGTGTTTGTAGACAATTTTGGATATTTTTTTTCGCTCATTTGTATGTTATCATTTTCTATAAGCGCTTCTTGTAACAGCGAATTTTCACACATGTACATCTTTGTTCTTTGGTGCACAGAAGAGGGCAAAAATGCCGATAAAACTCGAAGAGTGACTACTTTGGTAGAAGAGAGCATTAAGAACAAGGGATACGCAGTTGACATGATAACACTTAAGAACTGCATTAGTTACATTTGCAAAAAAATTATTGCCCTTTGGACTAAATACAAGCGTATTAAGAATTTAATTGTTCAATATCACTCTAATTGGCTGAACATTATTGAAACAATTATAATTGAGCCTCCTCATCGAAAGGTTTCAAGTGCTGAACGTGGACGACCCAAAATTGATTTTGCCGAGTCCTCAAAAAGAACAAATCGTCGTCGGCTAGCCCTACTAGAAACACATGATGAGTCTGCAGCTTCTGTTTTGCGCTCATCCGATTTTCCACCGATCCTAAAGTCATCCGAACCAAATATTGACAAGGTTTTATCGCTTTTAATGGAAACTGGAATCACGAAACACCAAAACTTGCTCATTCGTGAATTCATTAATAATGAAGCCCCATGCAATATATTGCCAAGTTAATTGAATTCAAGATATCCGAAAGACATAACAGTAGCTGAAACATATGCAGAAGTCGAGCTGCAGAGTCTACTAGACAACACAGCTTTAAGTATTTTACAGCTCCAAAAAACTGTAATTGAAAATTATCTTGATGGCACAGAGGACACATTAAAATTAATTGGAAAATGGGGATTTGATGGCAGTACTGGGCACAGTGAATACAAGCAAAAGTTTTCAAACTGTAATGACGATGATAGAAGTCTATTTTTAACATCGTACGTCCCACTTCAGCTAATAACTGAAAGTAATTCCAAAATAATATGGAAAAGTCCTAGACCATCATCTACACGCTATTATAGGCCAATCAGACTTCAATTTAAAAAGGAAACAGCCATACTATCCGTTGAAGAAGAAGTCTACTTCAAAAATAAAATACACAACTTAATGCCAACCGAATTTCAAATTCCCGATAAAAAATTATTAATAAATCATGGCCTGCACCTTACTATGGTGGATGGTAAGTGTGCAACGCGTTAAGCAACACATCGTCTATGAAATGCTTTATTTGCGGTGCGAACAAAAGCTTAATGTACAGCAAAGAAAAGAACCAGTCCTCGCGGAGTTTCGCAATAAAATGGGAATAATTGTGGATAAGCCAAGAGACGGAGGCAGAGGAACTTCCAACGACATATTTTGGTAATACGAGTGTGGCATCTGATATTACAGGTATTGATGAAGAAGTAATAACTCGATGCGCAACGATATTGCAAGCCTTAGCATCAGGATATTCCATTAATGCTACAAAATTAGAAAGCTATGCGTTGGATACGGCTAAGAAGTTGATACAAATATATCCATGGTACTATCTTCCACCAACAGTGCATAAAATCTTTATTCATGATGCGAAAGTAATCGAGCACTTTAGGGCACAATCGCTGTCAATTGGAGAGCTCTCAGAAGAAGCTGCGGAGTCGAACAACAAAGAAATAAAGAAGTGCCGGCTGCAACATACTCGGAAGATGTCTCGCATACTGACAAATACAGATTTAATGAATACACTTCTGTTGCGTTCAGATCCTTTTATAACAAGTCAAAGAAAACTACCAAAGAAAGAGAAATCAAGATTATTTGTATCTACATTTGATTTATTAGAAGATATTTGTTAAATATTGTTTTTTTGTTGTTTTTTGTACTGAAATTAAAATCTAAATGATTTTGTTTTTGTTTTTTATGATTTAAATATATTGAAAGAACTAGAGAACCTCATTTGTTTATATTTCGTAAAGCTTGTGGAGAGGGGGAGAGGAGTTACACTTTCACAAATTTATACTGAAGATAATTTAAATATATAAATATATAAATTTTAGCACTGTAACTTCACTGGAAGTATCTTTGCGCACCATCGCCATATAAGTCATACTAAGGTGCTATGTGAGCTATAGGATAGAGTCTTCCGATTTAGCCAATTTTTTTACTCTATATTCTCAATATTTTTTTAGATTTTTGAGGAAAATTTCATAACGATATCTCAACGGGAAATATTTATTGCCGCGGCTCCATACAAGCCCAACCAGTGTGCCATGGTAGGATTGATAGCACAGCTTCCATATCTCAAAAAAAATTTTTCATTAAAAATGTGAGCTATTTTTTCCCCCGCTTTTATTAAAATAGTTGTGATCGAAACCAAAAGAACAGCAAAAAGAGAGAACAGAACAAATTTTCACAATCATTCTGTGAGGAACCTGGGGCACAAATTTTCAACAAACCTGTAATTTTTATAAGCCAACATATGTAAGTTTGATTTAATTTAGAATAAATAATAGCTATAAGTATTCGATAGTTATTTGGTATTCACACTCTTAAAATTGGTATCTGCTTAGCCAATCCACGATAGTGAGTGAGAGGACGATATGGTCACATGTTTCATTAATGAAACTAATGGAAAAAGTAAGAGCTTGCAAAAAGCGTGCTTTTGGCACTGACAACTCTTCTTGCGCAGCGGCCGATTGGCGCTGATTGTAGTCTTCAAAGACGAAACTTCTTTCGCAGCGGTCGATTGATCGTAGTGTGAAATGACGAAACTTTCCTGGACAGCGGCTGGTTGGCAATGTACCAGCGATGCTACGGAGACCAAGACCAGCAGTAGGACAAGCAGTAACCAGGGACGCTACGAAGACCAGGACGGAATTTACTTGGACGGTGGCTGATTGGCACTGAACCAACCTCTCGACGAGTGACCCGACGGAGACGAACACGTGACCCTCAGCAGGAACAAAGGACAGAGTTCCCGGCCAAGGACCAGCGGCCAGGATTTCATCTGCAGGCGGAGACGCCAACCAACGTGTGTGTGTGTGGGAGAGCCAGATGGCCCAAAGTCGAGAGGACCAGGGATTTAAGCGAGGAAAAACTTTCGCAAGCCGGCTGTTTGCGGGTATGTACAGGTGTTTGTATATTTTCCCCGATCTCGACGAGGTATCAGGTTAAGGTTAGGTTAGATCGCCACCCATGTAAGCGCTGAAGCAAAATAATTAGTGAACTGAATTTCGGAAATAATTTCGACCGTTCGTAAGGGAAAGCCAAGTCAAGAGACTCGCCAGTGGGTTGGCAAACATCCGCCAACGGTTGTTGACGGCTCGTTCGAAAGTATGTATAGCCTTTCGACGATTGTCGGAAAGAATGCGACTGCCCTAGACATGGCGCAAATATAAGTGCATGTATAAGTCTTTGGCCAGCTAAGCATAGAATAGTCAATACATAAATCACACAAAGAAGGTACCACCTTACGTGTTCCTAGGAAAGTAAAAGTACCACAAGTGTACCTAAGTACATAATTGTACCTAAGATTCCACAACTCTTCCTCAAATCTTGGATAGATAACCCGGCGTCTGACATTCAACACCTATCGTCAGCTCGCCATTCATCCATGCCATGTCCCAGGCATATGACCCAGAACCAGCCTTAGAACTTCCTTACAATTACCCAAAAAGGAGGGCCCTCAATACGGAAAACACCAAAAGCACCATAGTAAACACCAAACATAACAGTAAACATAAATCAGTAAATCATAATTTTTCTTATATTTTTTTTAATCACATGTGTATTAAATTTAAATCTTTATATTTATTACGAGGCCCGAAAAAAAATATATACAAAGTCGGTATTTGCCTAAATATTTGCGTTTGCTTATAAAATTTGATGAACAAATAGCGACTTACATGTAAAATGCCATATCAACACGTAAACACTGAAATGTGTTGACATTTTTTATTTATTTTTTTTTAATTGCTTTCCGAGGTCCCTGAGGATGTTTTGGTTGCGAAAATACCATGCAGCATGAGTGATAGATCTCAGGATTTTCGATTGTGAACGCTGTATAGACATAAATGTTGCTGCTGCTCGCGTTCCCCCACAGCTTGTATTCCAGACGCAGAGCCGCTGCCGGCTCTTGGTTTTAGATATAGTTTCTTGCATTCGATGTGTCTTCTTCAGGTCAGTCGTCTACCAAGGTAAACGCCGAGTTACATTACTTCGTTGACTTGGAGAATCTGCGTACTATTCAATGATTGTTTTGCCTGTTGAGAGTAAACGAAATTTGTTTACATTTTTTTTCATTTATTATAATACGCCAGTCAAATAGAAAGTTCCCCACTGCGTTGAGTTGATTGGCTGGTAGTGTTTATGCTCGGCTTGAGAACCTACAGCGACTTACGATTGCAGTGTCGTCAGCAAACCTACATGTTGTTTAAAAGAAAGAAGACATTATTTCAACATGATAATAAACTTATTGGTCTGTAGGATGACGGAATTGTGTAGTCGTTTCCGGGTCCGGTATCATTATGATAGTAGATTTTTTTCATATTAAGGGATAGTATCCGCGTTGTATTATCTTATTGAAGAGTTTACAAATAACCTCAATAGCTGAGTTTGAAAGTTAAATTATCATTTTTGGGGTTACCAGTTCACTGCCCGGAGCCTTTTTAAGTTTTAGTTCCCCGATGACTTTTGCGATCTCCTTTGTCTGAAGCAGTTTTGGTAAGGAATTAGTTTCAGATTCGATTTGTGGTAGGACAAATTAACCAGTGGCAGAGTTCGGCTGGAAGACTCTTTGGAGATGTGAAGCAAAAGTTTCTGCTTTATTTTAGTAGCCTGGGGCCTAGCTGCCTAAAGAATTTTTTATGACTGTTTCAATTGGAGAGCTAAGATGGGTGAGCTCTACACAGAGGATGTTTTGTATTGGTGGCAAAAGTTTTTCGATGTACCGTAGTTGTGTATTTTCAGCGTGTTTCTTCAGGATTTGGTTAGTGTGCGTTTGGCTTCCTTAATGCGTTATTTTGTGGATGGTGGTCTGTTGATTTGCCAAGCACGTCGCAGACGCCTATGTTCCAGTATAAGCTGTTCAAATTGTGGATTAGTTTTGAATTGGTTGGTTTGCACGTCCTTCCCTTGTGGTGTTGAATCTAGTATATCTTCAGGAGCATCGGTAGATCAGTCGATGTTCGCTTCGATGTTGAGCTGCGGAGTTAGTTCAATGTTACATACTTTTCAGAGACTTTTCTGGGTTCTGCTGGCCACTATATGGGGCTACCAATTTGTTGCTCAGTCTTACGATTGAGTTATATTATTGTCTATGTTGCGTTTGTTTGGCATAATATTCTGCTATGAAGCGATCTCCTAGTAAGTTGTAAAAATCCATAAATTGTCCTTCAGAAATTGTAAAGAAAGGCGTCAGTTACCGACCAGTCGGTAGGTAACGAGCCTCCAGCCAAGCCACCCAAAACTACCCTGGAATTGGTACGCTGACTTGGTGGCCACTATGTCACAATCCAAATAATGTCAAAGCCGGGCAACGATCACTTAAGTCGTTGCCCAGCTAACGTTTTTGCTGACACTGCAACAGGATGCCCCAACCCACCGGATATGTGACACGAGCAGCACTTGCATTGGAATTCCAAATAAACATTAATTTATTTCTTTGTATTTATGTATTTAGCATTTATGTATAGCATGTAAGATTTCCTATGTACACTTCGGTGGCGGTGGCTACTTGGGCACCGCTGAATAATATATGAACTCAGTTTGAGAATTAACTCCAAGCCGAACGGTCTATACTATTCTGAGATCTTTCAATTGAATTAAAACTATCAGCGGACATTTCATCGAGTCAAGAGGAAAGTTTCCTAGATAAGACTAAAGTGGGTTTTTCGTTCCTGTTGGAAAGGCTAGGGTATTCAGATGTGAAGCCTTGTGGGGTATTCAGCTAGCCAAATAATGATCTTGCAGCAGTGCCGAAAATAACTTTGAGTAAGTGTACACGTTTTGAGTATTTTGAAGGCGCGTCGTAAGCGGTGTTTTAACTCCTTGTAGCCCACACAGCCCCTTTAGTTTGCCCTGTGATTTCCTCCGCCATTTCCATTTCTTCTTTTGGAGGTCTTCCTTGTTGGCAGGGCAGTTTGCGGAATCGTGAAAGTCTCCACAAAGTATGCAGTATGCCCAGGAGTGTCCATACTCCTGCCAGTATCTATACTGAATTCTTTACTCGTGTTCGTGATCTTTTGTAAATGCATTCCGATAAGGCAGTCTTGAGAACCCCTGCATTAGAATATAAGAGAAAAGCATATGGAAATGTCTTTCTTTTTCTTACTTGCACTTTGTTGTTCGCAGCAGTTGACGCTGCTCCGAGTTCTCTGCTGACGGCAACGACGCCAGAGTATTTACTGCTCAAATCGAAGGCAACGGCGTCGACTGCGGAAAGTTTTTCATCTGAATTGTTTCAGCCATGAAAGCCAGAACTGCAGACAAAATCTAGCTATTATTTTAGAAGTTATGAAGGGGCCTTACTAGTATAATTTTTTATCCCCTTGCAGAGGGTATTATAATTTCAGTCAGAAGTTTGCAACGTAGTGAAGGAGACATCTCCGACCCTAAAGTACATATATTCTTGATCAGCATCACTAGGAGAGTTGTTCTAGCCATATCTGTCCGTCCGTCTGTCCGTCCGTTTCTACTCAAACTAGTATCTCAGTTTTAAAGCTATCTGCATGAAACTTTCCCAAAAGTTGTCTTTCTATTGCAGGTAGTATATAAGTCGGAACGAGCCGGATCGGACGATTGTAGCATATAGCACCCATAGGAACAATCGAAAAAATAAATAAAACAAAATTATAACTTTGCTGTTTTTCATTTTTTTTTTAGTTCTTTGACATATAGTAATGGTAAAATATTTCAGAATTGCTGTTTAAATATCAAAAATATATATCAAAATCGGACGACTATAGCATAAAGCTCCCATAGGAACAATCGAAAAAAAAAAAATTATAACTTTGCTGTTTTTTAATTTTTTTGTTTAGTTCTTTGAGATAAGGTATTGGTTAAATATTTCAGAATTTCATCAAAATCGGACGACTGTAACATAAAGCTCAAATAGGAACGATTAAAATATTTTTAAAAAAATTTAAAAATTTTTAATTCTTATTATTATTATTATTTTTTTTTTTATTCTTTTTGCTTAATTAATAATTTGACAGTTCAGAATTACGTTTTTAATTTTAATAAAATCGGAAAAGATATCATATAGCTGCTATAGGAACTATCAAATAAGCTTTAAATAGCTTCAATGTAAACATACACGTCAATCATAATTTTAATGTTTTCAAGAATATTTAATTTTTGCAATAGCTGCAAGGGTATATATACTTCGGCTTGCCGAAGTTTTCTTCCATCTTGTTTTAAAATCAACTTTTTTTTTTTTATAATTGAAAGCTTACAATTTTAAAAAAGTCCTGTGAAAGCGACAAGGTCGTTCCTAAAATAGTTTTTGAAAGGCAGCGTTCTAAAAAGCGTCCACTCGCAGGCCTGTACCGCAGCACCTGAAACTTGCACCGCGATTATCTCGAAACGACATTTTTGAAAGCTGCTGACATCAGAACTCGACTACATTTGCATGTGTGCCGAGCAACCAATGGCCTGTAAACACTCGTATTAGCATTCCGCACTCGGTACGATTTAGCTTTAGAAGTTCAGAAGTTCTCTTCGCATTATTAATTGGCCATGTCTGGCGAGTGATGCGATAATGTCTTACATGTGTCCATGCTAGGCTCGCAAGTTTTTTATATTTGATTTTAATGTTTAGCTTGCAGGTGGCCATCGGAATACCAATGTTATCCTTGTCCGGAAGGAGAGGAACGGTAGTGCCATGCCTGGCCAACTCATCTGCAATACAGTGCCTGCAATGTTTCGGTGACCCGGGACCCATATTAGGTATACTTTAAACTGCAAAGCCATCTCATGTAGGATTTGCGGCAGTTTGATATAGTTTTAGAGTTTGTATTGGTCGAAATAATCGACCTGAATGCCGCTTGACTATCACTGTAGATGTTTACCCATTTTTTTTGACAGCTTGCATCGTTTAGGAGCAACAAAGCTTCACTTATAGCATATGCTTCCGCTTGAAAGACACTGCAATACGGAATTTTGACGAATTTCATGATGTTAAGTTGGTCGGAGTATATACCACCTCCGACTTGATTATTTAATTTGGAGCCGTCAGTGTAGAAATTGACTGCCTCTTTTAGGCCTGGTGGACCTTGCTCCCAATGCTTTAAAGGGGGTGTGGCTGTATTTAATTGGTTCGCATAGATCCGTTTAAGGTGAGATCGTTGTGTCTTGCTTTTTGGGGTTTCCATTGCCCTAAGTCCCGCACTCGAACAGCAGCTATCTTGGACCGTTCCATGCCGGCTAATTCCAGGCTGCGAAGTTCAGAATAGCATTTAGCGCCTCGTTGGGGGTGGTGCGAAGCGCTCCGCTTATGCATAAGGATGCCATTCGTTGAACCTTGTTAAGGTTTTCTGTGGTTGTCTGTTTCATTAGCTCAGGCCACCATATTGACACTCCGTAGAGTAGAATAGGTTTGACTATCGCTGTGTGTATCCAGGTGAAGATTTTCGGGGACATGCCCCATTACTTAACCAATCCAAGTAAGTTTATTTTGTATCCTTTAAAAAAACAAAATTTAACGCTTTATTAATTTTAAAGAACGTTTTTCTTTAAAGTTTAAATTTTCGATTTCTATGTTAAGTTGTACATAGAACGAAACCTAATGAAACATTGGCGATTGTGGCAACGGCGGCGGCTGCGATGGCAGTGGAGAGGGCAGCGGAGACGGCAGTAGGTGGCAGCGTTGGGTGGCAGCAAAGTCAGCGGAATCAGAAAGTTGGTAGCGGGGTTTTTGGCCGCAGCTCAGCGCTTTCGCAATTGTGTCGAATTGGAGGCACAGGTCGGTACAAAGCTCACCACTGTTGCAGTAGCTTTTCGTCAAATACGGAGGTGGGACAACAGTTCCTTAAAAGTTCAGAAATTATGATTTCTCCTTTCAATTGTTGCTAGTCCTCGAGCAACTGTTGATTTTTAGAAGAATGGAATATTATTGAATTTCGGTAGTTAGTTTAATTGGCTCAGGCCTCGAGCAACTAATGATTGTTAGAGGAATGGAATATTATTGAATTCCGGTGGTATGTTTAATTGGCTTACTTTTTTCGGGTTTATTTATAGATAAATCGATAGTCGTGAGAGAGAAATAGACACACCTTTGTGAAGCTCCGCTTTAAACACCGAAAAACGCCTTAAACTCGGCTTAAAAAAATTAAAAACTGCTGACGGCAGCAGCATAAATAAGAGTATAACACATTAAAGTTCCTGTTGCCCGGAATAAATCGGGTTTAAGCAGTAAATCGCTTCTTTATAAATCCACAATTTTAAGTGCAACAACAAACCAATGAAGAAACAGTGCATAGCCAAACACAAGAGCACAGAGACAAAACACTCAACACATCAAAACACTCAACACATCAAAACACTCAACCCTCTTGTCACCAACACAAATATGTCTTCAGCAGCAAAGCGACTTAGGAAGGAAACTCAGTCCGATCTGAAGGGAGCCCGTGGCTCCGATGTTCAACTGCTTCACACGATCGACCTCAGATTTTCCGAGCTAAAGGAAAGTCTTGCAGGGGAGATCCGTGATGGCGAGGCACGTAAAAAGTCTTGCAGGGGAGATCCGTGATGGCGAGGCACGTAAAACCGGCACTCTGGAAGAAAAATTTAAGTTAATAGCAGCTGACTGCAACAAACTTTCACTGAGAGTCACTCAATTGGAGAGCGTGGTGAGAGAGATGGGGATGCTGAGGCAGCGGGTCCAAGAGCTGGAGGCGAAACTGTTCAAAAACTGCCAGTATCAGCGCGTTGATGGGTTGGAGGCAAAGTGGGTGGCCTCTTACAACGCACAGGCGGCGTCTGAAGTCGACTGTGACTTGCGTTGGCATGTTGTCCCACAAGTCCAGGTGGAAAATGTGAAAGCACTTTTTCACGCACTGTGCTTCTCTCTCAAACTGACCCCGCCGCCTAAAGTACGTACGATTTTTCGAATGCGACCGCGAAAATCGATCCGTACAGTAGTGGATCCAATTATAATTATTAAAAGAGGGGAGGCCATTTGCGTGCAAAGCCTGGGCGAACTGGCTTAAATGGAGATTTGCACCACCGATGAATTAGCTGCGCTGGAAGCTGCTAGTTCTGGGACATTAGGAACACCTAAGAGGCGCTTATATTTATATTCCATTGTTGTGAAATTATCAGTAGTTGTTTTATATTTATTTAGGATTAGTATCAGTCGCATTAATTTTATTTTGTTTCTTGCTGTGGTGTGTCTTTATGTCATAAATATTTATAGACTGCGAGCGCAGCAAATATTATAATTAAATAATTTAAATTGGATGAAAGCAACAACAATAACATAAACATAAATCCAAATCGATCAAATAACCATGCGATGTTAAGGGTTCTCGGAAAGAAGAGAGCTGGTCTTAATATGTGTCATATAAATGCTCAAAGCCTCACACGAAAAATTGAAGAACTTAGATACCTCTTTATCAATTCGAGCGTAAATGTTATATGTATTTCTGAAACTTGGTTTGTTCCTAATTTATGTGATGTTTTAGTTGAATGTGATGGCTATAATTTGCATCGATCTGATCGTGATAGTCATGGGGGTGGGGTTGCAATATATGTTAGTAAAAAGTTATGTTCCACGTTAATATGTAAACACTCAACCAGTAGTGCAATTGAATACTTATTTATAGAAATTAGATGATAGATAGATAAAATATATGCTTATAAGCTACTAATTGGGTGTATATACAGACCCAACTGCCGGATTGACTATGAACAATTTTTAAACATCATTCCTGACGTGTCAATTAATTATTCAGACGTCATTATAACAGGTGATTTTAATAGCGATATTTTAAGGGAATACCACCTTGAAGAGGACAGAAATCGCTGGGGATGAAGTTGGTTAACTTTGTGTCCCCTACGCATTTTACCAAATCCCGCAACTCACTTTTAGACTTATTTTTGTGTCTAATACAGACAAAGTAGCTACATATGACCAACTTATTGTCCCATCGTTTTCAAAACACAACCTCATATACTTGACTTATGACCTACACTACCTTGACCATCCAATAGTTTTCAGGGACTTTAGAAATATCAACTATGACCTTTTGGACTCCATATATTCTCTTTCCAAAGTAGACGAACAAGTTGACCTCTTACAAAACAATATTTGTTATTAATATAACTGTCTCGTACCTGTTCGTAGCAAAGTTTTTCGTTTTTCTGAAAAACCATGGTTCCAAAGAAACATTAAAGACGCAATATTACAGCGTGACGGGGCGTACAATAAGTGGAGAAGGAAGAGAACACCTCAAGCTTACGCAGTGTTCACGTCATTGAGAAAAAAAGTGACCAAACTTACTGACACCGCCAAGACAAATTTCTATTCCCATAAATTCAACAAGTTTAACCAAGACTTGAACAAGACATGAATGTAAATGAACTTAATAATAAGTTCTTAAGCTGCACAGTACCTGAAACCACTGAAAATAAATATCTGAACCCACGATTTGTACCTGAAACTGTCTGTGATATTAGACTTAGGTTTTCAAAGTATGCTAAGAATTAAGAGTGACGCCACTGGGTCTGACAACATAAACCCTAAATTCATAAAAATTCTGCTGCCAAAAATCCTGCCATACATAACCTATACCTTTAATACTGTACTGACAAAATCTACTTATCCGGACTTTTGGTAAGCGGCAAAAATAATTCCGATTCCTAAATCAAATAATGAGTACAGACCCATCTCCATCATACCATACCTATCAAAGGTATTTGAGAATCTAATGGCTGATCAAATTAATAAATTTATGTCCGACAATGCAATGCTTACTAATAATCAGTCTGGTTTTAGGAAAAACAGAAGCTGTACCTCAGCTATTTAGTAGACAACATAAGGGAACAAATAGACGAGAACAATGTTACACTCTTAGTTTTACTGGACTATAGTAAGGCCTTCGATACAGTAAACAATAATGTCCTTTGTGCAAAACTACGTAATATGTTTATGTTTTCTAAAACTTCTGTCAAACTTGTGTCTTCAAAATCAAAATGTCTTGTCATAAGTAAAAGAAAGATAATTTTAAACAACTTGCAGCCACTGAGTATGAATAGCACGCCACTTGAGTACGTTGATACAGCTGTAAACTTAGGTTTTACATTTAACAGAACTCTTACCTGGAATAATCATATTACAAAGTCTGTAGGGAAAACATATGGCATAATAAGGACATTATCCGTAACTAAAAATTGCCTGCCCACCAATATACGTTTAAAACCGGCATTGTTCCAGCGCTATTTTATGGAGTAGAAGTTTTTTCAAACTGTGACTGGTAGTGACCAGTAAGAACAAAATTATAGTTCTATTTAATTGCATAGCCAGGTATATATTCAACCAACCACATACAGATCACGTATCCGAATTTTCTCGCTAAATGAATGAATAAAGATGCGAAACTTAATTTTTCTGCAAAAAATTATTTTCCAAAACGAACCTTCGTATCTTTTCGAAAAACTTCAATTTACATCCTCTAGAAGAGCAAATAATCTTACTCCCATAAGACCTAGATCATTGACATCCGAAAGACAATTTTTAATTAATGCTATTCGATCATGGAATCAGCTCCCAAAATAATCTTAAAAATTTTAGCAGTGCCACGCAATTCAAGATAAAATTATTCACACACCTTAAAAACACTATTAAGTAAATTAAAGTAAAAATAGAAGGCGACTTAGGTTAGTTTTTATGAAAATTAGTTTTAAGTATAATGTAACTATTAAATATTTGCAAACTCTTAGTGACTAGCGCATTAACTTAAAAGTTCCAAACTTGAAGCGTTAGGATGAAATTTTATAATAAATACAAATACAAATACATCTGCTGTCTTAGGAATGGTAGGGTTCATTTGTAATATATTTTCTCTTTTCGTTTCCTTGCATTTGAATTGTTTAACCGGTTCTTTTATATTGTTACGTATGCCAATTGAATGGAATGCGGGCTTACTAGAACGGAAAAACAACGAAGACTGAATAATTAAGAATGGAATGTAAATTATAACGGAACAGCGTGTATTTTTATCAAGAGTATAATAGACTACAAATTGACGACGAGGATTTAAATTCTTTATATAACATCAGATAAAACTAAATTTTTGTAAATACAAAAACTTATTGAAAGAAGACATAAAAGCCGAGATGGCGCCTCCAGCCTCAACATCTACGTTTTATCAAATATCTGCCAATCCGGAGTTTTTTCCAAACAACGAATCATTTTATATCTGGATAGAAAACTTTGACATTCATTTATGTGAACTAAATTTAAGAGACAAGAATACAAAGAAACATCGTTTTTAAAATCAATCGGAGCTGCAGTCCCGAGGTGCCGTACAAAAATCTTATTCAGAACTTTGTTCAATACTTATCATACATTAAATACCACCAACGCTCGAATTTCGAGTGCGAAAGAAGTTGCATATGGCCACCAAAGGTGGTAATGAAACTGTTGCGAAGTGGTATGCATGATTAAAGCATTTTTCGCTGAAGTGCAAAGATTTTTGGAAGCATTTGTTTTAAACCAATTTATTATGAGAGTGCCTGGTCCAATATTTGACCGCGATTGTGAAGAAGACAAACAATTTTCATTACCTGAACCATTAAGAAAGGCAATGATAGTTGATACAAAGATTACCACAAAGAGTTTGAATGAGATCATTAATTAAATAAATCGGAACAACACCACGAGCGAGAGAAAAAGATAGATCAACAAAAACAAAGGCTGATTGAGCACTTGTAAAGGTTTCAAGGGCAATGGAAGTCAACGAAGTCCCAATGGCGATCACACAGGTGATTTGCAGCAGTAAAAATCGTGCACACGTTGCGTCTGGAAGAACCACTTCTCGGTTACTTGTAAATACAAAAATTTGGCACTGCCACAAATGTGAAAAAATAGGACACATTGTGGCGAGCATTTGTAAGTTAAATTCAAAATCTGTATCTTATGTAACAAAATTGTATTATTTTTTTTTTATTACTTTGCTATTTATTTATTGAATCTTTTTCTTTGGGTACTAACAATAAGTGTATCAAATCTTATGGTAATAACCTAACTAATAGTCTTAATAATAAGTAATTGGCCATTCTAGCTGGAGGCTTGCCTTGTTACAAGAAATTCATACAAAAAGATCATATTATTGTAAACAAAAATATCGCAAACTCTTGATCTTAATACCTCCGAATATGGCATTGCCCATTAAATTTAACAAAATATTCTTAACGGTGGTTAAATACGACTTCCTTTTTGGTTCTGCCAATTTAAATAAGTAATTGGCCAATTCAACTGCTTTTTTGAAACTTCAAATAATAATCATGTACAGAACTTTTTGTTATATGAATTGAAATGTCGTGAAATGTTCACTATTTGTGTATGCCTGTAAAATGATGTTCAAAATAGAAAAAATTAAAGTACTTGATTGTTCGTGTGTTTTGTTCACATTTTTTTCGAACATATAAACTTTGAATGTGTAAATCATGAAGAAAAGACGAGATTCGGTCATTTTATCAGGCTTTGAATATTCTGTTGTGTATGTAAGGGGTTCTAACAATGTAGCAGATGAAGAAGGCTAGAGATTTTGGGAAAAACTATATTGAATTCATTCAATCTAATAATGTCTTCAAAATAAATTTTACGGACATTTCTCGAGAAACCAGGCGAGAACCAAAACTATCAAAAGTTTGTGAAGCAAGGGTGTCCATATAAAACAACCAGAAGCAGGGCAAGTGAATTTCATTGCATTTTATGGGGATATCGAGTAGTAGTTCCCACCAAACATAGAAAACAAGTGTTACTTGAGATGCACAAATCTCATCTCGGAAATGTTCATATATTTGGTGGTCAGGTCACACAAAAAGAAGAAGTGTGAGCCATGTCAACAACAGAAAAAACGATCCAATAATGTCACCTCACCTCATACCGCACCAATAATGTAACTTGTTTTGGATGCTTTGGCTTCTCCAAGACGACAAAATTGAGCCCTGGCATATGGTATGCTTGGTAAAAAACAACGAAATATTGAAACAAATGCGAAAAATTATATTTTTTCACGAATAACACTGGCTTAAAAATTTCAATCGATGAACTCCTACACTCCCAGACTCAAAAAAATTATACTCAAATTTGTTTGAAAATTATCTATTAAATTTATTGTATGGTAAATTGTTAACACTGAAGTTACGACAACATAAATAAATTCTTAAAAAATACCAGCATGAAAACCGAAAATAATTCTCTGACTTTATCTTGAAGATAAATGTATTTTGTATCTTGTCTGCGAAAAAAGGCTATTATCCGACTGAAGACTACAGGGGTGTAGTCTTCGTTGACATCTGCAAATAACACTTAGCATATGCTTCACAGTCGCTAACAGCCCTAAAATGACCGTTTTTGGTAGCTTGAAAAATCCGTTTAAAATAGATTAACCGGCGGAATGTTGAGGTTAATAACTTGTTAGATACGTGAATGTTCCATCTTCAAGATGTTGAAAACAATTTCGTTTTTTTGTTTTCAGAAGAAATTAGGTAATGTTGTCGGAACTTCAGTTTTAGGAAATTGTTCACACTTTGTTGAGCTCTAGCATCTATATTAGGAAACCTATTCTTAGAAGAAAATGGCACCATTTTGAGTTTCATCGTTTGAATCAGGGAGTCGACCTGCACCGGAAAATCGTGGTTTGATCTCTGGAGGATTTCATCAATTTAAATTTGTAAGCCAGTGTAAGTGTAATTTGCGGGGAATTACCGAGAAATATAACCTTAGGCATCTATATGGTGTGGCCATTTATATATAATGTTGAACGTTGATGCACTATAAACAGTACAAACAAGTGGACCAACGAAACCACGCACGAACTTGTTACGCGCGGGAGTTATAGTATGTTGTAACGGTAGTAGTTAACAGTGATTCTTACTCATCCAATATTCAGTTAACGTTTATATATAAACAGTTGATGTGTTCGCTTTGGTTGTTCCAAACGGAATAATTTTTATTGTGGCTTGAGATTCAAATCAAACCTCCGCCAAAGAATTTTATGTGTTTACAATTATGTATGTGTGGGTGAGTAAATGCTAACAAAGTATTTTCTGGAGCTCTGCTGATTGGGTGTCGTTTAGCAACATCCTGCCTTGTGCTGATGTTGCATTTCTTATGTGCATCCTGTGTGGGACAACGAACGGCTAGCTGTCGGTCACTGTCCACTTGGAAGAGGGTAACACGGGGAGGTTTAGGCGGTGGCATAGTCGATGGTACCGGTACGGTAACTCCTCCCCCCCTAGAATGGAGCGATGGCCACATCTGTGGTATATCCAGAGCGACATTGTGCAGAAAGGCATTGGGGGTGAAGATTGTTTTTGTTTTTCTAATTCTCCATATTGCCAGTACCGTTATCGCTAGGAGCACCAGCATACCATATATTACGGAAAAATGTGTTTCCTGTACTTTTCCCATGTACACTACTTTTTTGAGGTTTCTCATATCTTCAAGATGTAAAACTTCTAGGTTTAACTCCTGTTTAGTGTTATTTATAAGTATCTGCTTACTTATTGTAGTGGTAAGTACTATATGGTCCTCTTTATGTTCCATAACTTGGCCATCATACTTTATGCCATTTATTTCGATCGAACAGTTTGCATATTTGATTGCTAACGCCCCTGATATTGTAATATCTTCTCCACACGTGTTGTTTACAGGTAAGTTCAAAGCATTGAAAATGAATATGTGTCCATCCTCAGGTGCCAAAACCATTTCTCTTCCCTCTAGATTTACTGAATCGCATATTGGTGGTTTGTTCGTTAAAATCTTCCTCAAGCACTCCTTTCCTTTTGTCTCAACACCCAACTCTTCGCTCTCACAAATAAAAGTTTCATGAACTTTTGAACATTGGTTGTTAAAGAAACTTATTTTATACTTATTAATTGCTACATAATTTGGTATTATTAATAAATGAGTTCCATTAATTGGAATTGGTATAACATGATATAGCTGATAAACATTTGGCTCAAAAATTGGAGCTCTTACCCTAAATATTATGTATGTCTCATTTATTTGTGTCTGTATATTTATTAGTTCGTAAACTTGTTCATTTGAAACAATTTTGAGCCCTTGACTCTCTACAAACTGTATAATCCTCTCTAATTCTGTTTCTGCTAAAATGAATTTAGGCACAATGCGAAGTTTCGCTAACAATATGCTTTCCGCAATATTGTTTAAGTGTACTGTTAACAAATCAATACTGTAACTAATCCTATTCAAATGCTGGAGCATATGTATTTCATTGTGCTCTTGTGTTAGTTCCCTAAATACGTTATTCTTATAAATCCTGTATGGTTTAAGCACCTCCCTAAGAATTTTTGCAATTTCCTCTTTTGTGAACTCCTTTTCTGTTATCGTCCTTCTTGTCTTGTTCTTAAAAGGTGTCACCACTGTTCTGCTTGGTGTCGACCCAACCTCAAATATTAACTGGATATTAAAGTCATTCAGTGGCTTTTCTGCCACATGAATGCAACTTAATTCCAGTTCACTTGTATGGGCCGCACAAGTAGCCTGAGTTGACTCTAATTCACTGTTGTGAACTTGTAGTTCAATTCTGCTCAAGGCGTCTGCCACGACGTTTTGTGACCCCTTTTTGTAGGTCACCTCGTAGTCATATTCCAACAGTTGCAGCTTCCACCTCAACAACTTGGAATTTGGTTCTTTAAATCCCATGAGCCAAGTTAGTGGGCGATGATCTGTGACTATTGTGAATTTGTGACCAAACAAGTACGGTCTGAAGTGTTTTATGCCCCAAACTATGGCAAGCATTTCCTTTTCTACTGTGGAATAATTTACTTCAGCCTCATTTAACGTTCTGCTTGCAAATGCGATTGGTCGATCACTTCCCATTGCTCCTTGTGATAACACTGCACCAATAGCAAAATTGCTAGCATCTGTGGTCAAAATGAAGGGTTTTGTAAAATCTGGATATCTCAACAATGGATCATTGCATAACAACGTCTTGCAATATTCAAAAGTTTTTGTATACTCCTCATCTATGATTATCTGTTGTTTTCCTTTTAGTCTCTTAGTTAATGGTTTCGTTATTTTTGCAAAATCTTTTATGAATTTCCTGTAATAGCCAATAAGTCCAAGAAATGACTTTATTTCCTTTGGTGTTTTGGGCAAAGGAAAAAGCTTTATGGCTTCAATCTTCTTTGGGTTTGGTCTGACTCCTTCTTGTGTCACTACATGCCCTAAATACTCTATCTCCTTCTTTAAAAATTCTGATTTGTCTGTTTGAAGTTTAAAATTTGCTCCACTTATCCTTTTAAAAACTGTCCTCAAATCTTGCATGTGACTTTGTAGGGACGGGGAATACACAATTATGTCATCCATGTAGACTAGACAAATCTTGCCCACCAACTCTCCCATCAGGTTATTCATCATTCTTTGAAACGTCGCTGGAGCATTTGTCAGTCCAAATGGCATCCTTACATATTCAAAATGCCCGTTATCCGTTGTAAATGCTGTTTTTGGAATGTCCTGTTTTTCCATCTCAATCTGATGGTATCCGCTAGCCAAATCTAATACCGAGAAATACATATCTTTTCCCAGTTTATCGAGTACTTCGCCAATTACTGGCATCGGATACCTATCCTTCACTGTCTTCTCATTCAACTTCCTAAAATCTACCACCAGTCTCCACTTTTGTTTTCCTGACAGGTCCATCTTCTTTGGTACTAGCCAAACTGGTGCACTCCAAGGTGAGTGACTGTGCCTAATAACTTCCTGTTCTAACAATTCCTGTATCTGATTCTTCATTTCTTCTCTTTGTTTAAATCCATACCTATATGGCTTTTTATAGATAGGAATATCGTCCGTTGTTGGAATTGAGTGAGTTACCGCATTGGTAAATGTCAGTTGATTTCCCTTTGTGTGAAAAATACTTGGAAATTCCGAACACAGTTTTTTAAGGCTTGCCGCCTCTTCTGTATTTAGATGGGACGTATCCAATTTTGCATGGCTTGCATCACCCCCAGCTAATTCCGTTGTGTTCATTTCCCTGCATACATACTCCTGTTTAAATGGTCTTAGCATTTCGATTTCTACATAATCTTTGGAATCATATGCAGTGACAGCCAACGGCTTTTCTAGGTATAATTTCTTTTCTTTTCCTGTGAAATTGACAACTTCTAGGTCGGCCTGTCCCTTCTTTGCATAATAAATTCCACCGGTTATTTCTAACCCTTCTTCCACTAGTGTCGTTTGTATCAAAAATGAACCATTGTTTACTGAAACTGGTAAGGTGACAATTGTTTTAGTCGCCTCCTCCAGGATATGTATGTCAGTGGTCCTATTGGGCTTCAAATGGACTTTAACTGTCCCTGTCTTGGTTCTTAATACGAGATTTTCTAAATCTAAACTTGCACCTAACTTAATTAATATGTCCATTCCCAATAATCCATCAAACCAGGAATGAAAATGGAATAAAAAGAAATCAAACGATTCCCCTTTTGCAATTTCCTGCAGCTCGACATCTTTTATATAACTGTTTATTTTATGACTCCCTATTGGAGTTTTAACTACAAGGTTTTCTTTCAATTTTTGCTGTTGATCTTTACTAACCATTGCGGGATTTAAATACGTATTTGTAGCTCCCGAATCTATTAATAATTTTAGTTCTGTTTCGTTATTTACTTTAACTACCACGTATGGTAATGTCGCCTGATGGGTATTCTTCCTTATATACCCTGTCTGTTTTTTGAGGCATTCTGGCAAAAATTCCCCTCGTCCTCAATGTTATTCAACTCCTGCTCCTCTTCTCTTTCTACTGTATTTAATTGCCCTGACTGCCATCGTTTGGCACCTCTAGGCCCAGTTGATGAGCATTCTGCAATTTCTTGTTTTGGCATTATTGCCTTTTTATTATACCCTGAAGAGTTAGAGGTCGACTGATTGTCATATCCTCTATTCCTAATTCCTTCCTTATTCCACCTGGGGTTCCTGTTATATCCTCCTTGTTGCCTATATCCTTCATTATCTCTGTTAAAGTTGTTATTGTATCCTCTGTTTCTATTATACCCAAAGTTCTGCCTGTTATAACCCCCTGCCATACTAAAATTATTGCTCCTGGGTACCTCTTTAGACCGGTAATAAATGTCTCTCTCCTTAACCGCTATCTCGTATGCTTCCAAGAGCGTCTTCGGAACTCTTCCCCTCACGGCACTACCTAAATTGCCTTTAAGACCTGTTACGAACGCCTCCAGACACGTTTCCTCATATAACTTTTTCTTCGCCTGAATTGCGATGGGGTCCGTATCTGTCCTGTCCGTAACATTACACAATGCCTTATGTACATCAGATACCTCTGAGTAAAATAATTCTACTGTTAGTTTTTTATTTTCCAACTGGTTTAATTCCCTCAGTAAATCAGGTTCTGACCTCTTGTCTGCAAAATGGGCTATCAAAATTCTTTTAATTACATCCCAATTTAATCCACAATTTGATTTTACCAAAATGTCATCGGCCTTTCCTTGGATTTTATTCCTTATTTGCCTAAGGATCATTAGTCCCATAGGTGTTTGATCCATCCCTCTAATCATTAAAAGGATCTCCTCTGCGTTTAAGATAAACTCGTTTATCCTTTCTTTTTCCCCCATAAAAACATGCATCGACCGGATCACGTCGGAAATTTTCACAGTACCTAACATCTCAAATGTTGCCTGTTGCATTCCTAAATTGTCCTGATGCGTCATTGTATTAGCTTCCCTGTTCTGCACTGCTCTAGAAGTTGAGGGCTCAAAATTTAACTGTTCGACTATCGTTGGCAAACTGGTAGCCTTTTTTATAACTTTACTTCTAGTCAGAGGTCTAAGTGACTCTTTGATTTTGCTAATTTTTGACATTTACAATTCTCTTTTGTTTACTCTTTCAACTATTATTATTATTTTTTTTTTCTTTGCTTGTGCTTATTATATAGTATATGTGTATCTTGATATATATGTATATATTGTATTATGTATTTTCTTAGCTTTTTCCTGATGTGTCTTTAATAATTCCTTTTCCTTAGAAGTGAGGTGTGTGTCGGTGTCTTTTATCTGTAAAATTTTGTTATTATCATTTGTTCAATTGTTTTATTACTAAAAATTTTTTGTACTGTGTTGGAAGTGTTGTGTATGTGTTTCTTTTATTTTTTTTTTAATTTTCTTTTCACCCTTCTATACCCTTGCGCGATGCAGTGGTATCAGGTTCCCTTGTATTTTTGTAACATATATATATTCTATTATTATTGCATAATCGTCACCCTTGCGCGATGCAGTGGTTTCTGATATGGCCAAAATTTCTTCTTGTAGGTGTTATAATTTATTATATTTAACTTTGAGATTCACCAAATACCCTTGCGCGATGCAGTGGTCTTTGGGATTTCCTTGTCTGTTTACTATTTTTTTTTTTTTTTTTTACGGTGCTGAAGCTAACTGGAAATCCTGCGCGATGCATTTATTCCAGCCACGAGCGGACAGTCACTTGCAATAGATATTTCTTTTATAATCTGTTTATTTATTGACAGGCAGAGTATCCACCCAGCGACCTGGGTTTCTTTTCCCAAGCTGCATGTTTGATGTTCGCGTCCAACATCGAACTTTCGAACGTCTTACTTGCAACTCAATCCGTCGAACTAAATGGTTCGATGACGTTGCAGGTCGCCAGGTTGCGTCGCACCACATTATTTGATTTAATTTATTCTTGCCAATGTTCTTTGTTGTTGTTTCATTTTATGCCTTTCAATTTTATCATTATTATATCTGTGCACCCTTTCTTTTTCTATTTACACCACACACCTCACTCCCATCACATCACTATTTTAACTTACTGTTGTATATAAATTATACAAATAATTGTTTTCATCATTTCGGTCCTTCTCAGTTCTCCGGGTATGTGTCCTTTTTTTCTCCTTCCGGCTGATAGGTCCGGCTGCGCCAGTTATAGTATGTTGTAACGGTAGTAGTTAACGGTGATTCTTACTCATCCAATATTCAGTTAACGTTTATATATAAACAGTTGATGTGGAATAATTTTTATTGTGGCTTGAGATTCAAATCAAACCTCCGCCAATTATGTATGTGTGGGTGAGTAAATGCTAACAAAGTATTTTCTGGAGCTCTGCTGAGTGGGTGTCGTTTAGCAACATCCTGCCTTGTGCTGATGTTGCATTTCTTATGTGCATCTTATGTGGGACAACGAACGGCTAGCTGTCGGTCACTGTCCACTTGGAAGAGGGTAACACGGGGAGGTTTAGGCGGTGGCATAGTCGATGGTACCGGTACGGTAACTCGGGCCCCATTAGCATAGTGGGCAGTTATCGAGTTCGCGAGGAAAACACAAATAAAATAATGAAGAGACATTTATAAAAAAAACTAAGACTAAGTGCGGTGCAAATATGTTAAAACTGTAGTTTTTAAGACAGGGATAGAGGTTGAAATCCAAATTTGATGATATCGGTTATTATAATTATTACAAAGAACCCGAAAGAGTTCACGCAGTCAAAAATTTGAGGTACATCTTGACAAGTTTAGAGGATGGTAGTTGCGGGTTGGTTTAAAAAGCACATTCAAATTTAAACGCCTTACCAATTCTATGGAGTCAATATCACCTTTGACATATCACCTTTCCAAGCATGATTCTACGATTTACAAGAGTAGGTAAATTTAGTAATATTAATCTTCTAGAGTCAGAAGGCAACCTTGCGTTTTGAACCCAGTTCAACCTTCGTGGTTCGAAAAAAAAAACTTTTTTGTACCGACTCAATGCGATCAATGTAAACTTGATATTGGGGACTCCAAACGGGATCGCAATATTCCGAATTTGGACGGACAAGGGAAGTAAATACTAATTTAGTTGTATAAGGATCGTCAAGTTCTTTTTACCATCGCTTAATAAACCCAAGAATATATACGGTCCAGTGACATATTATGAAGAGAATAGCTTATATATGATGGCGTACCTTTATAAAAAGTCATTACGTTACATTTAAGGTAATTCAGATTTAAGAGGTTAGATTGACACCATCTCTGAAAAAATCTATATCAGACTGTAAACCGAGACCCGATTGCAAATTATAATACAGGGAGGGCCCTCTCGACCTTCGGTATAGAAACACTGAAAAGCTTTGACGTTTGTGAAGCGATGGCTTGTGTAGTTAATAAATAATGAATAAGTTAACACCAAAAAAACATATAAAGGTGGTGACATTGTTTATCGAAAATGGGCGTTCAAAAGTGAAAACGCAGAATGCGTGAAAACTGGGTTTTTAAAAATATCCCTCTGAGTTCTTAAATTCAAATAACATGAAATCCAAGTTAAAAGATTATTCAAAAATTCGAGTTGATCTAATTTCAATAAAAGAAGAAAATGGTTAAAAGAATACTGAAATCTGTATATATAAAATCAGTCTGCATTTTATTATAAAATCCTTTATCTATAATAGATGTCAATTCAAGTAGGTTCGTGGTAGACCTTCGTTTAACAAAACCATGTTGTTAAGGTGATATTCGTGAGGAACACAAATGTTGCAAATGAGAAGTAATAATACGCTCAAATGCATTAGGTATTGCAGACAATTTAGAAATACGCCTATAATTTCGAACATCCAACTTTCTCCGTTTTTATGGAGTAGAATAATAAAATATCGTTCCAGATAATTGGAAAACCTGATGTTGAGGTAGACAATTGAAACAGTTTAAAAATCGGTTTACAAATAGTTGAGGCACAAATTAATACGCACCCAGGAGTCTCGTCCGTCCCTGGAGAGTATGTTGGTGTTGTGGTCTCCAAATCCTTTAGAAGAAAACTTTCTGTTATTACCGTGGAAAAATAAATGTTGACCTTTTTAAATTGTAAGGGTAAGCTGAATTTAGACAAGAATCCGCACTATCGGTAGTTGGGAAGAACTTGGCAAATAAATCAGCAATTTCAGTGTCAGTAGAAGTCTCAGTTGAGTTTAATCGTACTAATGAAGGCAAGGCGGAGTTTTTTCGGTTGACATTTGACAAAGTTAAAAAATTGCTTCGGATTATTTGAAAACTCGGTTTTACACCGGTTCAAATACAAATAATTGCATTGACTGTTAAGAACATTAAAATCCGATCGAGCAACCACATATTTCAAAAAATCAAATGGCTTGCCCGTCCTTTTGTATTTTTAGTAAGTGTTTGTTTTAAGTCTTTGAAGCTCTTGTGTAAACTACGGAGGTCTGTTATGTCTTTGAGGAAGATTGTCAGGGACATTAAAAAAAGTTTTTAAAACTCTGTAGAAAAATTCAGTGGTACTTTCCATATCCATTCAATTGTATAAGTTTGGCCAGTTGCATTTGGAAATCAAGTAGCCCAGCTTATTAATGTTGCATTTGCGAAAGCATTTCGTTTTAGTTTCACAAACTAAATGGGAATATGTATCACGGCAGGGCAAGAATATTGTCAATTCCATTTTGGGATGGTATCGGTCCTCTTGGACAACTAGACAACGACCTCAGACGGATTCAAAACTAATACAAGATCTTATTGCCCATTCAAAGAATTACTGATAAAGCTAATTTTTTGTAATGATAGGTCTAAAAGTCCATCAAGAAAGTCATGGTCCGACAAAGGCGTGCAAACAAGGGAGTCGATAGGAGATGACCAAGATATAACTGGAAAACTAAAATCTCCCAAAACAATCAAATGATTCCTGTCAGAAAGTAGAGATAGCTTTAATAGTAGGTTAATTATGATGTTCATAAATTACAATTTCAGACCCAGGTTACAAAAAATAGAAAAGTAATGTAAGGAGACTTTTACACTAAAAAATTCTATTTCATTGGGGTAATCAGGCTGAATTATCTCCGATGTAAGACTGGAGTTAACAGCAATAAGCACGTGTGGTGCTTTCCCCTAAAATATACGCGATCAGTTCTCTAAATGTTAAAGTTGTTTGGAAAAACATCGGTGTTGGAAATCTCCGGTTTCAGCCAAGTTTCTGAGAAGACTATAATATGTTCATTAAGGGCCGAGCAATCAGCGAAAATCATAGGTAACTTCATTTTAAGACCCCTTACATTTTGTTGGGCTACAAATATAGAAGTGTTCAGTTTTTTGGAAAAGACTGTAAAATCGGAGAATGAAAATTATTTCTTTGTCTTTTAGAAACAAATTCAAATTCAAACAATACTTATTATTAAGTTATCATCAGGCCAAAAACTTTTATTATATATAACGTTAAAAGCTTCTGGAGGAACAGATATTTTAAAATAATATGTATTTCGAGCGTATGAAAATTTTAATTGTTCAACTGTAATGTTTGGAGATGGGTATTTTTCTTAAATAAACTCCATAACATCATCAGATGTGGTTTGGGGGTAAGTCGAGAAACAAATAATTGTTTCCAATGGAGTAACACAGAAATTTTCTTTTTACCACCACCCACAACTTGAAGACTTGTACATTATGACTCCGACTTTCTAATGAAGGGAGTACTCCGCCCATTAGGAGCAGCTGGCTGTTAAGCTTTTGACCAACCGGGCTGCACTACAACTTCCCAGTGACAGGGGCTGCTAACTAGGTGCCGGTAAATGAACAGAATTTAAAGAAGCGCCCATTCTTATGGGCTCAGTTTTTTACGCTTAGGTGACTTACTAAGCAGTTTTTTACTGCAAAACCGTTCACTTACCGCGTTGAAACATTCAGTGTGTTGTTTTAATACTCCAAAAAGAAAGCCACACAACACAAGTTCCATTTCCCTGCAGGACTCACATGACCACTTGAGTCTAGTCCGCAGGTCAATGTTATCTGTAACTCTTCCAACAAATCCTGCATATTTTGCACGCATGATTTTCGCAGAGCCAGCATAAAATATATATTTCTTTTGATGTAGATGGAAGCTGGCAACCTTTCTTTGAGCAGGTAACAGACATAGTCATAAAATGTGCAATGTTATAAAAACAAAACACTGGCAAAGCATGCACAAGAGAAGGAAATTACAATTACAGTGCACAGGGATTAGACAATTTAAAACAAAATTATTAGAACTCTAATAGTGAGTACTGATTTATAAGAAAAACCTAGTTCATAGCTATTAGAAAAGCCTAAGAAAAGCCAAAAACACACAATGAACTTACGCAATGCTTGATTTAAAGAAAAACACCAGTACTTTCAGAAATTAATCCAAAGACAAAATAACAGAGCACGAGATAAACACAACCGATCACAAGCGAGGATAAATCGACTTTTGATATGATCTTTATATGGTATGTTCATCGGATTTTTCCATTAGAATGATATAAACTGCGCGACTTCGACCATTAATATTGAAAAGAGCGACCAAATAATAAGACGTCCCATTTGCTGAGCTATAATTTCAAACTGTTTTATTTCATGAAGTTTTTTAGCAAGTAACATTGATGAGTTTCGTATTCTAGTTTTATCAATGGCCTACGCAGAGCATGTGAGCTATATTTTGACCCCCGCACAAGACCTTTGTGCAGTGTGGGAAACATTTTAAGTCATAATAAATTTCCCTTCCTGTGCCGGTGGTTTCTTCATCAAAAAACGCGCTCGGCAACCTGGGCTCTCTTCCCTGAGTGACAAAGGCCGGTGAATACCCCGCGGACTCTGCCACACTAGTGTTCACGGCCAGCTGCAATTCTGGCCATTTCTCATGCCACGTTCGCTGGTCTTGTCCGGCGAACTGGGCGACCATTGTTTTCACCGTTCTATTGGCCCTCTCCGTAGACTTTTCTTGTGACTTGTAGCCCAGTGTCGCGGTGGTAGCCCTAAGCAACGGTATTATTTCTTTCCACTTCGAGAACCGATCTACGAGCACTAGTAGCATCGAGTTCCCGTGCTTCGACCGAGGAAGCGGCCCAACGAAATCGGCGCATATTGTGGCCCAGGGCTCCTCTGGGATCTGTGTGAGCATTTTTCCGGCCGCCTGAAGCTGACTGGGCTTGTACCTGAGGCAGCTCTCACAGTTCCGCACATACTTCCTGATGTCGCGGTGCATGCCCGGCCAATGATACCTCGTTGCCACACTCGCGATTTTCTTCCGGCAGCCCATGTGTCCGGCCGTCGGCATATCGTGATTCTCAGCAATGACTCGCTGCCTTGATATCTTCGTTGCCCGCTCTGTGAGGAATGTGCCGGTACAGCCGGTTGGCCTCCACTAAGTAGTCCGGATATTTTTGGGAATTCTGAGCTATCTTGCCCCTCATTTCCCTTACCCAGCTACTTTCGGCCTGTTTTACCGGTTGACCTGGTGGCTTCGTCTTCATTTTTCGGCAGGTTTCAGGCAAGGGCTTCCGCGACACTACGTCCGCTACAGTATTCAGCTGGCCTTTTCTGTATGCGATTTCGTAGTCGTATTGTTGGAGCTCCAGTGCCCTTCGTGCGAGCACGGATCAAGCGTCAAAGTCGTCAATGGTCGTCGGTCCATTCCCATTTCACACTCTTTCGGAGAAGGGCGTTTAGCGGATGCACTAGCGTGGCAAAATCTGGCACAAAACCACGGCGCCACTCCGAAATACTGCCGATGGTCCTTGACAGTTGCCGGTGGTTTTAGCAACGCTATCGCCGATATCTTCTCCGGATCCGTCCCGATGCCCTGGTCTGTAATGCGATGCCCTAAGTATTGAAGCTCCTTTCCGAATAATTTACACTTATCAGCGTTTACTTTCAGGTTCGCCGCTCGCAGTCTTCTAAATACTTTCTTAAGCTTACGCATGTGCTCTTCCAGCGTCCGTCCGATGACGATTATATCCTCCTGATCATTTCGGGTTCTATTATCTGGTCCAAAGCCCGCTGGAATGTTGCTGATGCCGAGTGTAAACCATAACTTTCCATCGGAACAGGCCTTTCACTGTTTACTGCGGTTTACTGCCTGCTGGCGGCCTCCAACGGTATCTGCCAGTACCCGTACTTTAAGTCGAGGCTGCTAATGTACTTAGCTTCTCGAAGTTGGTTCAGGATATAGTTGATCACCGGCATTGGATATGCATCCTTCACGTTTATCTGCCTGAAACCTACACACAGCCTCCATTTCCCGGTCTTCTTCCTCACCATGACTATTGGTGGGCTGTACGGACTCCTTGACGGCTCGATGCAGTCCTTTTCAAATAGCTCGGTTACTTTGGCGTTGAATTTTTGGATTTTTCGGTTAGTACTGCTGTATGACCGGCTCATCCTTCATGGTGATCCTGTGTACTGCCACGTTTGACGTGCCTTGCAGATTTTCCAGGCTCTCCAACTCGGTCATTAGAAACTGGTCCACATCCTTTTTCGAAAATCCCTTCGGGGCTTCCACGACTGCTACCGACAATTTTTCCTTCAGCCAGCCTCGGTTCCGATTTTGGTGAGGAAGTTCCATCCTAGCACCAGTGCGTCGATCAATCCTGGTGGGATC
The DNA here is from genome assembly GCF_018152505.1 of Drosophila elegans. NCBI lineage: Eukaryota > Metazoa > Arthropoda > Insecta > Diptera > Drosophilidae > Drosophila > Drosophila elegans. The sequence goes on along the minus strand of NW_024545763.1, from coordinate 191,097 downwards.
AGCAGCTCCATTGACACTGTTCTTGTGCCAAGTCCGATTTGAATGTTTAGCTGCGATTTTATGTCTCCGCATCTACCGTCCGCCATCCGTACTTGGCTCTTTGTGGGTCCAACCTTTCCTGCCGCCTGCAGCCTATCCGCCAGCTCTTTGCTAATCAAGCTCGCTGTGGCGCCGGTGTCCGTGGTCTTAATATTTGCGTCACCTATGAGCACTCCGGCCTTCGCCTTCAGGTCGCCCATTATTACCGAGGAGGCCGGGATCATTGAGCGTTTCCCGAACAGCACTCCACCGTTCGGACACCTGTTTTCCCGCATCGCCAGCAGAACGTGAGTCGCCGATTCCAACACTCCTTCGTCAAATGGTCTGCGCCCCTCATCTACGGTAAGCGTTGGCTGGATTTTGAATAAATCCACTGATCGGGTGGTGGGCCGTGTCACTGCGGAGTATGCCTCCGTGGCGCGTCTGTGTCCTCCTGGCACCGCCTACACACCGCATCCTTCTCTGCCCTTGGCTTTGGCACTGGGTGGTTCTGTATTCTTTGGGAGTTGTTCTCCAGCTCGAACTTCTCCCGTTGCTCCTCGAACTCATCTGCCATCAGGGTGTCCAGGTGCCGACACTCATACGGCCGGATAAACATTCGGAGGGCCGGCGTGCTGATCTCCTTGATCCTGTTCAGGCAGACATACCCAGGAGCCGCATCAGCGTCTGCACGTCCACCATGTAGTCCTTAAATGTTTCCCCGTATGTCTGCCTCCGCTGCCTGCCCTGGTCTGCTAGCTTTTCCATGCACCCTCGAGGGAGGAAATAGCTTTGGATGGTATAAAAAGAGTCTCCCCAGTTGTCCCACTGCTGGTTGTTGGCTATGAACCACTTTAGGGGTCTGCCCTGCAGCAGCTCCGGTATTGCTCGTGGGATCTGGCTTATATCCAGACCTTATGTCACGGATGACCACTCCACCTGCTCCAGGAACTCCAGATGCTTAAAGTTCCACTCTCGGCCGTACGCTTTCTCTCCGTACGCTTTCTCTCCACTCTCGGCTGCCTGCCGTTGCTTGCCATGCTCTGAATATCCAGGCTTGATATCAGACCTTCGGCATTCGCGGTGGTTAATTTAAATTTTGGGACCGGCAGCTTATGGAATTTCATCTCCAGACCTGACAGCAACTCTGCCTCGAGTTCTGCTCCCAGAACATTGCTTACCTCGGCGAAGTCCTCCTTCCTGAGATTATAAATCCAGGACTATCCCATCTTGAATCTTTTGTTTTCTTGGTCAGGACAATCACTCATGGGCGTCAGATGTAACGACCTGATTCCTTGAATATCTCGCTCGCTACGTAAACGGGCGGATAGCTCAGAGAGGTTGTGGGTGATTGCCTTTGACCAAAGAATAACGCAAGAGTTCTGTTGGGATCGAAAAGGTTTTTATTCGTCTCCTTATACAAGCCTCGCGGCTCTTCCGCTACTGCTGCTCCTTGTCGTCGTCCTCTGCGGCGTCGCTCCTCGTCGTTGTCTCTCGCGGCGTCGCTCCTCGTCGTCGACTGCTTGCTGGTTTCTGATTCGGACGGCACCTCCAAGACTGTGGATGTTATGCAAACCTCACTGTCAAGGCGATCTTGATTCTGGTACTCGGCACTCGCTTTGATTCTCGCACTATTACTTCGGGGTAAGCTGCGCTTGCGCCGCCCTTTTATAGTCTGTAATGGTCCCGTTTTTCCTCTCCTCCAGCTCGCGTGATCGGGTCCAAGGTCCACTGCCGCACCGTTAGTTCACGATGCGTCCTCTTTGTGCGGGTCCGAAGTCCGCCAATTCACCGTTCGACCTTGTTGCCGTTGCTGTGTGAAGTTCCAATGTCCAGCGTGATACCGTTAATTCACGGTGTCTCCGCTTTGCCCGGGTCCAAGGTGCGTCGTTCACAGTATGACTTCGTTTCCCTTGACTCCTCCGGCATTCTCGTCTCCTTCGCTGTTGCTATGCAGCTCTCCTGCATCAGGATTTGTGCCTCACAAGGCATTTATAAAAAACTAAAACTAAGTATGGTGCAAATATGATAAAATTTTAGGTTTCAAATCAAGGAAAGAGGTTCAAGTAAAATTTTATAGATAATTATTATTATAACAAGGAACAAGAAAGGGTTCGTGCATTCCGAAATTTGAGTAACATTTTGGCAAGTAAAGAGGACGGTAGTTGCGGGTAGGTCTAAAAGGCTCATTAAAAGTTAAGCGGCTTACCAACTCTATTGAGTCAATATGACCGCTTACAAGATTTTGCATTAAAATAGTTCCAAGCATGATTCTACGATTAAGAAGAGTAGGTTAAATACATAACAGTAATTTTCTAGATTAAGAAGACAACCTTACGTTTTGATGTTTTGATTCCACTTAAATTACGATGTGTACTTGATATTGGGGACTCCAAACGGTATCGCAATATTCCGAATTTGGACGGACAAAGGAAGTAAATTAATTTTGACCATCGCTTAATAAATCCAAGACCACTTATAGCCTTGTTAACAGTAGACTTTATGTGGCAGTTCAATTACAAATTTGGGTCAAGAAAAACTCCTAAGTCGTTGACCGAATATATACGGTCCAGTGGCATATTATGAAGAGAATAGCTTATAAATGAAGGCGTACTTTTATAAAAAGTCATTACGTTACATTTAAGGCAATTCAGGTTTAATGGGGTTAGATTGACACCGTCTCTGAAAAAAATCTATATCAGACTGTAAACCGAAACCCGATTGCAAATTATTATACACGGTGCGCACTCCCGAGCTTCGGTATAAAAACACTGAATAGCTTTGACGTTTGTGAAGCGATTGGCTTGTGTAGTTACGTTTTGGAAACAACAATTCAGTACAATTTGAACCATGAATAACTTAATACAGAAAGAACGTATCAAGGTGGTGACTTTGTTTATCGAAAATGGTCGTTCAATAATGAAAACGCAGCGTGCGTGAAAACTGGGTTTTTAAAAATAACCCTCTGAGTTCTTCCATGCAAATAACATGAAATCCAAGTTAAAAGATTATCCGAGTTGATCTAATTTCAATACAAGAAGAGAATGGTTAACAGAATCAAAAGCCCTACTAAAATCTGTATATATAACATCAGTCTGCATTTTATTATTAAATCCTTTATCTATAATAGATGTCAATTCAAGTAGGTTCGTGGTAGACCTTCGTTTAACAAAACCATGTTGATAAGGTGATATTAGTGAGTAACACAAATGTTGCATATGAGAAGTAATAATACGCTCAAATGCATTTGGTATTGCAGACAATTTAGAAATACGCCTATAATTTCGAACATCCAACTTTCTCCGTTTTTATGGAGTAGAATAATAAAATATCGTTCCAGATAATTGGAAAACCTGATGTTGAGGTAGACAATTGAAACAGTTTTAAAATCGGTTTACAAATAGTTACGCACCCAGGAGTCTCGTCCGTCCCTGGAGAGTATGTTGGTGTTGTGGTCTCCAAATCCTTTAGGAGAGAACTTTCTGTTATTACCGGGGAAAAATAAATGTTGACCTTTTTAAATTGTAAGGGTAAGCTGAATTTAGACAAGAATCCGCACTATCGGTAGTTGGGAAGAACTTCGCAAATAAATCAGCAATTTCAGTGTCAGTAGAAGTCTCAGTTGAGTTTAATCGTACTAATGAAGGCAAGGCGGAGTTTTTTCGGTTGACATTTGACAAAGTTAAAAAATTGCTTCGGATTATTTGAAAACTCGGTTTTACACCGGTTCAAATACAAATAATTGCATTGACTGTTAAGAACATTAAAATCCGATCGAGCAACCACATATTTCAAAAAATCAAATGGCTTGCCCGTCCTTTTGTATTTTTAGTAAGTGTTTGTTTTAAGTCTTTGAAGCTCTTGTGTAAACTACGGAGGTCTGTTATGTCTTTGAGGAAGATTGACAGGGACATAAAAAATAAAAGGTCAGTGGTACTTTCCATATCCATTCAATTGTATAAGTTTGGCCAGTTGTATTTGCGAAAGCATTTCGTTTTAGTTTCCCAAACTAAATGGGAATAGGTATCACGGCAAGGCAGGAATAACGTCAATTCCATTTTGGGACGGTATCGGTCCTCTGGGATAACTAGAGAGTCAATTCTGGATACAACGACCTCAGACGGATCCAAAACCAATACCAGATCTTTTTGCCAATTTAAAGAGTTACTGATAAAGCTGATTTTTTGTAATGATAGGTCTAAAATTCCATCAAGAAAGTCATGATCCGACAAAGGCGTGCAAACAAGGGAGTCGATAGGAGATGACCAAGATATAACTGGAAAACTAAAATCTCCCAAAACAATCAAATGATTCCTGTCAGAAAGTAGAGATAGCTTTAATAGTAGGTTAATTATGATGTTCATAAATTACAATTTCAGACCCAGGTTACAAAAATAGATAAGTAATGTAAGGAGACTTTTACACTAAAAAATTCTACTTCATTGGGGTAATCAGGCTAAATTATCTCCGATGTAAGACTGGAGTTAATAATAATATAATATAACAATAAGCACGTGTGGTGCTTTTCCCTAAAAAATACGCGATCAGTTCTATAAATGTTAAAGTTGTTTGGAAAAACTTCGGAGTTGGAAATCTCCGGTTTCAGCCAAGTTTCTGAGAAGACTATAATATGTTCATTAAGGGCCGAGCAATCAGCGAACATCCTATGTAACTTCAATTGAAGTCCCCTTACATTTTGATAGGCAACAAATAAAGAAATGCTCAGTTTTTTGGAAAAGACTCTAAAATCGGAGGATGAATATTATTATATTAACAAATTTAAATTCAAAAAATTATTAGGTCATCATCAGGCCAAAAACTTGTTTTATTTATAACGTTAAACGGAGGAACAGATATTTTAAAATAATATGTATTTCGAGCGTATGAAAATTTAAATTGTTCAAATGTAATGGTTGGAGATGGGTATTTTTCTTAAATAAACTCCATAACATCATCAGATGTGGTTTAGGGGTAAATCGAGAAACAATTAATTGTTTCCTATGGAGAACAACAGAAATTTTCTTTTTACCACCACCAACAACTTAAACACTTGTACATTTTGACTCCGATATTCTAATGAAGGGAGTACTCCGCCTATTAGGAGCAGCTAGCTGTTAAGCTTTTGACCAACCGGGCTGCACTACAACTTCTCCATTGACAGGGGCTGATAAGCTAGGTGCCGGTAAATGAACAGAATTTAAAGAAGCGCCCATTCCTATGGGCTCAGTTTTTTACGCTTAGGTGACTTACTAAGCAGTTTTTTACTGCAAAACCGTTCACTTACCGCGATGAAACATTCAATGTGTTGTTTTAATACTCCAAAAAGAAAGCCACACAACACAAGTTCCATTTCCCTGCAGGACTCACATGACCACTTGAGTCTAGTCCGCAGGTCAATGTTATCTGTAACTCTTCCAACAAATCCTGCATATTTTGCATGCATGATGTTTCGCAGAGCCAGCATAAAATATATATTTCTTTTGATGTAGATGGAAGCTGGCAACCTTTCTTTGAGCAGGTAACAGACATAGTCATAAAATGTGCAATGTTATAAAAACAAAACACTGGCAAAGCATGCACAAGAGAAGGAAATTACAATTACAGTGCACAGGGATTAGACAATTTAAAACTAAATTATTAGAACTCTAATAGTGAGTACTGATTTATAAGAAAAACCTAGTTCCTAGCTATTAGAAAAGCCTAAGAAAAGCCAAACACACACAATGAAGTTACGCCATGCTTGATTTAAAGAAAAACACCAGTACTTTCAGAAATTAATCCAAAGACAAAATAACAGAGCACGAGATAAACACAACCGATCACAAGCGAGGATAAATCGACTTTTGATATGATCTTTATATGGTATGTTCATCGGATTTTTCCATTAGAATGATATAAACTGCGCGACTTCGACCGAATATTGAAAAGAGCGACCAAATAATAAGACGTCCCATTTGCTGAGCTATAATTTCAAACTGTTTTATTTCATGAAGTTTTTTAGCAAGTACATTGATGAGTTTCGTATTCTATGGCCTACGCAGAGCATGTGAGCTATATTTTGACCCCCGCACAAGACCTTTGTGCAGTGTGGGAAACATTTTAAGTCATAATAAATTTCCCTTCCTGTGCCGGTGGTTTCTTCATCAAAAAACGCGCTCGGCAACCTGGGCTCTCTTCCCTGAGTGACAAAGGCCGGTGAATACCCCGCGGACTCTGCCACACTAGTGTTCACGGCCAGCTGCAATTCTGGCCATTTCTCATCCCACGTTCGCTGGTCTTGTCCGGCGAACTGGGCGACCATTGTTTTCACCGTTCTATTGGCCCTCTCCGTAGGCTTTTCTTGTGGCTTGTACGGGGCTTTGAACTGGTGCCGCACTCCCAACTCTGTCAACTCTTGAACGCCATGCTTGTGAATTGGACCCCGTTAGCAGTGATCAAGACCTTCGGCACGCCGTACCTTGAGATGACTCCAAACGGGATCGCAATATTCCGAATTTACTAATTTAGTTGTATAAGGATCGTCAAATTCTTTTAACCATCGCTTAATAAACCCAAGAATATATACGGTCCAGTGACATATTATAAAGAGAATAGCTTATAATTGATGGCGTACCTTTATAAAGAGTCATTAAGTTACATTCAGATTTAAGAGGTTAGATTGACACCATCTCTGAAAAAAATTTATATCAGACTGTAAACCGAAACCCGATTGCAAATTATAATACAGGGAGGGCCCTCTCGACCTTCGGTATAGAAACACTGAAAAGCTTTAACGTTTGTGAAGCGATGGCTTGTGTAGTTAATAAATAATGAATAACTTAACACCAAAAGAACATATAAAGGTGGTGACATTGTTTATCGAAAATGGGCGTTCAAAAGTGAAAACGCAGAATGCGTGAAAACTGGGTTTTTAAAAATATCCCTCAGAGTTCCTAAATTCAAATAATATGAAATCCAAGTTAAAAGATTATTCAAAAATCCGAGTTGATCTAATTTCAATAAAAGAAGAAATGGTTAAAAGAATACTGAAATCTGTATATATAAAATCAGTCTGCATTTTATTATAAAATCCTTTATCTATAATAGATGTCAATTCAAGTAGGTTCGTGGTAGACCTTCGTTTAACAAAACCATGTTGTTAAGGTGATATTCGTGAGGAACACAAATGTTGCAAATGAGAAGTAATAATACGCTCAAATGCATTAGGTATTGCAGACAATTTAGAAATACGTCTATAATTTTGAAAATTGAACTTTCTCCGTTTTTATGGAGTAGAATAATAAAATATCGTTCCAGATAATTGGAAAACCTGATGTTGAGGTAGACAATTGAAACAGTTTAAAAATCGGTTTACAAATAGTTGAGGCACAAAACTTAATCACGCACCCAGGAGTCTCGTCCGTCCCTGGAGAGTATGTTGGTGTTGTGGTCTCCAAATCCTTTAGAAGAGAACTTTCTGTTATTACCGGGGAAAAATAAATGTTGACCTTTTTAAATTGTAAGAGTAAGCTGAATTTAGACAAGAATCCGCACTATCGGTAGTTGGGAAGAACTTCGCAAATAAATCAGCAATTTCAGTGTCAGTAGAAGTCTCAGTTGAGTTTAATCGTACTAAGTTATAAAATTGCTTCGGATTATTTGAAAACTCGGTTTTACACCGGTTCAAATACAAATAATTGCATTGACTGTTAAGAACATTAAAATCCGATCGAGCAACCACATATTTCAAAAAATCAAATGGCTTGCCCGTCCTTTTGTATTTTTAGTAAGTGTTTGTTTTAAGTCTTTGAAGCTCTTGTGTAAACTACGGAGGTCTGTTATATCTTTGAGGAAGATTGTCAGGGACATAAAAAAAAGTTTTTAAAACTCTGTAGAAAAATTCAGTGGTACTTTCCATATCCATTCAATTGTATAAGTTTGGCCAGTTGCATTTGGAAATCAAGTAGCCCAGCTTATTAATGTTGCATTTGCGAAAGCATTTCGTTTTAGTTTCACAAACTAAATGGGAATATGTATCACGGCAGGGCAAGAATATTGTCAATTCCATTTTGGGATGGTATCGGTCCTCTTGGACAACTAGACAACGACCTCAGACGGATTCAAAACTAATACAAGATCTTATTGCCCATTCAAAGAATTACTGATAAAGCTAATTTTTTGTAATGATAGGTCTAAAAGTCCATCAAGAAAGTCATGGTCCGACAAAGGCGTGCAAACAAGGGAGTCGATAGGAGATGACCAAGATATAACTGGAAAACTAAAATCTCCCAAAACAATCAAATGATTCCTGTCAGAAAGTAGAGATAGCTTTAATAGTAGGTTAATTATGATGTTCATAAATTACAATTTTAGACCCAGGTTACAAAAAATAGATAAGTAATGTAAGTAGACTTTTACACTAAAAAATTATATTTCATTGGGGTAATCAGGCTGAATTATCTCCGATGTAAGACTGGAGTTAACAGCAATAAGCACGTGTGGTGCTTTCCCCTAAAAGATACGCGATCAGTTCTCTAAATATTAAAGTTGTTTGGAAAAACTTCGGAGTTGGAAATCTCCGGTTTCAGCCAAGTTTCTGAGAAGACTATAATATGTTCATAGGTAACTTCATTTTAAGACCCCTTACATTTTGTTGGGCTACAAATATAGAAGTGTTCAGTTTTTTGGAAAAGACTGTAAAATCGAAGAATGAATATTATTTCGTTGTCTTTTAGAAACAAATTCAAATTCAAACAATATTTATTATTAGGTTATCATCAGGCCAAAAACTTTTATTATATATAACGTTAAAAGCTTCTGGAAGAACAGATATTTTAAAATAATATGTATTTCGAGCGTATGAAAATTTAAATTGTTCAACTGTAATGTTTGGAGATGGGTATTTTTCTTAAATAAACTCCATAACATCATCAGATGTGGTTTGGGGGTAAGTCGAGAAACAAATAATTGTTTCCTATGGAGAACAACAGAAATTTTCTTTTTACCACCACCAACAACTTGAACACTTGTACATTTTGACTCCGACTTTCTAATGAATGGAGTACTCCGCCCATTAGGAGCAGCTGGCTGTTAAGCTTTTGACCAACCGGGCTGCACTACAACTTCTCCAGTGACAGGGGCTGATAAGCTAGGTGCCGGTAAATGAACAGAATTTAAAGAAGCGCCCATTCTTATGGGCTCAGTTTTTTACGCTTAGGTGACTTACTAAGCAGTTTTTTACTACAAAACCTTACCGCGATGAAACATTCAATGTGTTGTTTTAATACTCCAAAAAGAAAGCCACACAACACAAGTTCCATTTACCTGCAGGACTCACATGACCACTTGAGTCTAGTCCGCAGGTCAATGTTATCTGTAACTCTTCCAACAAATCCTGCATATTTTGCATGCATGATGTTTCGCAGAGCCAGCATAAAATATATATTTCTTTTGATGTAGATGGAAGCTGGCAACCTTTCTTTGAGCAGGTAACAGACATAGTCATAAAATGTGCAATGTTATAAAAACAAAACACTGGCAAAGCATGCACAAGAGAAGGAAATTACAATTACAGTGCACAGGGATTAGACAATTTAAAACAAAATTATTAGAACTCTAATAGTGAGTACTGATTTATAAGAAAAACCTAGTTCCTAGCTATTAGAAAAGCCTAAGAAAAGCCAAACACACACAATGAAGTTACGCCATGCTTGATTTAAAGAAAAACACCAGTACTTTCAGAAATTAATCCAAAGACAAAATAACAGAGCACGAGATAAACACAACCGATCACAAGCGAGGATAAATCGACTTTTGATATGATCTTTATATGGTATGTTCATCGGATTTTTCCCTCAGAATGATATTAACTGCGCGACTTCGACCATTAATATTGAAAAGAGCGACCAAATAATAAGACGTCCCATTTGGTGAGTTATATCTTCAAACTGTTTTATTTCATGAAGTTTTTTAGCAAGTAACATTGATGAGTTTCGTATTCTAGTTTTATCAATGGCCTACGCAGAGCGGGTGAACTATATTTTGACCCCCGCACAAGACCTTTCTGCAGTGCGGGAAACATTTTAAGGCTCAAGTGGGCTGCGCGAATTATAGTCGAAGGCCGGATCTGGCTGGTGTAGATTAGAGGTCGGATCTGGCTGGTGTAATTAGAGGTCGGATCTGGCTGGTGTAGGCTGTCGAGTTAGGAGGTTTCGGGAATGAAAGACTTATACTTCCAAGTGTCGCTCTAAGACTGATTTTTATTTCTGGTTTCAAGTACAATGAGAGCTTCGTTTGCGGGTGGGGTACATATGTTGAGTTTGCGAAATCTCAGCGGTTTCGGCCGGATGCCCGAGACCCAATTGTTTACACGATCCGGCATCCAGAAACCGCTGCGTTGGCGATCCTATGTCCGGGTTGAACGGCATCGCCGTTAGTGGGACAATGCCCGAGGGGGTTTGGGTGGAGGTGATGTCATCGGGAAGACATCAGCGGTAACTCACGCACTGTAGGGGAGCTACCGCTCAAGCTCAAGCGTACCGAAAAAACGAACAAACGTTTAGGCAGACCGAAAATTGCACTGCTGCAGCGATCGAGAACGAAAACGACAAAAGATAACTCGAAATAGCGGTAGCGGTGTCGGTGTGCGTGTGTATGTGTACGCGGCTAGCGGCTCTTCCTGTGCAAATGCTAACGGATAACAAAGGGCAACGAATATATAAGCCTGACGCCAAAATGCGCGCAAAATTATGAAAAGCGCGGAAAAATTGGAAAAGCGCGGGAAAATTCTGAAAAGCGCGAGAAATGTTGTGACAAACTGCGTCGAAAGTTATTGCCGCTAATTTTCTGAGAGCTACACTTTTCACAATTTGCACTTTTTTCCAGCTATTTTTATTTATACCCTAAATTGGTGCTCACTACGACGAAAGTTGGGGGAATTAAGTTCGCACTAATTGGGTCGACGACGAGTATTTTATTTGCTTGTTTTTTGGCCAAAGCGATTCACATATAATTCGAAATATATTATGTTTATTGTAGAATTTTGGTTGTTAGTACATGCAAATTTTTATATCTTGGTTAGATTGCTCACTATCAACCGATTTTTACACGAATGCAAAAATTTGAAAGATGGGCCAAAACACAATTGACAAAACGCCACAGATTAACATTCAACTTTTGGCACTCTATACCTGGATGGCCGACTTGATAATTGCAACTTCCTTCTTAACTTTGGCGGCAGCAGCAAATTGAGCAATTAAATTTGCCGAAACGTCAGGCGCAACTTCAAGAACGGCAGAAAATTTTCAGCGACGAAATTATTGAATTTAATTTATTGGCCGAACCGACACGAATGAATTGGTTTTTGTGTAGTATTTAATGTTTATAGTTCTTCACCGAAAAAATTAAAACTCGCGAACTCTACTGCTAATCACGTCGGGGTCACCATGTTTGTATTAGCTCGAGCGTTGCTCGACTCTGGTTCACAAATAAACTTTGTAACCGATGAGCTCGCTCAGAGGCTCAAAATTACAAGAGAGGACGTGTGCATGAGCTTGCGAGGCATTGTTGGAACTAATGCCCAAGCCACAAAAAAAATACACACGATTGTGAAGTCGCGAGTAGGGAACAGCCAATTGTCGTCCGATTTTTGGATTATGAAAAATATTTCTGGTTATCATCCGGATCAAGCGGTGAACACCAGCGGGTGAAGGGTGCCTGAAAATATTCAGCTGGCAGATCCATTCTTCTTCAAGCCCCAAAAAATAGATATGCTTATTGTGTGCATGAGCTTGCGAGGCATTGTTGGAACTAATGCCCAAGCCACAAAAAAAATACACACGATTGTGAAGTCGCGAGTAGGGAACAGCCAATTGTCGTCCGATTTTTGGATTATGAAAAATATTTCTGGTTATCATCCGGATCAAGCGGTGAACACCAGCGGGTGAAGGGTGCCTGAAAATATTCAGCTGGCAGATCCATTCTTCTTCAAGCCCCAAAAAATAGATATGCTTATCGGCGCTGAAACATTCTTTGGCCAGATGAGGCAGGGGCCTGAATTCCCCATCCTACAAAAAACAGTTCTCGGCTGGATAGTGTCAGGGAGATGTGCCTCTGAAAATAATAAAAACGCGGAAAAAAGGGTACATCGCAGCTGCCAGGAGGAAGCGTTGGAGTCAATTGACACAACCCTGCAGAAATTTTGGTCTGTGGAGGACTTGCCGCCCAAGGCTAAATTCCATACTCCTGAGCAACAACTCTGTCAACAACACTTTGAGAAAAATACTCAAAGATTGTCGTCCGGTAGATTTTCGGTTCGTTTGCCGTTTAAATCTGACCCAAATATTCTTGGTTCGTCATACGAAGTTGCGAAACGTAGATTTTTGTCGCTAGATAGGATATTGTCAAAGGACCCTTCGCTGAAGAAGATGTATATTGAATTCATGGAGGAACATGTTTCACTGGGCCACATGTCCTCCACCAATGACAAAATTGCGAATACTCCGCACTATTTCATTCCGCACCAATGCGTTTTACGGCCACAAAGTACTTAAACTAAGTTGAGAGTAGTTTTCGATGCATCGAGCCGTACTTCTACGCAGGTAGCGTTGAATGACATCTTGATGGCAGGCCCAACTATTCAAGAGGAGCTGTACTCGACTCTGCTTCGGTTTAGATTGCATAAGTTTGCCCTTGCGGCCGACGTCAAAAAGATGTATCGCCAAGTGATGGTGGACAAAGCTGATCGTAACTTCCAGCTCATAGTATGGAGACGAGATCCTTCTGAGTCCCTGAAAATCTTTAAGTTGAACACCGTTACATATGGAACTTCGCCAGCACCTTTTTTGGCGATTCGGTGTTTAATGCGGCTAGGAGAGATTGCGCAAGCAATTCATCCAAAAGTCGCAAAGGTTATTCAGAATGATTTTTATGTTGACGATTTGTTGACTGGCGCCGGATGCGTTGAGGACCTGCAAAGTCTTCGAGACGAAGTTTCTTGGCGTGGTTTAGTTACCGGTTAAAAAATATTCGTTGCTACCGGTTTATTCTTCCGAATTTTACTTATGTCGTCCCTGAATTCGTGAAATTGGATAACTTCGACAATTTTATCGAAATCAAAATCTAGTTCTTTTGGCGAAATACTTTTTCCAAAGGGCTTCGACACCTTTCTGCACCTTTGAATAAAACAAAAAACCCACACGAAAACTCTCAGAAGCTTCAGGTGTGACGAAAAGGACTCTTTTTTCTGAAGCACATAATTTGGCTATGGGCTGACTACGAGAGCTATTGCCGATTTGCGTAGCTCCATCGACATTACATCAGCCGGCTGTTCGAAATGTTTATTTACAGGTCAATTATTTTCTGAGTCTAGCAAGAACGAAGGCCCACCGAACCAAATGGACGTTGACTTTCGTGGGAACGTGTCTCCAAATTGCTTTCTCCGACCACTCCTGAATTTCTGCAACCCGGTTCAAAACAAAAACCGACAACGACGAGGGATGGGTTTTAATCCAGTGTAAAGTGATCTCGGAGTCTGTCCACAGGAAAACATTCGCAATGGGAGAATTTAGCAATGGCCTGACACGATTATAGAGATCTTCTAATAGGTGAGCTGCACACAGCTCAAGGCGAGGCAAAGTTTTCGTCTTGAGGGGAGCTACTTTCGATTTGGCGGTCAATAAAGACACTTTCAAACCTTCAGCAGTTTGAGTCCGAACGTAGATGCACGCTCCATACGCTCGCATGGAAGCGTCAGCGAAACCATGTATTTGAATCGGGACTTGACGAATCGCGATACCTTAATTTTAGGCAGCTGCAGAAGCGTCGCTTTAAACGTCTCCCACGACGTGAGCAACTGCATCGGTAGCGACTCGCCCCAATCTAATTTTCGAAGCCACAGTTCCTGCAACAACATCTTTGCCTTTGTGACCAAAGGACACAAGAGGCCAAGTGGGTCGAAAAGTCGAGCAGTCACCGACAAAATATTTCGTTTTGTCGCGCGAAGATCCAGGAAAGAGTCATCCAACCGAAATTGAAAGTAATCTTTAACCGGTAACCAAACCACGCCAAGGGTCTTGGTTACGTCTGAGTCTGCCATAAGTGGCATTACAGCGCTATCAGGTCCTCAACGCATCCGGCGCCAGTTAACAAATCGTCAACATAAAAATCATTCTGAATAACCTTTGCGGCTTTTGGATGAGTTGCTTGCGCCATCTCTCCTAGCCGCATTAAACACCGAATCGCCAAAAAGGGTGCTGGCGAAGTTCCATATGTAACGGTGTTCAACTTAAAGATTTTCAGGGACTCAGAAGGATCTCGTCTCCATACTATGAGCTGGAAGTTACGATCAGCTTTGTCCACCATCACTTGGCGATACATCTTTTTGACGTCGGCCGCAGGGGCAAACTTATGCAATCTAAACCGAAGCAGAGTCGAGTACAGCTCCTCTTGAATAGTTGGGCCTGCCATCAAGATGTCATTCAACGCTACCTGCGTAGAAGTACGGCTCGATGCATCGAAAACTACTCTCAACTTAGTTTAAGTACTTTGTGGCCGTAAAACGCATTGGTGCGGAATGAAATAGTGCGGAGTATTCGCAATTTTGTCATTGGTGGAGGACATGTGGCCCAGTGAAACATGTTCCTCCATGAATTCAATATACATTTTCTTCAGCGAAGGGTCCTTTGACAATTTCCTTTCTAGCGACAAAAATCTACGTTTCGCAACTTCGTATGACGAACCAAGAGTATTTGGGTCAGATTTAAACGGCAAACGAACCGAAAATCTACCGGACGACAATCTTTGAGTATTTTTCTCAAAGTGTTGTTGACAGAGTTGTTGGTCAGGAGTATGGAATTTAGCCTTGGGCGGCAAGTCCTCCACAGACCAAAATTTCTGCAGGGTTGTGTCAATTGACTCCAACGCTTCCTCCTGGCAGCTGCGATGTAGCCTTTTTTCCGCGTTCTTATTATTTTCAGAGGCACATCTGACACTATCCAGCCGAGAACTGTCTTTTGTAAGATGGGGAATTCAGGCCCCTGCCTCATCTGGCCAAAGAATGTGTCAGCGCCGATAAGCATATCTATTTTTTGGGGCTTGAAGAAGAATGGATCTGCCAGCTGAATATTTTCAGGCACCCTTCACCCGCTGGTGTTCACCGCTTGATCCGGATGATAACCAGAAATATTTTTCATAATCCAAAAAACGGATGACAATTGGCTGTTCCCTACTCGCGACTTCACAATCGTGTGTATTTTTTTTGTGGCTTGGGCATTAGTTCCACCAATGCCTCGCAAGCTCATGCACACGTCCTCTCTTGTAATTTTGAGCCTCTGAGCGAGCTCATCGGTTACAAAGTTTATTTGTGAACCAGAGTCGAGCAACGCTCCAGCTAATACAAACTCGCCGCTGTTTGTTTGGACGCTCACAACAGCAGTTGCAAGAATGACTCGATCCGATGCATTCGCATGCAAAACATGCGACGTGGATGGAGACTCCTGCATGAGCGTGGGCTGAGAAGGAGGTGGCAACGCGAGATTTGTGTTTGGGGCATATATGTGTAGCAAAATGTGATGTGAGGAATTGCACACTCTACATCTGTTCGATTTGCATTTTTTGACAGTCTGTTAAGCAGTTAGTGCATAAGGGTGCTCTTTTAGCGAAATCGAATCTTTGCTGAACTGTTAGAGCTGCGAAGGAAGCGCAGTTTCCAATCTGATGTTCAGCTGAGTTGCAATTCATGCATTGAACAGGGACGTTCCTGGCAGCGACAAACGAAAAACTCCTATTTCCATTCTTCTTAGGGTTAGATTGGGTCTGCTGAACAGTTTTAGGCTTGGAAGCCTCTTCTGCTACCATGTGTTGGTATCGCCTGTTGAGGGCCGCCTCACATTCGCTCTAAAGTGGAAGCGAAGTATAATCTAACTGTTCTTCCCATTTTCTTTTAGTTCCTGCATCGACCTTGCTCATTACCAGATGTATTAAAATAGCATTAGTAATGCGTCTATCATCCCCAATATACAGCAAGGAGTCATACCAAGGCTGTGACCGTGTCGATGAGGGTTCTCAAGGCTGTAGCTGAAGGCTGGGAAATTTTTTGCAAATTAAAAAGTGTCGATATGTTGTCAAAAAAAATATGACAACCATTATCGTACACCCGTTTCAGGCTAGCAAGGGCTTTGGGATAATTTCCCGCAGTGACTTGAAAGGCCCTAACTCTTCCTAAAGCGTCTCCAGCTGAGCACGAAATTAAATGATTGAATTTTTCATTATCGTGTAAAGTGTCATCTTTGTCAACGAAAGTTTCGAAAAGGCTTATAAAATTTTTAAATTCGGAGTGTTTTCCGCTAAAAGTTGGGAGAGCAACGCTCGGCAGACGGCATTGAGGCGGGCGATTTGCTGGCGGAGCGGATTTCTCGATATTATTTTGTTTGCACTTGTTTAAAATTGAAATCAGCAATGACTTTGTCATTACGGCCCTCTCTTCCAACTCTTCGCGGTATACATCTTTTGTATCTTTCACTTCTATTTGGTTTTGCAAAAGTGAAGCATTTTCAATATGCGTATTTAGAATCTCTAATCGACACTCAAGCTCGACCGGATTTACTGATAATTTAGCTTCTTTTAAGTGGCGATAAGTTCGGTTAATACTTTTCAGCAAACATCTCGTTGGTGTTTAAGCTCTT
This sequence comes from Drosophila elegans, assembly GCF_018152505.1. Lineage (NCBI taxonomy): Eukaryota > Metazoa > Arthropoda > Insecta > Diptera > Drosophilidae > Drosophila > Drosophila elegans. The sequence goes on along the minus strand of NW_024545763.1, from coordinate 174,418 downwards.
CGATATCCTTAGTTGCCATTGCGTTTATTTGTATTTATTTGGTTGGTATCGAAGAGGTGTTAAATATTTATTTTTATTAAATTATTTATTTGTTAAATAATATAATAAAAAATCAACGAGTAATATACCGATCGCACAGGGTGTAAGGGAGCTAAGTGCCGAGAGAATTACAGCGAAAAATCTACATAGGGTTTTTATATTTTTTATATAAGCCCTGCGACAGTATATGCCGCACGCACGAATTATAGTCGACGGCCGGATCTGGCTGGTGTAGATTAGAGGTCGGATCTGGCTGGTGTAATTAGAGGTCGGATCTGGCTGGTGTAGGCTGTCGAGTTAGGAGGTTTCGGGAATGAAAGACTTATACTTCCAAGTGTCGCTCTAAGACTGATTTTTATTTCTGGTTTATAGTACAATGAGAGCTTCGTTTGCGGGTGGGGTACATATGTTGAGTTTGCGAAATCTCCTAGGTCAGCGGTTTCGGCCGGATGCCCGAGACCCAGTTGTTTACACGATCCGGCATCCAGAAACCGCGCGTTGGCGATCCTATGTCCGGGTTGAACGGCATCGCCGTTTGTGGGACAATGCCCGAGGGGGTTTGGGTGGAGGTGATGTCATCGGGAAGACATCAGCGGTAACTCCTCCCCCCTTAGCTTGGAACGATGGCCATAATGAAGGTATGGCGGGAGTGACAATGGGGTCCGCAGGGGTAGGGGAAAAAATTATCTCCTTCCTTTTAAAGGTCCAAGCCACAGTTGTAATCAGGATTGACGATGTCACGAGTATGTATATGATTGACAGGTGAGTAGTGGCACGTCCTTCTATGTTGGAAACTGCCAATCCATTTTCCAGGTTGCTCAGATGTAGTACTTGAAGGTTTAAGGGTTCGACCTCGGGAATTGTTGTTAAGTGTTGGATGTGAGGGAGGTTTACTTCAATGTCGTCAATTATTGTAGTGGCGGCCTCGACTTACTTGGTCCCGTTGGCGGAGATAGAACAGTTATCGTATTTTATGAGCATAGAGCCGCTAAAGATCTTACTGGAGATGCAGTTGGAGGTGATGTTCAAGTTCTCCACATTGAGGATCACCATCAATCTCTTTATGGGAATGAAGATCTGTGGCTGATGGTCCCTTTTTATTGTGCTGCAGGTCGCTTCCCTGTCGTCCAGAAAGTTGTAGAGGCATTCTGTGTTATTCGGAGTCGAAGGAGTTTCGCAAACATGTGTACTACCCACTTTTATACAAGGTGTATCAATAATCTTAATTTCTACATCATTCTTAATAATAACATTCGGTACGTTTACAAACATTGTTTTGTTAAGTGGTAGTGCTATGAGTCGGTATAAATTGTAAGATTGTTGGGACAGAATTGGAACTTTAATGTTAAATATGAGTGTTTTATTAATAGTAGTGGATTCTACTGAAAGCACATTATATAATTCGTGTTCCAACTGAACTTCTACTTTCTGATCTGCTAGTAAAGTTTTTAATTTTTCCATTTCCATAGAATTTAATAAGTATTTCGGGACTATTTTTAATTTGGCAAATAGTAGGCTTTCTGCTATATTATTTAAGTGATTGTAAATTAAATCTATGTTGAAATTAATCCTGTCTATATATTGGATAAGTTGAATGTTTTTCTGTTCCTCATCTATTTGTTTTAAGATTTTATTCTGGTATGAATTTACAAAATTGCCTATAAGCTCTTGCTCCCTGTTAATGTGGTTAGTTATTTCCTCAAATCTTATACGTGTTTCATTTTGGAAAATAAGGTTCGTTTCGAAATTACTGCGTAAGGCCTCTAAGTCTTTGTTTATTTTTGCCTCGTCATAGGCTGAAATATCCTGAAACTATTTCAACTATGTGGCCTAATCCATTAATTAATCCTCTCCTGGGCCTATTACCCCCATTGTTGGGAAGCAAGGAATTTAGTCTTTGTTGAACTTGAGATAATTTTTGATGTAAGGTGAGTTTCAAATCTTCAAAACCCTGTTCGTCGGGTAGGTTTCCTATCACCTCCTTTATTTTAGCTGCCGATTCCTCATAATTTTTCAGATGAATTACATGTTTAAATATTTTAAATGATTTTACCACTCTCGCTGTACCCAGGTTGATTTTTAAAAGGGGTTGGTCTTTATCCAATATTTCGCTAACGAGCCGTTGAGTTGTTCCCAAGCTCAATCTGTAAAATTACATTGGGAGTATGATTAACCAAGTTTCGCAAGTATGCTTATGTGTCATTTGTCTGTATTACAGCTCTCCTAACTTTTTGCTTGTGTAGTTTTTGTTTCCTTATTGTTCGTAATGTTACTCCGCTGTCCAGTAAAACCTTGTGCTTACTAAAACGAGGTGTGATTTTATTTCTCTTATTTTCCTTGCGAAAAATAGAAGTTCCAACCGGTAAGTCAGGGGGGGTTTTCCTGTTCTCGTTTAAGCGATCTATTCGTCTTTTCGTTGCGTCCGCCATGTGTTTCTTTAAGGTCGGGTATAGTTCAGTTTGGAATTCGTTAAGTTTTTGTAGGTAATCGTGTTCACTGTCGAATTTGATTGTTTTTTCAAAGATGTGAGTGCGGCCACTAAAAAGTTCGAATGAAGTTAAATTTATGGTTTCGGAAAGTATCTCAGCGAGTTCAATGGTTAATTTTAATTCCTTTCTCTTACTCAAAATGATTCTATAAATCTCTGTTAGAGTGGAATGTAAACGTTCTACTACAGAGTTACTACTGGACTGTTGAAAGGAAGTAATATGAAGTTCTATTTCGTATTGTGCCAAGAAGTCTTTGAAAATAGCACCAGAGAACTCGGCCCCCTGATCAAGTGTTTTTTTTTTTGGGTATTCCAAACTGGCAAAAAAAGGTTTTAAAGGCTTTGATAACAAGAATTGAGTTTCTGTTGGTTAACTGGTAGGCTTGAGCGAATTTGGAGAATTTATCAATAATTGTTAGGTTATAATTATTATTGATAGTATATATGTCCGTGTGTATTATTTCTAGGGGCCTGTTCGGTATTTCTGGTTAAACAAATGGTGGTTTTTGTGGACACCTTACGTACTTAAGTGTAAGGCAGGTTTCGCAATCCCGGATTGCTTGTGAGATTAGAGATTTTATTTTGGGTACGTAAATTTCCCTTTTCAGATGCTGGTACATCACTTCCACACCTCTATGATTGTTGTTAGAATGATGGGCTTTTATTAGGCAGTTAATTTCGTTCGGGTCGATAGGCTCGTGTAAGAGAATGAGACATCTGTAGATCTTATACAAACCGGAGTCTGCGAAATATTTGGTGTAAGCATTTTGAATTATATCGAAAATTTCGTCGGGTGAGTGAACTGCCAAGGTCTTGTTTGGTGTTAAAATTGGTTTTAAAATATCTGTGATTCCTTCTAAGGTATAGGATGGTTCCGTTATACGTGTCCGTGTTTTATTTTTAGATGGATCGCATGTTACAAATGAGGGGGTCTGGCCGATTTCGAATATAACTTGTGTGTTGAATGTGTTAAGTGCCTTTTGGGCTACTGGGATACTAGGTGAAATGGTGCGGTCGCCGTCGTCGGCAAGTATGTTTGGTTCAATTCTACTCAAGTATCGGCAATGACGTTTTGTGAGCCTTTTTTGTAGACAATATCGTAATCGTACTCAGAGAGGGTTAGTTTCCAACGAAGGAGCTTTGGGTTTTGGCAAATTTCAAACGCCTCTATAAATTCTGCATCTAATGACGGATTTGCCACCCTTAAGCTGGCGAGAAATGGGTTTCGTTCTTCTAGCTAAGTCTTTTATAAACTTCCTATAATAACCCAATAATCTTAAAAAGGATTTTATTTGTTTAGCAGTTTTTGGGCAAGGGAAATTTTTCACCGCTGCTATTTTGTCTGGGTTTGGTTTGATACCATCCTGTGTTATTACGTGTCCCAAGAAATCGATTTCTTTTCTCAAGAAATTTGACTTGGTGATTTGAATTTTTAGATTGGCTTGGCGTAATCTCTGAAATACAGAGCTTATGTCCATTAAGTGTTTTTGGAGGGAGGCAGAGAATATAATGATGTCGTCAAGATAGACTAAGCAGATGTCTCCTATTAATTCGCCTAGTACATTATCCATTACCCTTTGGAAGGTAGCTGGGGCGTTTTTCAATCCGAAGGGCATTCTCGTGAATTCGTAATGTCCGTTTTCCACCGAGAAGGCTGTTTTGGCCATGTCCCTGGGGTCCATCTGGATTTGATGAAACCCGCTAGCCAAATCTAAAGTGGAAAAATATTTGGCCCTACCGATGTTGTCAAGAATGTCGTTAATATTGGGGATCGGATACCTGTCGGAGATGGTTTTCTCGTTCAGTTTCCTGAAATCTATTACCAATCTCCACTTCTTTTGTTCGGGGGAGTCAGATTTTTTTGGAACTACCCACACGGTGGCACCCCAAGGAGAATGGCTGTTTTTTATAATATTTTGTTCAAGCATTTTGGATATTTGTTTTCGGACCCCCTCCTTATGTATATATGGATATCTGTACGTTTTGACATGTATTGGTATGTTGTCGGTGGTCGGGATAGGGTGCTTGACCGTGTTGGAAAATGTGAGAGGTGTCGCGTCATCATAGAAAAGATCTTGAAATTTTTTGCTAATTTTAACCAGCCCTTGTTTTTCCTCGTCCGTTAGATGGTCCATTAAAATTTGTTCGCTAAGATTGCCCCTTATTTGTTGGTAGCTTGGGTTGAGTGTTACCCCGTTTATTTGGTCGTAACATTCTTTGTTATATGGTAGTACCTTCAATGGTTGGTCGAGGCATAGGATCTGTCCAGTCCCGGAATTGTTAGTTATTTCGAAGAAGCTATGGCCGTCTGAGGCTGTGTAAAGTCCCCCGGAAACAGAAAGGTTGCTGTCTACCTCTAATGAATTACAGAGAAAGTCACCTTCCATTAGATTTACTGGTAGTTTGATAATGGTTTTACTTTGGGGCTGGATAAAAAGTTCGTCTGTTCCTCTATTAACTTCTGTAATAATGTTGATTGTGGTGAATGGGGTTTCGATTTTAAGTTCCTCAATATTAATCTTTACTTTCCGGTCTGTTAGGCCATCCATTCCAAGAAGACCATCAAAGTATGGGTGGAATTTGAAAAGTAGTAACTGAATTTCTCCATTTCTATTGGTATGGGTAGTACAGCCCCTAAGGTCAGCGAATAACTTTCCAGTACTGTTGTGATTCGGACAGCATTTTCTAATTTTTGTATGTCATCTTGCGGGATAAGGCTTGGGTCTACAAAAGAATAAGTGGAACCGGTGTCGATGAGGAATTTTAGTGGTTTTGGGGAATAGGATAGAGTGATAACTATATAGGGAAGAGATAGACCGTGCGTTTTTTTGTTTATGTAACCGACTTGTCGGTCGAGGCTTCTTGTTGAAAATTTGAGCTGTCGTCAATGTTGTTAAAATTGGGAGCAGGCCTGCGTGAGGTACTGCTACGATTTTGAACAGTATTATTTCCTCCCATTCTATTGTCGTTATTCTACCTGTTGTTATTGAAACGATGCTGGCTTTGTTTGGGGCCTTGGCGGAACGGGTTTCCCGAGGAATAGGAATTTCCACGATAATCTTGCCCGTAATTATTGGAAGAGTAGTTATTTCCACGAACGGAGTTGTTCTGGTGCGAACCCCTCTGATAGGGTCTATTGCGGTCTGAGTTGAATCTATTGTTTTGTAGTTTGTTTTGTTTTTGATAAATGAAGTTCTGCTCAGCTTGGCACCACTCGTAAGCCGCCTCGATCGTTTTCGGATTCCGGGCTCGGATGACCGTTCTTAGTGGGTCTCGTAGCCCGACGAGGAAGGCGTTAAGGCAACATTCCATCATAAAGAGCTCTTTTTGATGCTGCACTTACACCGTGGTCTGGGTCTGCGGGGAGTGACAAAAGTTCGCTACGGAGTCTTGTGATTTCGAAAAATAATTTACCCAGGGACAAACTAGCGGGAAGGTTCTGAACTTCGGCGATGAGTATTGGTTCTGTCTTTTTGGAGTCATACATACGCTTCAGATTTTCCCTGATACTGTCCCATTCTAGCTTGGTGTCCAAAATATTCAGAGTCTCGTCCGCTTTTCCTATAATTTTGTTTCTCAAGGTTCTTAGTAGTAATTGTCCGTACGGGGTCTGGTCCGTTCCCCTTATTAGCATAATAATTTCCGCAACGCTTACAATAAATTTCTGGAGGGTACCTGGGGTCCCTTCGAAAGTAGGCAATTGTTTGACGAAGGCTAATATATCGGTTGGGTTAAGAGTGGTATTTAGGGTTGTGGTTGACGAAGTGCTTAGAATGGTACTAGCATTTCCTATATTGTTAGTGGCACTATCAGTGGGGCTAGTGGTCCTAGAGCCCGATGCGTTATATAATATAATTATAATTTATATAATTTATAATTTCTTCTCCCCTAATATTGGGTAGACTAGTACTATTCCTGAGACCTAGTCTAGTTCTAGTTTTCTCTACTATTGTTTTCCTTGACATTAGGTGGGGAAAATACGTATTTGCGTAAGTAAAGATTTAGGAGATATATATGTGAATTTTGGAATTATATGTTTTGGTAGATATTATGTGCTTTAAAAGGAGAGGTGTCAAATTATAAACTGTGTGGAAAAAGAAAAAAAAAATCGTATTACCTATATTTTCTCGTGTAGCTAACTTAATACGAAAACGTTTGTGTAAATGTCGTATGTGTAATTAAAAAAATAAATATATATATTTTTTCTTGTATATAGGTAATTTTACGTGTAAATATATATACGGGTGTATGGCTTAGTCTATGCTAATAGTTACGGAAATTTGTGTCGTTGTATTACGCTGAGAATCTGTAAAACTAACATAATTAGTGTGTGTGTGTACTTTTATTTGTGGTGACCATGGGGCAAAGTAATTATTCAATCCGTTGGTGAGGCAATGATTACTAAGATTACTGTGTGCTTCTTTTGCAAATTGTTATTTGATTTTACTCTTAAATTATAGTTGAAATGCCAACAATGTAAGTAGTTTAGGGCTTTTTTTTCTCTTTCAACGATTTCATCGACGAGTTTTTATTCTTTTCTGCAGCATTGTAGCTGTTTATTTTTTTTATTATCTTTTGATGATGTGGGTGCGAAAATCAAATTTTCAGTGTACGTTTTATTTGGAGTATTTTAGGTTGTACATATCTGTAGAAATGCGCGATGCATTTTGTGCCGATCAGCAATTGATGGTCACAATTGATACAGATATATAATAAAAATGTGTATAAAAACCCTTATTTATATTTCTTTTAAACATGTCGTTTTATATATCTATAATAATGCGCGATGCATTTTGTGCCGATCAGCGATTGATGGTCACAATTGATATAGATATATAATAATATATAATAAAAATTGTCGTGTATAAAATTTTTATTTATATATATTTTTTTTCTTTTTAACATGTCGTTTTATATATCTATAATAATGCGCGATGCATTTTGTGCCGATCACCGATTGATGGTCACAATTGATATAGATATATAATAAAAATGTGTATAAAAATCCTTATTTACATTTCTTTTAAACATGTCGTTTTATATATCTATAATAATGCGCGATGCATTTTGTGCCGATCAGCGATTGATGGTCACAATTGATATAGATATATAATAATATATAATAAAAATTGTCGTGTATAAAATTTTTATTTATATATATTTTTTTTCTTTTTAACATGTCGTTTTATACATCTATAACAATGCGCGATGCATTTAGTGCCGATCAGCGATTGATGGTCACAATTCGTATAGATACATAGTTTGATTTAGATGGCCACATTTAGATAGATTAAGATAACCACATTTAATGTACAGTGTATACTGTGCTGGTGAACAATTGATAAACACCAAATGGGTATTTGTTATAAATTTTTTGTTAACCGTCACTAACTTGTTGACTCAGATCGTTGAGAAAAAATTTTGTTCAAATATATATATTTTCTTTATTATCCACATTTCTTTGTGGGCACACAAAAATGTTTGCACTTCCATTTCCACTGGCTTATTTTATTTTACTTTGCCCCTTGGCTTACCCGAATTATTACATAGTAACTACTATGACGATCTCGCTGAATTATATCCTTGGTTCTTTTAAAAAAAACCGGCTGCGCCAATTATAGTCGAAGGCCGGATCTGGCTGGTGTAGATTAGAGGTCGGATCTGGCTGGTGTAATTAGAGGTCGGATCTGGCTGGTGTAGGCTGTCGAGTTAGGAGGTTTCGGGAATGAAAGACTTATACTTCCAAGTGTCGCTCTAAGACTGATTTTTATTTCTGGTTGCAAGTACAATGAGAGCTTCGTTTGCGGGTGGGGTATATATGTTGAGTTTGCGAAATCTCCTAGGTCAGCGGTTTCGGCCGGATGCCCGAGACCCAGTTGTTTACACGATCCGGCATCCAGAAACCGCTGCGTTGGCGATCCTATGTCCGGGTTGAACGGCATCGCCGTTAGTGGGACAATGCCCGAGGGGGTTTGGGTGGAGGTGATGTCATCGGGAAGACATCAGCGGTAACTCGCGCACCTATTACAAGTGCTAAGAACTGTTTACTTGCATGGTTTGAGTAGCAGATCGGAAACTTTGGTTCTAGATCGATTGCAAAAGAGACTTGCCCAGAGCTCATAAAATCTTATATTTGTTATGATTATCTTATTTTTAATAACCCACAGAGTGGGTGCGATAAGGGAGATCACAACTGCCCTGACAGTATTTATAGTCAAAGACATTCTATGACCGTTCGCAGCAGATCAATTTACATGTTATGTGTATAAATTTTTTGTTCAGCTCATACGTGTTTATTTCTGAACATTTTTAAAACTGACAAATAATATACAAAATTTTAAAAATGTACCAATCTTTTGCAATTTAAGAATTACATTAATTAAATAATTTAATAAACGGCCTTCAAAAGTTATGGCTTGCAATTGCCTGTCGATGCTACACTTACGTATTACATATATAAATTAAATTACAGCGATTAACATACATATAATTAAAGAAGTATGACCAGATATCTGATGGACATTTAATCCATTTTAAAAGTGCTAATTCTTATCATGATCTATTAATTTCCTCACTATGATTTATTGAGTGGATTTCAAATGGGCTTCAAACAAGTTTCGATATATCCGAGATATCACCTGTATAACCGGTTCTATTACGCTACTAAAATTGATTGATTTGAAATTGAATCTAACGTAACTGAAATTATGTAGCAACCACACACGGTTGCATTTAACTTTTTACCAACACTGCGCCACGCATTACATTCTGTAAACTTAAGCCACATCTAATTTTAGCGCGGAAGCGCAGCTCACTTTGCTTTTGTCTATTACGCTAACAACACAACTTTACAACTTACAATGTTGAATATAACACATGTTTTGCGAAAATACAGCGAAGTAACATTAGAACACAACACGAGACTCAGAGCATTATCAATTGTCCCATGGATGAAGGAAAGTAGCCAATTAGTTGCTACATTAATGGCGACCGTGACAGGATAAGCAATAAGGAGAAGTATTCCTTCAATTTCGTCATTCGAGCGTCATTTGTTTACATAAGTCTCTGATCATTAATTACGTCCACATTATGGAGGCAGTTGTATGTGAATAAGCTAAACAGTCTTTTAGTTCGAGTGGAGTACTCGCACCAACATAAAGGTGGTACTGCCATCGTCATCAACACGGACACATCGCTGGGCTCACCCTAACCTAAAACCCAGCTTGGGAACTTTGGTCAAGACAGTTTGCTACAAGTGGAGAAGCTAAACAGTCTTCTAGCTTGAGTGAAGTACTCGCATATAGAGGGCACATTCTAACCTAAAATCCAACGTGGCCGAGAACATTCGGAAAACAGCATCAACGGCAGCGCCAGCTGAGGAACGCCACCATCGCAAATCATCTCTAAACTTATCATTGACCCTGTAGCATGTGGAGTAGATATCAGCATTTCACCCCAATGACAAAGGCTACACGTGGAATTCAACATCACACACACCATCTCACGCATCGCATTTGTAACCATCAAATCGCAAGTATTCATTCTCGGTTATATTAAAGAAAACCCTTATACTCGGCGTTACCGAGCTTATCGTTATAAATCATATATTCTGCGTCGGTCACGGAATATTAGGCATGGGGAAAGTAGAAGAACCTAATTTAGCTGCCGACGAGGCAAAACTAACTGGCAAAGCAGAAGCTTCCCAGCTATGATGGGAAATACTCTTAGTTTAAGCGGCTCATCACTTCATTCAATAATTTAGTTCACAATCACAATTAGCGCAGACGGATAAGTTTAATTATTTATTATGCTGCTTATCTGGGCCAGCGCTGGAAGTAGTTGATTTCAGATTTCGGAAGATAACTATCCAAAGGCTTTAGAGCGGTTGAAGTCAAGGTACGACAACGACGTGCTCATATTTCTGGACTGCATCTCTAGCTTATTCGCGCTTCTAGCGAAGCGCGATCCTTTACAATTACAGCATCTCGTCGACAAAGCTTCAGCCATTCGCGGCTCTCTACTGTCATTGGAGTGCAGATGATTCACGTGATTTTATCAAAGGTCGACAGCCACACAAAGGCTAAATACAACGAACAACAAACATTCGAGCAGTTACCCTCTTGGGATGAGTATTGCAAGGCTTTAAATCGTAGATGCCAGGTTCTCGAAACTTAAAACGGTGGCGATAGGAAGTCCAATCAAAGGGATCAAAAACTAAAGTCTGAAACACATATATCTCAAGACTCATTCGATACCTCAAACGTTGATTTTTTTTATTGTAATTCAAGCGTACATTTCATCAGTAGCTTCAAAGCATTTGCAGGCTTAGCAATTCAACAACGACAAGAGTTGGCCAAGAAAGCCGTCGAAATTCTCATCAGATCATGGACTGCGGATCTAAGTATATCTGCAAAATTTGTCGCAGTTCACATCATACACTACTGCATCAACTCCGACCGGAGCGTATATCAGCATCAAGCACAAATCATATCGAGAGGCGAGTCACGAATCAAGCGAATCTTCAAAATTTAGCAAGACACGATCCAAGGCCCCACAATAATGTCACCTTAATAGCTCGCACTGTAAAAAGGGGCATTATACCGACAGCAGCCGTCCTAATCATGGACAAATTCGGGCAATTCCAAAATCAATTATGTAATGTCATTAAAAAAAAAAACCTCACTCTACATGCTCGTAAACCAATTTTGGGAAATCGAAGAGTGTAAAATGGGCAAAGGCATTCTCACTGAACAAGAAAAACAAGAAAAGGAATACTTTCTTCAAACAGAGGAGGGTCGAATACAAGTCAGACTTCCATTCAAGGACACCTCTGATAAACTGGGAAATTCATTCGATCAGGCTCTTAAAAGATTCGTGTTGTTGGAAAGGAGACTCAACAAAAAAAAAGAATGTCACAAGCTGAAAGGGTGGATAATGTTAAGCCACACTTTTACATTGTGCATCACCGCGTCTTACGGCCGTAGAGCCTTTCAACAAAACTGCGCATGGTTTTTGACGCATCTGCCAAAATCACCTATGGAAAGTCGCTCAATGATATTCTTTTGGTAGGTCCCACAATATAAGCAGACCCCATAATAACACTTATAAAGTTCCGTCTTAATAAATTCGCACTAACAAACAAAATTTCAATTAATTCTCTGGCAAGGACACTCAACAAACGAGATAAATACTTACAAGTTAAATACCGTAACGTAAGGTATGTCAGCAGCTCTTTTCCTATCCATACGAGCTTTACGTTGCAGCGCAGAAATAAATGGAAAGGACTGCCAACTCGGTGCGTCGGTGCTGCATAGCGATTTGGATGTGGACGATGTATTAACAGGCGCAGATAACTTAACCGAATTAATGGAAGTAGGGGAACAGTTCAGCAAAATATTTGGTAGGGCTAGATTATAGCTCGCAAAGTGTAGCAGCAATTCAAAGGACATAGTCGAAAGATCTCAAGATAAGCGATACTCGCTTATGTCTACCGAGCTATCAAAACGTTGCAGCAGCTAAACACTTAAAAGTAAAGGACGTCACACACATTCCTGCGCGCGAAATGAAACAGACATTTTGAATATTTTATTCTTTATTCAAAAGAACGTGTATTCGTCTGAAATTCTTGCGTCAAATTTGCAGGCGCTTACACCTTTGTTACAAGAGACTACATCAGGAATCGTTATAATGAGGGTAGGAGGACGACTTATCAATTCGAAATTACCATTTGACTCCAAGTTTCCAGCCATCTTGTGTGTCTTTACATTGAATAACTTCATCGCTCAAATCATCGTATGACATGACATCGTAAACAACGAGAGAAGCAGCTAAAACTAAGAAGACGAGTAGATGGTCAGAAGACGCATTTCTAAGGAAGACGAGCCGATGGAAAAGAAGACGACGATCACTACAACGAGATGTGACGACGAGGAGACGAGCAGAGCAACATATCGAGAGGACGAGCGTCAGTTGCTGACGGGATCGAGTTGAGTAAAGACGTGCTCAAGCGAACGACGTGTGACGACGATTAAATCAAACACAAAGATTTCTTACTATGTTAATTAATATTAATGATCAAACTTTTAAATAATAACCTACTTAATAAATAAAAACCCCACATTTGGGAGCTCGCCGGGACGTATCCGAGGAAAGCTGAAGGTGAAGGTGAAAATTGACTAAAGACGACTGTGAAATTAAAATTTTTTTTCTAATCTATGGCTTGCCTAAACGATCTGATTTCCAATACCCTGAAAAGTGCATCGAAAGAATGCATTTGTGCACTTCAAAAATTCATATTCAAAGGAGAAGGGGACAGAAACAATTGCAAACGTTTACGCTTATTTGCTGGCTTTCAGTAGGACGAAATTGACGCAATTTATAAATCCAAATGTGTATACATACACGCGAAATTGAAAGAAATAGATTTGATATCAATATGCGCAGTTTTGAGAATTAACTACGACGTAGAAAATGTGCAGCTGCACATTTTTCGCAATCTGCAGAATGGCAAACTTCTCTTTTCAACGAAGTGGACGATTCTGAGAACGAGGAAACCGACGAAGAGAAGGAAAATGACGAAGACAGCCAAAATGATTATGAAATTAGAACTGTAACTGAAATACCTTCTACAGGCGAAAAGAAAAGAAAGTCGAATTCGCAACGAATCAAGGAAGTTGATATGCCGCGTTTTGCTCTAAGTTTTCGAGACATAGAAGAGTCAATTAAACATTTTGATGGGAGTGATGAAATTCCAGTTGAGGTATCGATAAGCGACTTTGAAAATCAAACCTTTCTTATGCGTTGGAACGCGCTATAAAAGCTTATCTTCGCCAAAAAGTTACTTAAAGGTGTCGCTAAGATGTTTATATTGGGCGAAAAGGGATTAATTTCGTGGAATGCATTAAAGGAGTCTTTGCTAAATGAGTTCAGGTCGAGAGTGAGCAGCAAACAAATACATATGCAACTAGGAGAGAGCAAGCGATGTGCAAACGAAAATGTGCAAGAATATTGCATCCCGAGGAAATGTTGAGGAAGAAGCTCTTATTCAATATGTGATCGACGGTATCGACGAACTTTTTTTAAATAAATTAATTCTGTACGGTGCTAAAAACATGAACGAATTCAAGTACAAATTGAAGGACTACCAAACAATAAGTGCAAAATCGAAAGTTTTGGTAGGGAGTGTAAAAGACAAAAACGCTTTTTCAGCAAAAAGTGGTTCAAAAGGTGGTAAAAAGGAAGTCGTTTGCCACAACTGTGGTGAAAAGGGACATATTTCTGGTGGCTGCAGCAACAAAGAAAAAGGAAGAAAGTGTTTCAAGTGCAACAACTTTGGACACATTTTCAAGAATTGTCGACAAAGTGAAAAGGCAGTCGAAGAAAGCAACCCAACGCGCGAGTTTTAAGTGAGCTCAGTGACATGACGAGCAAAGCAGTTTCAATTCAAAATCAGAATTGCGTGGCGCTGTTTGATACGGGCAGCAAGTTCAACATTTTGCGAGAAAACTTATACAAGCAGTTAGCTTTGACAAGATTGAAAGAGTGCAGTGTATATCTAATTGGATTTGGAAAAGATCGCAATGCCAATAAGATCAAGCCGATTGGACAGTGTAAGCAAGCAGTATCGATTGACAACAGTGTTTATGACTTGAACTTCTTCATAGTTCCGTGTGATTGTATGGACACTCGTTTGATAATAGGGGAAGAACTGCGCTTGCAAGCAGAAGTTTCGTTCAGTCCAAGTGGTTTGCGTGTGCGAAAGTTGAACAATCTTGACGAAGATGAATTGGAATCCAATTTAATGAAAATCGAAGCAGTGCTTGACAACGAAGAACTCGATATTAATCAATCAGCCAGTGAGTATGCAAAGAAAGAGGTGCGTGAACTAATAAAGGAGTACATTCCTAAGCCATCAAAGTCAACAAACATTGAAATGAAAATCATTTTAAATGACGAAACTCCAATTTTTTCGCGTCTGCGTAGATTTGCATTCGCTGAAACGAAAGTAATTGACGATCAGATCGAGCAGTGGCTCTCAAACGGCGTAATCGAAGAGTCCGACTCTGAATTTAAAAGCCCGGTAGTGCTTGCTAAGAAAAACGACGGTTCCCAACGACTTTGTGTGGATTTCAGGCGTATCAACAAGGTAATAATAAAAGACCATTTTCCGTTGCCCCTGATTGACGACCAGCTTGATCGCTTACAAGAAGCTATGATGTTCAGCACGATTGACTTGAGGAATGGCTTTTTTCATGTGCCAATAGCCGATTCCAGCAAGAAGTTCACCTCATTCCTGACCCAAAGCGGGCAGTACCAGTTCTTTAAGGTGTCTTTTGGTTTGTCAAACTCACCTGGAGTGTTTCAGAGACACATTAATGCGGTTTTCCGAACGCTGACTCGCAGAGGAATCGCTCTCCCATACGTTGACGATATCATTATACCAGCAAAGGACGAAAAGGAGGCTGTATCGAACCTTAAAGAAGTTATAGCAACTTGCAGCGACTATGGGCTAGAACTCAACCTAAAGAAATGTCATTTCCTACAGACCCGTATTCAGATTTTAGGTCACATCATCGAGAATAAATCGATATCCCCGACACCTCAGAAGATCGATGCCGTTTCGAAATTCAAGATTCCACAGAATCTCAAGCAGCTACAGAGTTTTCTGGGTCTCACCGGATACTTTAGAAAGTTTATCTACAACTATGCTCTTATTTCGAAACCCTTGACTGATCTGACTAAAAATAAAGCAAATTTCGTAATTGGTCCAGAAGAAGAGAAAGCGATTGAATCCCTTAAAAAGTACTTGACTTCCACCCCTGTTTTGGCAATTTACTACCCGAAGTACACATACTGATGCATCAATCGTTGGTTTTGGCGCCGTGCTTTTGCAAAAATCACCAGATGACTGCCAATTTCACATTGTCTACTTCATGAGTAGGAAAACAACGGATGCTAACGGAAAATATTAAAACTACGAATTAGAGGTGTTAGCGATTATCGAGGCCATAACAAAGTTCAGAGTGTATCTCCTTGGCATTCCATTTAAGATAATCACAGATTGTAATGCATTCGCGAAGACGCTAGACAAGCAAAGCCTGTGCACTAGGGTTGCACGCTGGGTACTTTTGCTCCAAGAGTACGACTACAAAGTTGAACAGCGTTCTGGTTCACGTATGAAGCACGTTGATGCCCTTTCTAGGTACCCAATAATGATGATCGTTGACGACTCCATTGCCCTTGGTTTCAAGCAAGCGCAAGAAAAAGATGAACACCTGAAAGCGATTATTAAAATCCTAGAAGACTCCAACTCACCATATGAAGACTATTTTCTGAAGGCCGGTGTCCTGTACAAACTTTTCAAGGACTTAGAACTAATTGTAGTTCCGAAGGACATCCAGAAGCAGATCATTGGTAGAGCACATGACCGAGGACACTTTGCTATTAAAAAAACGAAGGCGCTGATTTGCAACGAGTATTTTATCGAAAACATTCACGAAAAAATACAGAAATTCTTAGGTCCACTAGACTCCACAAGCTAAAATTACAAGCACATTCTCGCCGTAATCGACTCCTTTACGAAATTCTGTTGGTTTTACCCTACCAAGTTAACCACTGCCAGCGAAGTCATAGCCAAACTACGAGGCCAAAGTTATATATTTGGTAACCCAGCTTGCATTATATCGGACCGAGGCTCAGCTTTTATCGCGCAAGACTATCTTCAGTATTGCGAAGACGAAGGCATAAAGGTGGTGAAATCAACGACAGGCCTACCACGTGGTAACGGACAAGTGGAAAGACTGAATGCCATCATTATTTCAGTTCTATCCAAACTGAGTGTGGATGATCCCACAAAGTGGTACAGACACGTCGACCGAGTTCAACAAGCCATCAACTCCACTTTTTCGAAAAGCATCGACGCCACTCCTTTTGATGTTCTAATCGGAGTCAAAATGAGAAACAAACGCAAAGACCTTCGACTCAAGGCAAAAAGTCAAATTTTGAAAATCAAAAACTAAAGTCTGAAACACATATATCTCAAAACTCATTCGATACCACAAACGTTGATTTTTTTTATTGTAATTCAAGCGTACACTTCATCAGTAGCTTCAAAGCATTTGCAGGCTTAGCAATTCAACAACGACAAGAGTTGGCCAAGAAAGCAGTCGAAATTCTCATCAGATCATGGACTTCGGATCTAAGTTGTGACGCTCAGGAGCGCACAAAGTAGATATAATAACATAACCTATAGATAGTCGTTAAGTAGGCAAGGAGCCGAAATAGTTATAAGTTCAATACCAAGAGGCAAGAAGCCGAAATAGTTATGAGTTCAATACCAAAAGGCAAGAAGCCGAAATAATTATAAGTTCAAAGGCAAGAAGCCGAAATAAATTTAAGTTGAAGGAAAATATTCAAATTTAAATATCCGGGCGGGCGCGCCAAACAAAGGAAACGGTCACACTGACCAATAGCCACCACAAGCCACACGCGGTATGGCCATGGTTATAAGATTATGAAACTACAGTCACACTGACGAGGGCCGGGAGGATATAAAAAGGGCGCCGGGGCCCAGACAGATCACTCTGCGGCCGACGGCGATCGGAGAAGGTAAGGCTTACCCTTTGGCGTGAGCTAACTTCTCTGGGAGTTAATTGCGGAGTCTTTTTCGGGATAGGGTCTAGTACCCCGTCCACCCAATACATTGTAGTTAGTTGTTTCCCCCCCCCTTCCCCTCCTTCCCACCTCCTAAGGACCGGCCGTCATCAGTGATATCCGACCTTTGGGATCCCACACCCCAAGACCGACCGTCATTAGTGACACCCGATCTTCTGGGGACTCCACCACTCGGTTCTCCGATGCGCTCCCCGGCCGTCTGCCGAACCGATCCCACCTGGTAGACCCAAGCGGCCTCCACCTGGTAGACCCAAGCGGCCTCCACCTGGTAGACCCAAGCGGCCTCCACCCTCTTCTCGGACCTGGTAGACCCAAGCGGCCTCCACCCTCTACTCGAAACTGGTAGCCTCAAGCGACTCCACCCTCTTTTCGGAACTGGCAGACCCAAGCGGCTCCACCCTCTTCTCGAAACTGGTAGACCCGAGCGGCCTCCAAACTGTCTTATCTTCCTAGACATAAGCATAGCCAAGAGGGACGTGGCTCTTTCTTTCTCATCCACAGGGTACCCGCCGCCACCGCCGCCGACGCCGCCGCCACCGGGACGACGACGCCCAACGACGACGCCGAACGACGAAACGGAAGGCCTCGGCAACCTACGGGCGGACGAGCCCTGCAGCACGAACTGTATATATATATATATCTATGTAACAAATAATTCTTAATAAACGCATACCGATTCGATTTCACTGAACCCGCTTCCGTGTCATACTCTGGGAACCGGGTCGGCCTCTTACAGCAACCACTCCTGACACAAATAAATTTTGGAACGAGCCCCTGGACACCGTTGAACTACCTCAGCAAAGCAGGATCGTTACAAAGTATATCTGCAAAATTTGTCGCAGTTCACATCATACACTACTGCATCAATTCCGACCGGAGCGTATATCAGCAACAAGCACAAATCATATCGAGAGACGAGTCACGAATCAAGCGAATCTTCAAAATTTAGCAAGACACGATCCAAGGCCCCACAATAATGTCACCTTAATAGCTCGCACTGTAAAAAGGGGCATTATTCCGACAGCACTCGTCCTAATCATGGACAAATTCGGGCAATTCCAAAATCAATTATGTAATGTCATTAAAAAAAAAAACCTCGCTCTACATACTCGTAAACCAATTTTGGGAAATCGAAGAGTGTAAAATGGTCATTCGATCACGCTCTTAAAAGATTCGTGTTGTTGGAAAGGAGACTCAACAAAAAAAAGAATGTCACAAGCTGAAAGGGTGGATAATGTTAAGCCACACTTTTACATTGTGCATCACTGCGTCATACGGCCGTAGAGCCTTTCAACAAAACTGCGCCTGGTTTTTGACGCATCTGCCAAAATCACCTATGAAAAGTAGCTCAATGAAATTCTTTTGGTAGGTCCCACAATACAAGCAGACCCCATCATAACACTTATAAAGTTCCGTCTTAATAAATTCGCACTAACAAACAAAATTTCAATTAATTCTCTGGCAAGGACACTCAACAAACGAGATAAATACTTACAAGTTAAATACCGTAACGTACGATATGTCAGCAGCTCTTTTCCTATCCATACGAGCTTTACGTTGCAGCGCAGAAATCAATGGAAAGGACTGCCAACTCGGTGCGTCGGTGCTGCATAGCGATTTGGATGTGGACGATGTATTAACTGGCGCAGATAACTTAACCGAATTAATGGAAGTAGGGGAACAGTTCAGCAAAATATTTGGTAGGGCTAGATTATAGCTCGCAAAGTGTAGCAGCAATTCAAAGGACATAGTCGAAAGATCTCAAGATAAGCGATACTCGCTTATGTCTACCGAGCTATCAAAACGTTGCAGCAGCTAAACACTTAAAAGTAAAGGACGTCACACACATTCCTGCGCGCGAAATGGAACAGACATTTTGAATATTTTATTCTTTATTCAAAAGAACGTGTATTCGTCTGAAATTCTTGCGTTAAGAAAAGGAAAGCCTATGCAGTCAAATTTGCAGGCGCTTACACCTTTGTTACAAGAGACTACATCAGGAATCGTTATAATGAGGGTAGGAGGACGACTTATCAATTCGAAATTACCATTTGACTCCAAGTTTCCAGCCATTTTACCAAAGCATCATAGGTTTGTGTATCTTTACATTGAATTACTTCATCGCTCAAATCATCGTATGACATGACATCGTAGACAACGAGAGAAGCAGCTAAAACTAAGAAGACGAGTAGATGGTCAAAAGACGCATTTCTAAGGAAGACGAGCCGATAGAAAAGAAGACGACGATCACTACAACGAGATGTGACGACGAGGAGACGAGCAGAGCAACATATCGAGAGGACGAGCGTCAGTTGCTGACGGGATCGAGTTGAGTAAAGACGTGCTCAAGCGAACGACGTGTGACGACGAAACGACGATTAAATCAAACACAAAGATTTCTTACTATGTTAATTAATATTATTAATCAAACTTTTAAATAATAACCTACTTAATAAATAAAAACCACACATATATAACATCGGGATTGTTAGAATTGCTTTTTTTACCTACCGTCAACATCCACACAAAATCGGTTTTTGACCAAGGAGGCCATCCACTTAAAACACTTTATTCTGCACAATGAGAGCATATAAATCTGTCAGTCCCCATTTAATTTGGAAGTACTTGTGCTTCCATTTTTAAAACTTTCTTTTAAATTTTTTTTATTGAAAACCTTGTTTCTTTAGAAGACATTCCACTGATCTCCGCTTGGGATCACATTTTCGGTAATCTCAAAATATTTACAGATTTTTCTAAAATGTTTGTGTTTTGTGAACCGTTTTCAACCAATAATGCATATGATGTTTTAAAACCTCCATTTGAGGATTCAATTTGAGCGCCATGATGGTTCTTCTTGCAAACAAGCTTTATCACTTTTGCATTGCTCATAACTATATCTATTCAATTGGACATTAAAAAATGTTGTGTCCCATACCTTTGCAAAAAGAAGAATCTCACATTGAAACTCATTATTTTTTTGCCGGCTATTCGCCCTGTTCAGAGCAAGTCGAACAAAGCCGGTGCTCCAACAAATGCATAACATCCGATAATTTCTGAATGACTTTTGATTTTTCAATATGACCTTCATATAGTTGTCTGAGTCTGGGTTTTACATTTTTTGGGCATTAGATGAGAAAATATCACATTATATCACGTTTATTATATTCATAATATTTTTCAATGTTTAAATTTGAAAGTTCTATCCGGCGATTAAGCTACTCCGAGAAAATTTTACAATTATTTTCGTTCCGCTTGGTTAGGAGTTCCCAAGCGGCACTGTTATTCTCTGAGCGACAACTATTCGCGCTCCACTTTTTAAAGCTGAATTTAAATAATTAAATTTAGGTAGGTACTTAGATTCTGACTTGTATGTATAATTTCGACATACAGTTCTTAAAAGAGGTCCCACTCTTTGTGCGACGCCGTCTAATGTGGGCACCTTATTTTTATTTAACCCACCACCACCGCAAATTACTTACTTCTTTCTCCTTAATTTCTCATTTATTTCAGCCGAAATTTTCTGGATGTTAAATTCCAACTCGATTGTTATTCCAACAAGCCCCAAATTTTGTTTTTAACTCAGAAATATTTAGCCAGAGGTTTTTGACCTCGTATTTTTAAATTTTTCGTTTGATTAACGGATGTCGTGCTCTTTTATAACCGCTTCCTCTTTTGAAGTGCTTTACAGTCGATTTTTAATAGATTTATTGTCGACAATACTTAGTCATACCTCTTCTTTGTATAATATACTAGTCTACTGGACCAAACTTTATTAAGGAGGAATGAGTGGCTTTAAATTCTCTTTCGAACTCGTTAATAAATTCTATCTCTTCGTTCGAGAAATTTCGACCACCATTTTCGCTAATTTCTCCACAGGCTTTGTTTATCTCTGACTCGGACACCACTTTACGAATTTGTATTATATTTTTAAAAATATTAATTTAAATTATATATCTCTTATCTTGCTTTTGTGCAGGTCGCTGGTGTCGACGCTGCTATTGCCGTTGCTGTAGATGCTGCTGTTGTCGTGTCTGCTGCTGTGTATGCTGCTGCTGTTGATGTTGCTACTTGTAGTTGTTGCTGTATATGTTTTTGTGTTAAAAATTGTTTTTGATGCACTAGTATTTGTTGTATTGCACTAAATTTTTACTCATCCCAAAACCGCAATAGATGATGCTAAGGCCTCAAGCACGCCTTACCACGATTTAAAAAAAAGCAACCTTTAGCTTTATTTTAAGACGATATAAGGTGCTTTAAATTAAAAAAATTTAAGGTGCAGGTTTATAGCTCTCTTATAGTCTCTTACCTCTGGTGGGGGAAAACTGCAGAGTGCCAAGAAGGACCAAAAATGAAAATAAACGACCAAATAATAAGACGTCTTCATATTCTGAGTTATAATTTCAAACTGTTTTTTTTCATGAAGCTACTTAGCAAGTAACATTGTGCGATTCGTATTCTAGTCTTATCAATGGCCTACGCAGAGACCGCATCTATTTGCCCTGAGCGGGAGAGCTATATTTTGACCCCGCGCAAGTCTTTTGTGCAGTGTGGGAGACATTTTAAGTCATAATAATTTGAAGTCACGTGTGGCCTGTTACATGTGCTAACTGTTCCCTTGCATATTTTGAGTATCAGATCGTAAATTATGGTTCTAGATTGATTGCAAAAGTGAGTTGCACAGAGCTCATAAAATCTAATTATTGTTATTATTATCTTATTTCTAAAAACCCACGGAGCGGCTTGTTTATTACTAACTTGGGAAAATATTCTTAAGTGTGATAAGGGAGATCACAACTACCCTGATACCACTCATAATAAAAGACATCCTGTGACCTCTCGCAGGAGGTCATATTACATGTTATGCATATAAATAATTTTGTTTGACTCAAGAGAAAACTGTGTTTAGCTTATACTTAAATTTATACGTGTTCATGTTTCAACAATAAAGCTTTCAAAATACGAACTTTCATTGCTTAGTTTTTTGGTCAAGCGTCTTACACGCTGAGCTACACTCAGTAGAATCCACAGCTGATAACGACGAAAAAATATTTTCTTGTTAAAAAATATATTTTTACCAAACCGTTTAAAATCGCAAACATCTTACAATGTATATGTAAAAAAATGGTTTTTATGTTTCTTTTAAGACAATATTTTAAAACAAAGTATAATACTTCTCATTTTATTTTTGCATTGTTAAACAATTTTTATGATTTTAAAACCCTAAGTTTGAAATTTGCAAAACTTAATATTTTTCTAAAGGGTTTTATTTTAGATGAAATTTTAAAACATTTGAAATAATCTGGTTTTCTAGTACGCTTAGAAAAAAATTCTTTAAAAAGACTGAACAAATGATGCTACTTAATTCTATTTAGGGACACAAAAACAATAACTAAATAAAGCTTAAAGAGGAAAGAAAGCAAACTTCGGCTAACCGAAGTTTATATACTTTACAACATATAAATTTAGAATTATATGAGTACCCATTAAAATCCATTAAAGCTATGATGATATTCACCCCAATTACTATGGCAGCGATATGAAACCGTTTTCTGATTTTATTGTAATAAAAATTAAAAGCGTAGCTCTAAAATTTTAAACTATTACTATGCAAATTAACAAATAGAGAATTAACATTTTTTTTTTTTTAATTTTTTGTTTATTCAGTTTGTTTCCACGGGAGCTATATGCCATAGTCGGCCGATTTTTATGAAATTAAGCCAATACCTCATCTTGTGGAACAAAAAATTAATAAACAAAAAATTTAAAATACACTTCCAGTGGGTATTGTAGTTTCAGTCAGAAATTTGCAACGCAGGGAAGGAGACATTTGCGACCTTATAAAGTATATATATTCTTGATCAGCATCACTAGGAGAGTCGATCTAGCCATGTTCGTCTGTCCGTCCCTCCATTTCTACGCAAACTAGTCTCTCAGTTTTAAAGTCATCTGCAAACTGTATCTGTATCTGTAAACTTTCCCAAAAATTTTCTTTCTATTGCAGTTAGTATATAATTCGTAACGAGCTGGATCGGACGACTATAGCATATAGCTCCCATAGGAACAATCGGAAAAATAAACAAAAAAATTATAACTTTGCTGTTTTTGAATTTTTTTGTAGTTCTTCGACACATAATAATGGTTAATTATTTCAAAATAACGGTTTAAATTTATTTAAAATCGGACGACTATTTAATAAAACTTCCATTGGAACAATCGCAAAAAAAATTAATAAAAAAAAATAAAATAACTTTGATGTTTTTTAATTTTTTTTAGTTCTTCGACATATAGTAATGGTTCGATATTTCAGAATTACGGTTTAAATTTCATCAAAATCGGACGACAAAAACAAGAAAAATATATAAAAAAAAATTTTTTTTTTAATGTAACTTTTATATTTTTGTAAGTTTTTATTAATAATTTTTGACTTATTGACAGTTCAGAATTACGCTTTTAATTTTATTAACATCGGAATACGATATCATATAGCTGCCATAGGAACTATCGAATAAGTAATCTGCAAACCATCATACATTTAATGTTTTTAAACATTGTATATATGTAAATTATAATTTTCAACAAAACTTTGTTTTTGCAAAAGCTGCAAGGGTATATGAACTTCGGCTTGCCGAAGTTTGTTTCCTTTCTTGATTTAAATTAATTTTTCCGATTGTTCATATGGGAGCTACATGTTATAGTTGTCCGATCAGGTTCGTTTCCGAAACTTCCGGAACGAAAATATTGATCGACGACTGTGAAGTCAAATTAACGGATGACACTGCAGCCTCTAGATCATTACTGGTGTAAGCCAACAAAATTGGCGGTGCGGAAACATTTCACACGTAGGGCCGACTTAGTCTTAATTTCTGCAACAATCTCAACATTCAACAACAAGGTTCGAAGGAAGGGTTTTCAGGCAGCTAAAAGGTAGTAAATTAAAGTAAAATCAAGATGTCCGTTCATATGGTTCTTAAAAAAGTTTATCTGACCCAGAGACATTTCCGTCAGGCCGTCGATAAAATCGTGCTGACTTTCGGCAAAAAGAAGAGTGGAGTCCATTGAAGAAATCAAAGACAAGTTCGGTATGTTGAAATATATTATTACAAGGAGGTCCTCATCGGCATTAGAAGAGAATAATTATTGAGTGTAAGAGGTAAATATGACTGTTGTTATATTTTAAGCTGCAACAAATTCAAATTAAAAATTAACTTATGCATAGAAACAGCGTTTTTCGGGGCATGAAGTTTCTCAGAGACGAAGATCCTCACATCGGCGGCAGTGGCTTCGGGATTAAATCTCGTCCCGAATATAGTTTTTTGAATTACCCCTCTCAGAGGTATACCAGAGACTTCCGAAGTCGCATCACTATTCCTTGGACGGATACTTCTTGGAACAACACTTAAAGGGCACCAGATGTAGAGCAGATGTAGGAGCAGAGTTGGTAGCAACAGAAGCCAATTTCTGCCGGTAGAACATTACCAAGTGATACCGCAGCCAATAAAGCATGAGAGGAATCAACAGAAGACTGCGGAAGGGACAGTGTTAAATAGATCTGCAAAAGGTCCATATTATTAGCGTTAGTTGGCGTCGAGATGGATGGTAAATCATTTGCAGGAAGTATAAGATTGTTATTTGGGATTTTTCTTTTCGGTGACTCGCTAAGAATCTAAAGACCAAAAAACTGAGATTCCACTGCCAGGAATTTGCCATTCATAGCGTTGAAGAGTTTACGAAATGTCCCAGTTTGCCTCTTGATCGTACGCATTTCATCCGTCATCTCGCGGCATGAAGTGCAGGACCAGTTAAAGCCAATTCTTTTTGAGATTAAATCCCTGTTGAAGCCAGCTCAAGCGCACTTAACATGCGAACGATTATCACATAACCAGAATATGAGGTAGGTTTAGCCTCTAAACGCCATGATACAACGCTTAAGCACGCACCCAAGCCCTGGAGAGTATGTTGGTGTTGTGGTCTCCAAATCCTTTAGAAGAGAACTTTCTGTTATTACCGGGGAAAAATACAATTTGACCTGTTTTAATTTTAAGGGTAAACTGAATTTTGACAAGAATCCGCACTATGGGTAGTTTGGAAGAACTTGGCAAATAAATCAGCAATTTAAATGTGTCAGTAGACGCCTCAGTTTAGTTTAATAGTACTAATGAAGGCCAGGCGGAGTTTCTTCGCTTGACATTTACAAAGTTATAAAATTGCTTCGGTTTTTTTGAAAATTCGGTTTACACCGGTTCAAATACAGAGAATTGCATTGACTGTTAAGAACATTAAAATCCGATTGAGCAACCACATATTTCAAAAAATCAGATGGCATGCCCGCCCTTTTGTACTTTTAGTAAGTCTTTATTTTTAAGTCTTTGAAGATCTTGTGTAAACCACGGAGATCTGTTAATTCTATGAGGAAGACTGTCAGGGACATTTAAAAACATGTTTAAAAGTCTGTAGAAAAATTCAGTGGATCTTTCCATATCCATTCAATTGTATAAGTTTGTCCAGTTGCATTTGGAAATCAAGTAGCTTAGCTTATTAATGTTGCATTTGCGGAACCATCGCGTTTTAGTTTGAGAAACTAAATGGAAATAGGTATTCCGTTTTGTGATGGTGTCGGTCCTCTAAGACAACTACAGCACGTATAATAAGTATAGGTTGTCTCGTCGTCATAAATTTGGTACCTCTACAATCATAACAACGAATGTGAGTGAGAGGTGCTCAGCCTAGTAAGTGCAAGCGAGTCAACAATTTAATGTGTGGATTAACTCTCAGATGGTGCGAGGGGCTTAAATTTGTTATTTTAAAATTAACATTAGCAAGACCTAAAAATATCAGATTCAACTATTTAATTTTGTCTATGAATTGGACAGACGGTTTCATGAGCCCTCCATAAAACACTTCGTCCACCCGTTGTCGGCCAACACTAGCCTGCAAAAAGTCATTTTGTATAAGGGTTAAAGTTTTTAAAAATTCGTCCGCACACAACCTTTTCCATTAACAAGCGAACACGCACTGAAGCAAAACCTAAACCTTTCGAAAGCTAACGAGACTACATTTAGTTATTGTATCTGGTGCAAGCGATGGTCATTTTGCTTAAGTCTCAGGGAGCGTCAGTAGCAGCAGCAGCGCGGAAAAAATGTCGAATAAAAGCCTCGAGCGTAAGCGAGAAAAGATGGGCAGCAGCGAAGGTGAGAGCGATAAGCTGTAAGCGATTAACAGCAGCAGAGCAGCTACCGTATAAACGTTAAAGCAGCAGTTAAAGCAGCAGCGGTGTGAAGAGCGGTCAGATGTAAACGTAGAACAGCAGCAGGGCAGAGAGCGTGTAAGCGTTGAAGAGCAGCAGCAGTGGTACAGACAGCGGTTAGATGTAGACGTTGAGAAAACTAGTGCAACAAATGCAGCTTCGTGTGAACGTACACGGTGAGCACAAAGAGCGCAATGTCACAAACAGTACCAAGCTTTCTGATTAGCGGTAAACGCTGACCAAGCCGAGAATTACAGAAAAATAGGCAACTGACAGCTTGTTTTAATATAAATATACAGTCATTAACTTTTAATTTTTCCAAATAGCTCGTATTTATGCAGGTTGCAAGGATACTGACAGACTGTAAGATAACTGAGCTAGGCAAAATACGCAAACTCCTGAAAAACACGGTGTGAAAGAGGTGCGTCGAAATACACGTCCGATTAGATGAATCTCTGCGATGAGTTTGATGCTGATCATGAACATATATACTTTATAGGGTCGGAAATGTCACCTTCACTGCGTTGCAAACTTCTGACTGAAATTAGAAATACCAACGCAAAAGAAATTATAATTTCATTCAGAAGTGTGCAACGCGGTAAAGGAGACATTTCCGACTCCATAAAGTATATACATTCTTGATCAGCATCACTAGAAGAGTCGAACTAGCCATGCCCGTCTGTCCGTCCGTACGTCCGTTTCTAAGCAAACTAGTCTCTTAGTTTTAAGGCAATCTGCATAAAAACTTTCCCTTCAGTTGTCTTCCTATTGCAGGGAAGTCGAATCGAGCCGGATCGGACGATTATTTCAAATAGATCCCATAAGAACAAACAGAAACATAAATGTTTTTTAATTTTTCTTTGTTTCAGAAAAAGTAATTGTTTAATATTTTAGAGTTACGGTTTTAATTTAATTAAAATCGGTCGACTATTACAAAAAGGTCCCATGGGAACATTCGAAATATTAAAACAAATTAAATAAAAAAAAATGTTTTTTTTTTAATTTCCTCAAAATTTTCTTTTGAACATTTATAATTAATATTATTATAACATATTATAATTATAACAACCTCTGCAAGAGTATTGAAGGACCGAGTACATTTAGAAAATTTATTGTTTGACAAAAGTAAGACGATTTGTTTTGTTTATGGAAGAAAACAGTATCAATTTTCGAATTGGCTAAAAACAAAATGAACAGAAATCCATTGTGGTACTGAATTCCCGAAAGATCTGGAACTCGTAAAAACCGGAACGGCCGTTTAAGCTTTAAGTATTTCATCTAAAACTCGTTAACTTACCTATGGTCCAAAGTTCGAAAGTGAGTTCATTAATCTTGTAAACACAGAGTTCACAATATTTAAGAACAATTTAAGGATATAGGGGTTGTTTTAATGTTTATAGATAAGATACAAAATCGTATCTTAATAATTGATGCTTTTTTACATAAACTTTAAAGCTAAGTAGGTTTCTCATTCAATGCATTTCCCGTTTTACGTTCCCAATAACTTTGCATTATAATATATGATGAGAACTTAACTCCTTTTTTTCTTATAAATTTTGTTTCACTCTTGGCCATAAATTTGAAAATACACAAAATAAAATTCACTTGTCCCAATTCGTTTGTAAATTTAAACTATTTTAAAATAGTGTATCTTATAATAAATACAGACGTAGTACACGTAATAGCCAGCAACTTTATTATTAAACGACTTTTCCTTATGTGCACTCAATTCGAAACTAAAAGAGCGTAGTAAACGGAGAAAACTAAAAATTTGGTGTTTGTGTTTCAGAGGCATATACTCTTTTAATCTCTTCCATTAAAAAATGGAAAAGAGGGAGGAAGTTTCAATTGTTCAACCAATTGAAAATTGATGATGATATTAATGAAAACAAATTTTTAAATATATCATTTTTTAAACTTGTCAAGATCTTACATCTGTTTGATAAGGGATTACACAATTTTGCTCTTATCTTAAGAGTGTTATTTCTGACTCTCTTTTTATAATAGGGTGGTTTTTGAATATACTTGTGCATAAGGGAATAAACAAAAATACATACTCATGATTTTTTCGTAAGTTGCCAGTTCGAAGTATTAAATTCAGAAATATATTTTAAAAAAGGCTAGAAGCTTTAATAACAGGGATTTATTTAAAAAAAACAGCTGATAGCTTTCAAGCTTGTTGATTGAAATGCCTACTTTAATTTCATATAATCGTAGAGAGACCAGTTTGCAGCTGTCGTATCAGGTGTGCAGGTAAAAAAGTAATACAAAACAATGTTTATAAATTCTTTAAAATTTTTAGATAGCAGTGCTTTTACATATAACTTACCAAAACGAGCTTTTTTTACAAATGTTGTTATATATTTTAGGAACATTTGTATGATTGCACATTGATTTAAATTAGGTCGATAAATCTTCGCAAAAATAAGAGTGATTGCAAATTTTCAATTTGTTTATATTTATTTAATATACTGTGGCTCTCTACAAGGGTATAACAATTTGAATGTAAAAATTGAGGAGCAAAAGTAAATTCTTGTTTTCGTTTTTTCGTCTTATTTAATTTGTGCTTTGACAGTACGGGTGCAATTTTATGCTTAACGCAAATTTTGTTGCATGCACCAATAACATACTGCATACGTAATATAATGGTTATAACATAACATACTGCATACGTAATATACGTAATATAATGGTTAGATTTTTGTTAATTGCTTTGTTCGGCGCAATGAATTTTTTATTATTATGTAACATTTTAATGTATTATTTGGAAGCCTAGGCCTCGTGAATTTTGGAATAATGTAAAAAATTTTTAGTACATATAATAATATATTATTAAGAATTTGTATGTTATTAAAATAAAATTAAAGCGAAGTTTAAAAAATTCGCCCTACAACATTTTAGTTTTTTTAATAAAAAAAAGATTTACAGTTTCAATGGTGTTTATTTGCTTTCTGAATGTTTGCGCACTTAGCGCTTGTATGTAAATCACTAGTTGTAGGGCGAGAGCGGGAGCCAATAAAGCTTTCGTCTGTTCGCTCTTGCGAATTCGCCCCGTCTCTCGCCACCGTAGCATAAGTTAGGTTCTAAGAGAAATTATTGAAATATAATTGTTAGTGATCCATCGAACATCATCGTAGCCACTCCCTTTCGTCGCGCTTTCGACATAGTTTCACAATTTGTCGCAAATTAAAATCGCCAGAACTACTGCGTTCACAAAGTTTTTCGCGTTGTTAATACAAAATAGTATTAAATTTTCATGGTGACCCCGACGTGATCAGCAGTAGAGTTCGCGAGTTTTAATTTTTTTGTCGGTGAAAACTATAAACAATACCAACAACAACCAATTTATTCGTGTCGGTTCGGCCAATAAATTAAATTAAATAATTTCGTCGCTGGAAATTTTCTGCCGTTCTTGAAGTTGCGCCTGACGTTTCGGCAATTTTAATTGCTCAATTTGCTGCTGCCGCCAAATGGAAGACAAAAGGAAGTTGCAATTATCAAGTCGGCCATCCAGGTATAGAGTGCCAAAAGTTGAAAGTTAATCTGTGGCGTTTTGTCAATTGTGTTTTGGCCCATCTTTCAACTTTTTGCATTCGTGTAAAAATCGGTAGATAGTGAGCATTCTAACCAAGAAATAAAAATTTGCATGTACTAACAACCAAAATTCTACAATAAACATAATATATTTCGAATTATATGTGAATCGCTTTGGCCAAAGAACAAGCAATAAAACACTCGTCGTCGACCCAATTAGTGCGAACTTAATTCCCCCAACTTTCGTCGTAGTGAGCACCAATTTAGGGTATAAATAAAAATAGCTGGAAAAAAGTGCAAATTGTGAAAATTGCATCTCTCAGAAAATTAGCGGCAATAACTTTCGCCGCAGTTTGTCCGAACATTTCCCGCTTTTTAGAATTTTCCCGCGCTTTTCCAATTTTTCCGCGCTTTTCATAATTTTGCGCGCATTTTGGCGTCAGGCTTATATATTCGTTGCCCTTAGTTATCGGTCAGTGTATCATTCTCCGTTAGCATCTGCATAGGAAGAGCCGCTAGCCGCGTACACATACACACGCACACCGACACCGCTGCCGCTATTTCGAGTTATCTTTTGTCGTTTTCGTTCTCGATCGCTGCAGCAGTGCAATTTTCGGTCTGCCTAAACGTTTGTTCGTTTTTTCGGTACGCTTGAGCTTGAGCGGTAGCTCCCCTACAGTGCGTGCGTGCGGCATATACTGTCGCAGGGTTTATATAAAAAAAAAATATAAAAACCCTATTTAGATTTTTCGCTGTAATTCTCTCGGCACTTAGCTCCCTTACACCGTGTGCGATCGGTATAGTACTCGTTGATTTTTTATTTTATTATTTAATAATAAAATTTTATTATTTATTTATTAAAAAATAATTTAATAAAAATAAATATTTAACACCTCTTCGATACCAACCAAATAAATACAAATAAACGCAATGGCAACTAAGGATATCGAAGAGCTTAAACATCAACGAGATGTCTGCATGAAAAGTATTAACCGAACTTATCGCCACTTAAAAGAAGCTAAATTATCTATAAATCCGGTCGAGCTTGAGTGTCGATTAGAGATTCTAAATACGCACATTGAAAATGCTTCACTTTTGCAAAACCAAATAGAAGTGAAAGATACAAAAGATGTATACCGCGAAGAGTTGGAAGAGAGGGCCGTAATGACAAAGTCATTGCTGATTTCACTTTTAAATAAGTCCAAACAAAATAATATCGAGAAATCCGCTCCGCCAGCAAATCGCCCGCCTCAATGCCGTCTGCCGAGCGTTGCTCTCCCAACTTTTAGCGGAAAACACTCCGAATTTAAAAATTTTATAAGCCTTTTCGAAACTTTCGTTGACAAAGATGACACTTTACACGATATTGAAAAATTCAATCATTTAATTTCGTGTTTAGCTGGAGACGCTTTAGGAACAGTTAGGGCCTTCCAAGTCACTGCGGAAAATTATCCCAAAGCCCTTGCTAGCCTGAAGCGGGTGTACGATAATGATTGTCTTATTTTTTTGACAACATATCGACACTTTTTAATTTGCAAAAAATTTCCCAGCCTTCAGCTACAGCCTTGAGAACCCTCATCGACACGGTCACAGCCTTGTATGACTCATTGCTGTCTATTGGGGATGATAGACGCATTACTAATGCCATTTTAATACATCTGGTAATGAGCAAGGTCGATGCAGGAACTAAAAGAAAATGGGAAGAACAGTTAGATTATACTTCGCTTCCACTTTGGAGCGAATGTGAGGCGGCCCTCAACAGGCGTTACCAACACATGGTAGCAGAAGAGGCTTCCAAGCCTAAAACTGTTCCGCAGGCCCAATCTAACCCTAAGAAGAATGGAAATAGGAGTTTTTCGTTTGTCGCTGCCAGGAACGACTCTGTTCAATGCATGTATTGCAACTCAGCTGAACATCAGATTGGAAACTGCGCTTCCTTCGCATCCCTGACAGTTCACAAAGTTCGATTTCGCTAAAAGAGCACCCTTATGCATTAACTGTTTAAGAAAAGGGTCACACTGTCAAAAAATGCAAAATCGAACAGGTGTAGAGTGTGCAATTCCTCACATCACACTTTGCTACATATATATGCCCCAAACACAAATCTCGCGTTGCCACCTCCTTCTCAGCCCACGCCTCATGCAGGAGTCTCCATCCACTTCGCATGTTTTGCATACGAATGCATCGGATCGAGTCATTCTTACAACTGCTGTTGTGAGCGTCCAAACAAAAAGCGGCGAGTTTGTATTAGCTCGAGCGTTGCTCGACTCTGGTTCACAATTAAACTTTGTAACCGACGAGCTCGCTCAGAGGCTCAAAATTACAAGAGAGGACGTGTAAATAAATAGAATTTTTTTTTTTTTTTTGATTTTTAAAATTTTTTTTTTTTTTTTTTATAAAAAAAGGAAAAAAAAGGGGGGGGGGGCTTAAAATTTTTTTTTAAAAAATTCTTTTTTTTTAAAACCCAAAAAATTTTTGAAAAATTTTTTTAATTTTTTTGGGAAAAAAAAGGGGCGATTCCCTTCCTAAAAATTTTCGGGGGGAAAGTTATAAGGAAATTCCTTAAAAAAAAAAAAACAATATTTTTAGGCAGGAGGAAGCGTTGGATATAACAAACCCGAAATTTGGGAGTGCCGCCAGCTAAAGTCCAAAGGAAATTGTCAAAAGACCCTTCGCTGAAGAAGATGTATATGGAATTCATGGAGGAATATGTTTCAGTGGGCCACATGTCTTCCACCAATGACAAAATTCCGAATACTCCGCACTATTTCATTCCGCACCAATGCGTTTTACGGCCACAAAGTACTTCAACTAAGTTGAGAGTAGTTTTCGATGCATCGAGCCGTACTTCTACGCAGGTAGCGTTGAATGACATCTTGATGGTAGGCCCAACTATTCAAGAGGAGCTGTACTCGACTCTGCTTCGGTTAGATTGCATAAGTTTGCCCTTGCGGCCGACGTCAAAAAGATGTATCGCCAAGTGATGGTGGACGAAGCTGATCGTAACTTCCAGCTCATAGTATGGAGACGAGATCCTTCTGAGTCCCTGAAAATCTTTAAGTTGAACACCGTTACATATGGAACTTCGCCAGCACCCTTTTTGGCGATTCGGTGTTTAATGCGGCTAGGAGAGATGGCGCAAGCAACTCATCCAAAAGCAGCAAAGGTTATTCAGAATGATTTTTATGTTGACGATTTGTTGACTGGCGCCGGATGCGTTGAGGACCTGCAAAGCCTTCGAGACGAAGTTTCTCAGGTTTTGCAAGAGGCAGGCTTTGAATTGGCAAAGTGGTTTTCAAACTGCCCAGAGTTATCCGCATCTGATAGTGCTGTAATGCCACTTATGGCAGACTCAGACGTAACCAAGACCCTTGGCGTGGTTTGGTTACCGGTTAAAGATTACTTTCAATTTCGGTTGGATGACTCTTTCCTGGATCTTCGCGCGACAAAACGAAATATTTTGTCGGTGACTGCTCGACTTTTCGACCCACTTGGCCTCTTGTGTCCTTTGGTCACAAAGGCAAAGATGTTGTTGCAGGAACTGTGGCTTCGAAAATTAGATTGGGACGAGTCGCTACCGATGCAGTTGCTCACGTCGTGGGAGACGTTTAAAGCGACGCTTCTGCAGCTGCCTAAAATTAAGGTATCGCGATTCGTCAACACAGATCCACAAGTCCCGATTCAAATACATGGTTTCGCTGACGCTTCCATGCGAGCGTATGGAGCGTGCATCTACGTTCGGACTCAAACTGCTGAAGGTTTGAAAGTGTCTTTACTGACCGCCAAATCGAAAGTAGCTCCCCTCAAGACTAAAACTTTGCCTCGCCTTGAGCTGTGTGCAGCTCACCTTTTAGCAGATCTCTATAATCGTGTCAGGTCATTGCTAAATTCTCCCATTGAGAATGTTTTCCTGTGGACAGACTCCGAGATCACTTTACACTGGATTAAAACCCATCCCTCGTCGTTGTCGGTTTTTGTTTCGAACCGGGTTGCAGAAATTCAGGAGTGGTCGGAGAAAGCAATTTGGAGACACGTTCCCACGAAAGTCAACCCAGCAGATATAGTGTCCCGAGGATGTGACGTAGAGGAGCTTACAACGTCCATTTGGTTCGGTGGGCCTTCGTTCTTGCTAGACTCAGAAAATAATTGGCCTGTAAATAAACATTTCGAACTGCCGGCTGATGTAATGGCGATGGAGCTACGCAAATCGGCAATAGCTCTCGTAGTCAGCCCAGAGCCAAATTATGTGCTTCAGAAAATAGAGTCCTTTTCGTCGCACCTGAAGCTTCTGAGAGTTTTCGTGTGGGTTTTTTGTTTTATTCAAAGGTGCAGAAAGGTGTCGAAGCCCTTTGGAAAAAGTATTTCGCCAAAAGAACTAGATTTTGATTTCGATAAAATTGTCGAAGTTGTCCAATTTCACGAGTTCAGGGACGACATAAGTAAAATTCGGAAGCATAAACCGGTAGCAACGAATATTCAAAAGTTAAACCCTTTTCTTCAGGAAAATAAATTGGATTGGTGCTCCTCGACATTGCTACGAGTTGGGGGTCGGTTATTGAATGCTCCTATCCCGTACGAAGCCAAATTCCCGTTGTTGCTGTCTAAAAGCTCACAGTTCGTCAGATCCTATGTGTCATACCTGCACGTTACGAACTGTCACGCTGGTCCACGAGCTCTCGTAAGTCGTCTGCGCGAGAAAATCTGGCTAGTTAATGCTCAAGAAGTCTGCCGACGAACAGTTCGGTCGTGCATGCGCTGCTTTCGCTGTAAGCCGCAACTTTTGACGCAAATTATGGGAAACTTGGCAGATAGACTTCGAGCTCTCCGCCCGTTCAATATTTGTGGCGTTGATTTTTGTGGTCCCTTCAGCACAACGTATCGTATCCGTGGTAAGCCACCGTACAAGTCGTACGTGGCCTTGTTCGTCTGTTTTGCGTCCAAAGCGGTCCACTTAGAATTAGTGTCTGACCTAACCACTGATGCGTTCTTGTTGGCATTTCAAAGGTTCGTGAGTCGTCGCGGGATTCCGGAGAGGGTGTGGTGCGACAACGCCACCAATTTCGTCGGCGCAGATCGCCACATGAGAGAGTTCCGAGCCCGTCTGGAGGAGCAGGGGGCGGTATCGAAACATTCGCATCAAAAAAAGGATGCGAGTTTGCGTTCATACCGCCCAGAGCACCGCACTTCGGCGGACTATGGGAGGCAGGTGTGAAGTCTGCAAAGCACCTGTTCCTTCGGACGGTAGGCCAAGACCTCTTGAGCGCGGAGGAGCTCGGAACTCTGCTCACCAGCGTGGAGGCCGTGCTCAACTCCAGGCCCCTCGGCGCTCTAAGCAGCGACCCGAACGACGGCGAGGCCCTGACCCCCGGGCACCTGCTCATCGGC
The DNA here is from genome assembly GCF_018152505.1 of Drosophila elegans. Classification (NCBI taxonomy): domain Eukaryota; kingdom Metazoa; phylum Arthropoda; class Insecta; order Diptera; family Drosophilidae; genus Drosophila; species Drosophila elegans. The sequence goes on along the minus strand of NW_024545763.1, from coordinate 139,055 downwards.
GGCCCTCTTCTGGCCCCACCATCAGCGGCGCTCCCGGACCAGATCAGCCTGACCTGCTTGCGACGATGGCGAGGTGTCTCGTCTCTCAGGCACAGGTTTTGGCAGCGATGGTCCCGGGAGTACATCTCCAGCCTCCAACAGCGGTCCAAGTGGCACCAGGGGGAGCCCAACCTCGTCGTGGGAGCGCTCGTCGTCGTCGCAGAAGACAATCTTCCGCCCCAGCAGTGGAGGATCGGACGAGTGGTAGCGGTGCACGCCGGCGCCGATAGCAAGGTTCGCGTGGCGGACGTCAGGACGCAGGACGGCGAATATCGGCGAGCTGTTCACCGACTGGCCCTGTTGCCCGTTCTGGGCTGAAGGACGTCGTCCCTTCAGAGGGGGCGGTGTTTGCGCACTCAGCGCTTGTATGTAAATCACTAGTTGTAGGGCGAGAGCGGGAGCCAATAAAGCTTTCGTCTGTTCGCTCTTGCGAATTCGCCCCGTCTCTTGCCACCGTAGCATAAGTTAGGTTCTAAGAGAAATTATTGAAATATAATTGTTAGTGATCCATCGAACATCATCGTAGCCACTCCCTTTCGTCGCGCTTTCGACATAGTTTCACAATTTGTCGCAAATTAAAATCGCCAGAACTACTGCGTTCACAAAGTTTTTCGCGTTGTTAATACAAAATAGTATTAAATTTTCACTGAACTTCAGGCCATGACTTCAATAATATTTATCTAACGATTTTAATATGCATTAACTGAATAATAAACCCGAGAGGACTAGCAAGTTTCGTCTATTTGTATGTGTATATTTTTTAACTTTCAAACGTATCTGTGTGCCGATCCAGAAGCTTGCTATTATCAGCTGTATACTTTTTAATTTTGCGACATATATTAACAAAAAAGAAAGCAAACATCGGCAAGCCGAAGTTCATATACCCTTGCAGCTATGACAAGAATTAAATACTCTTGAAAACATTTAAATTATGATTTACTTGCGTATATGTTGAAAAACATTGAAGCTATGATGATTTGCAGCTCAATTATTAGATAGTTATTTTATACATTTGTGATAAAGTCGTCCGATTTTGATGAAATTTAAACCGTAATTCTAAAATATTTAACCATTATTATATGTCGAAGAACTAAAAAAAAATTTAAAAAGCAGCACAGTTATAATTTTTTTGTAATTTTTTTTCCGATTGTTCCTATGAGAGCTATATGATATAGTCGTCCGATTTTGATGAAATTTAAAACGTAGCTTTAAATTATTTAACCATTACTATATGTCGAAGAACTAAAAAATATTAAAAAACAGCAAAATTATAATTATTTTTTTTATTTTCTTGTTCCTATGGGAGCTATATGCTTTAGTAGTCCGATTTTGATGAAATTTAAACTGTAATTCTGAAATATTTAACCATTACTATATGTCAAAAACCTAAAAATAAAATTAAGAAACAGCAAAGTTATAATTTTTTTTCATTTTTTTGTCGATCGTTCCTATAGGAGCTATATGCTATAGTCGTCCGGCTCGTTCCGACTTATATACTACCTGCAATAGAAAGACAAATTTTTGGGTAAGTTTCATTCAGATAGCTTTAAAACTGAGAGACTAGTTTGCGTAGAAACGGACGAACAGACGGACGGACAGACAGACATGGCTAGATCGACACTCTCAGTGATGCTGATCAAGAATATATATACTTTATAGGTTCGGAAATATCTCCTTCACTGCGTTGCTAACTTCTGACTGAAATTAAAATACCCTCTGCAAGGGTATAAAAATTTTCCCTTTAACGTTTGAAAAGCTAAGTGCATTGTTGTAACTCTTTTATGGCCAACTACCGACTACCAAGCTTCTTCGCCATGGACAGAAACATGTGGTAATCCATTGGTTCGAGGTCCGTACTATACGGGGGATGCAAAAGAACTCCCCACCCGAGCTCCAGAAGCTTCTGGCGCGTCACCAAAGATGTGTGTGGCGTGGCGTTGTCCTGATGGAAGACAATTCATCCACTGTTGATCAAAGATGGCCTCTTCTGCATGAGTGCATCCTTCAAGCGGTCCAGTTGTTGGCAGTAGCGTTTGGCCATAGGGTAGTAGCTCACAGTGCATGATACCCTGCCAATAAAACCAAACACAGAGCAGAACCTTCCTGGCCGTCAATCCGGTCTAGGCCACCGTATGGGCCGCTTCACCGCGCTTTGACCTCGAACGTTGGCGCACGAACTCAACATCGCCAGTCACCATCCGCTTCAGAAACGGGTTGATTTTGTTACGATGGCCACCTCTTGGCCGATGATACGAGCAATTCAGGGACTTGTCGCCAATATTGACGACCGTGGCGCATCTTCGACCACCTCTACACCAGAACGAAAACGTTGAAACCATCGTTGTGCGATGGAAATGGAAACTGTATGGGTCCGTAAATTGCAAAAATTTAAATGGCGGTTTGAGATGCATTTTTGCCTTTGTCGTAGTAGTACTGTAAAATATACAAGATTTTCTCCTAAATTTGCTCCACGTTTGCGACTCTATAACTCACGAAACAACAAACTCAACTCGTCAAGCGCGTGTGTTAGCGCGACCTTTCCAACAAACTATAGAAATACCCGATGCGATAAATACCACAAGAACTACGCGACTGCAACGACACCCTTATGCTTTGCAAATTCTTGGTATGCTTTCGAATTCTTTTAGCTTTAACAATAAAACTGATTATCAGCTGAATTATTCGATCGTTCCCATGACAGCTATATGATATCGTTTTCCGATTTGAAAAAATTCAAACTAAGTATTGCCACTAGAAAACAATCGAAATTTAGGTGGCGCCATCTGTCGAACTGCACAGACATCACTAGAAGCTAAGTGCGTGCAGAGACACTTGCCAAAGCGCCCGATTATCATATTAATTGCCTTCCATGTAACGCATTACAACGCACTTTTAATTTCATTTTCCTGTTTTTTTCTTCAAAAAAAAAAAAACATTTTTGACCAATAAGTTATTGCGCAATAAAAAATCGGTAGAGTCACTCTTCAAAAAGCGTCGAAGGAATGGAAAGATGTCAATCATCTTCTCTGTCACCTTTAATTATCTTATTTTGTTTCTTACTCGCACTTTTGGCGCGCTCCCTACTTCTACACCTTTTCAATAGTGTATTTTAATTTTGTGGGGACGTTGTAAAAATTACACTACTTTTACAACGTTCCCACAAAATTACAATAAGAACAACTATATTTATTTCCAAATATTTATCAATGCTCTTAAATTCTACGGCGTACAAGTGTCGGTGCGCCACCAAAAACTTTTCGGTATAACTCCGTAGGGGTCCGGCAGAACACAAAGAATAGAGATGAAGAGAGAATGGGGGAATGACGAATTATGCGTTTGCTAGCGTCGAAGTGAAGTTAAATACAAATACAAATAGCACAACAGTTTTTGTAAATGAACATGATTATGGAGATGTGAGGGACGGCACATTAGGTAAGCTTGCTAGGCACATTTGAGATCCTTGAGATCCAATTCGTTACTGATAAGACCGAGGCAGGACAACAACAATTCCATTGTTTTTTTTTATGGCTATGCTAAATGAAAATTGTTTTTGTCTTTACCTCGGCTCTACACAGAATTCTATACTCGTATTCGTGATCTTCTTTAAATGTGTTGGTAAATGCACTGCCCTTAAGTCAGTTTTGAGTAACCCTGCATTAGAAAATAAGAGAGAGAAGCATATGCAAATGTCTTTTTTTCCTTACTTGCACTTTGTTGTTCGCTGCAGTTGACGCTGGCGACGACGCCAGAGTATTTTCTGCTCAAATCGCAGGCAGCGGCGTCGACTGCGGAAAGTTCTTCATCTGAATTGTTTCATCCATGATAGCCAGAACTGCAGGGTATCTATCGGTAGACAAAATCTAGCTATTATTTTAGAAGTTATAAAAGGGCCTTACCGGTGTAACTTTTTTTAAATCAATTTTTTTTTGTTTTCCAAATCGATAGTTTACAAATTCATTTATCTCGGACCGATATTTTTAAAAACTGTCCATAGAGATATGAGTGTGGACTATCTGCCCCACGCCGAGAGTCAAGTCCGCAGAAGAATTTGGTTGGACGAGCACATACATCTTCTGAGCTAGCCGAACTACATTCGTGTCGAGCAGATTTAAATAAAATCAGTTCGTTACATCCTGACGAAGGACTATAGGCCGATTAGCCTTGTCTCCTTCATTATGAAAACACTAGAGAGAATAATGGATATTCAAATCCGAGAAAACACGGACCAGCAGAATCTTTCAGACGTACATCACGTATACCGAAAGGGCTGTACGTCATATAGAAAAGTCGCTACTTTTGTGGCACTTACCACATACGCTTTGTGAAGAGAGGCACACCTCCTCCTACCGCCGCTGCTCTGGTTAATCAAGATAAACAACATATTAAGAGGACTCAATAGCGGAGGATTAAAAGTGGTAGCCTACACAGATGACATGGGCGAAAACCTGCGGACTAGGTATAAACTCCAATAAAGCTCTACACGCAAAGAACAAAGATTCCGGAATACAGCATACACAAAATAGATGAAATCGAACTGGAGTTATCCGAGAAAGCTAAATATCTATGAATGGTAATAGACCCGAATCTTTCATGGAAGCAGAACATTACGGAACGGGTTAAAAATCAAGCACAGCATTCTACTCGTTTAGGAAAATGTTGGGAACAAACTGCGGTATACACCCAGGGATAATTCTAAGGCTCTACACATCAGTTCTAAGACCAATTCTAACATATTGGGCCCTAGTATCGTGCCAGCTCTGACTACTGTCTACAAAGTTACAAAACTAACAAGCCTGCGCAAAATCTACTGGGGCGTTAGGATCATGCCCAGTGGCCGCACTGAACACAAAACTGGACTGGAGTCCCGAATACCTGTACATAAGGGACACGGCAGCACAAAGGGCGGTCAAACTAAAAACGAGTAACAACTGGAAGATTTACCACACGGGACAATGCCGAGTCCTAGAGGAGGAGGATGCCCTAGCAAAGAGCAAAACGGACTACATGACAACGACGTTAAGATTTGGAAACGAGTTCACAACGACATTCCCAACAAGAGAAAACCTGAGAGAAGATTGGAAGGGAGAAAGGGAGACCGGACGAGATGAGGTGTCACTCTACACAGAAGACTTTGGTGTAGGGGCTGGAATTTTCGTTGAAAGCTGGTGGATAGAATCGAAATTTCTCTTCCCAGAATCAACGATCGTTTTTCATGCTGAGGTACTCGCTATATTGGAAGCTGTTAAGCTTTCGATACAGCAGTGCCTTTGGAATACCAAAGTAAGGATATCGGATAGCCAAGCGGCTTTCTAATCTCTCTCAGCAGTAAGGACTTACTCGGTTCTAGTAGCCGACTGCAAGTCGTTCCTTAATATACTTGCAACAAATAACCATGTACAGATAAGATGGGTGCCAGGATAACACGAACAATTCAGTAATACCAGTTTGCCTGAACATAGTTCAGTTAAGGGATCATGTTCATTTTAAAACACAAGCCAACAGGAGATGGTCGGAAAATCAAGATCATAGGAGATCAAAGCTTTGCTGGCTATCTTTCGAAAGCAAAAGGACACGAAAACTGATAGTCAAACCAAAAGGGATATCAGCAGCATACTGCAGTCATTTCCGGCCATTGAGCTTTCGGCATGCAAGCCAGGAAGATGGGAACGTCGTATAAAACGAGCTGCAGAAGCTGCAAATAAACGGACACACAAGAGACACCTGTGCACATGCTTTGTTATTGCATAGCAATAGGCTCGTATCCAGGTAGATTCCTTGATGGATATAAGAAAGCAGAAGATATCTGCAATCTTAGGATTCCTAAATGAGGCAGGGTGGTACTAAAGGAAACGCAGTTAAAACTGTTTAGGAGGGTACGAATCAAAACGCAGTCTTATTAGGAGGTTTTTAGGAAGAACCTTATCACATATTCCTAGATACCTTGTTGCCATAAACACAAATACAGCTATGTACCTGTTGCAACACCATGTGGCAAACAGACGACAACAACACTAAATATAATTAAAACTTCTTGTTTTCCAGGTATAGTTTAATTTGGCCAAGGACAATAACCAATTATTATATAGTTGACAAAATACGAAACCAAATTTAATAAATTGTGTTGTCGTGCCGCCAATCTCACATATACTGCATTTCTGTTGATGGGCGACGCCATCTCATAATTCATTGCTTAAGAAATATCGATAGTGCGCCAATAAGTTGGAGATGAGGCATTTCAAAGAAATTTAAATCCTAACGAACCAGCAACATCCAATCCACCGTAAAACGACTATGGGGTTTTACCTAGCACATCCAATACTGCTAGCTTTGATACTGGACGCTTAAGAATCCCAGAAGATGTCTCGACTTCTGCCAATTGAATGTGACCATCCTAAGTCGGAATCGTGCTTATTATGATTCCTCTTTTCCAACTTCCTCTGGACTGATTATCCTCGCAAATGATAACAATATCGCCAACGGCGTTCGGCTTGTTTCTGGAATGCCATTTCGTCTGCCTAGTCAAGGTCAGCAGATATTTTTTAATCCATCGACTCAAAAAGTGGTCCTCTAAATGTTGCGCAATTCGGTATTGTTTACGATGACAGAAGTTGTTAACATCTCCTGGAGTTTGAGTTGAATTGGTTGCTCCGGATCATCTATGTTATAGGAACACCTCTTCTATTAACGAAGTTCCGTATACATAAACCGGCAGTCAGTTTAAAATGCATGGTTCTGATTGTCAGAAACGTAAAGAGTGCAACCCATATTTTTCTTGCCGCCTTCCGATGGTAACCATAACGGGACCAAAGTAGTCTAGTCCTTCAAATGAGAAGGGCTGTTGAAACGGTGTCAATCTCTCTTTTGGCAATTGACCCATTAAAGGAGTGATTGGCTTGGCACTACGATTCTTACAATACTGACAATTGGACTTTGCTGGAACGACCGCTTTTCGCAGGTCTCATCATTTTGATGATGGTAAGTCTCATGATACCATTTCACAATTAGTTCAGTGAAGCTATGTCGAGAAGGCAATATTATTGGCTGTCGTTTAGTTACTAGAATGTTAGTGGCGTAGACCAATCTTCCCGCATCTACTAAAACGCCACAAGCTTTCAGCTTTGGAGATAGGGTGTAAATGGAACTACCCTTAGTCACAGATGCTGAAGTTTGTACCTCTGCCACCTCTTCTGCGAATCCTTGATTTCGCACTAATTTGCACAACTTAACTTCAGCAAGGAATAACTTATCTGCTGATAATTCTCTCTTTCTCTTTACCTTGAATCTGATTCTGACAATTTTTTACGAATCTCAAAGACCATCCCATCATGCGCTTTAATCGAAGATAGTTCGAGAATCGGCTCATATCAAAAAACTGAGTGGTATGAACGTTCATGGTAGTTTTACGCCTTTCAATGCTGTCATCTGATGAAAAAGTGAAGTCTATTTTAGGCCAAGAATCTTCTTAAGAAAGCAAGAACTATGCACTGCCTATCCATTTTCTATCAACAACGTACTTTGGTCATTATCTGTTGTGTTCAAATGCGTTGGAACCCAGCACCAGTCACTTTCTGATGTCGTTTCCAAAATCTCGCTTACCCGATGGGTAAGGCTTAAGCTGTCGGTAATCTGATCGAATCCATATAATGACTGTTCTAGACTCTGACTAAAGCGATGTCCTTTTAACGTTTACATCATGACTTTCTAAAATAGTTTTCATTCGGCGTGTACCCAACACCGCTGCTTGCATCTCAAGTCTGGGAATGGTTAACAATTTTAACGGTGCGCACCTGGTCTTTCCGGCAATAAATGCCTTCACCACAAGATAGACGCCATTATGCCACAGCTGCAAAGGACTGTTCGCAACAGTCCTGCAAAGGACTGTTCAACAGTTACTGTGTCTGTTTTTGTGACTTCTTCAGCATGTGCTCGATTACTTTGTTGTAGATTTGGTCGATCTGTGGTCTTTTTGGTCGATTTATCGCTTGACTGCTATTTGCATCAAATTCTTGGTCAACTCGTTCAAATTCGTCACATACCAAGATTCGTGTGAGTTCGTCGATTTTTGCCTGTTTGTTAACGTTGGCTAAAATATTGTTCGTGCGTTAACCCAAAGTATATTTAGATGAACTCTTAGTCCGTGTCGTCGTATCTTCCTTCTTTTCAATCTTGAGGCTTCACGTGCTTCCATAAAGTGGCCTTTCTCAGGTTTTCAGCCTTTTTCGTTGTCTTCTTCTCTCTTGACCGTGTTGCGTAGCGCTCTTTCGCGGTGCCGTTGCGTAAAAACCTTATGTTTTTCTCGACGGTATTGCGTCAACCATTTTGGCGTTGGCAATGCGTATAGTCTTGCACTTTTCTTTGTATTCGTTCATTCCATTATATTTTCTAAAACCAAATTTACCTTTTTATGTCATTTAAATTAGTAATTCTGACCTGTCAAAAATTCATATGCTCTGGCTCAGGATGGTTTTATAGCATTTATAATAAACTTATTTGGCATACGTCTGTCCTCTTCAGGTCTAATGATGTTTTTAGATGCACCCGGATAAACGCCTTGTTTTTTTTCTGAACGACAGCGAAATGCTGATTAGGTTTAGGAAGGACTTGCTCCTGCTGACGATCTGGCGCCCTTGGATTTATTCTATGATCCTTAATCTCCTAAACTTTCGTAAAATATACATTTCGTGATTTATTTCAACTTCTTCGGCTAAGGCCGATGGGTCATCTTTTGATTTTGCCGAGAAAATAACACCCATGAGGCTGCACTTTAGACCAGAAATGATCGCCCGCAAAGCGGTTTCCAAGCGACGATAGCACAGCAGCGGCGGGGCTCTTAACTATTAACGATAACCGGTTGGTTGTGGTGGGAGCTGCCATCACGTGTCGCCGCAAATTCGGGTAGGATTTGGACGGCGTCTAAGGGCTCTATACATTGGATATTGTTACTTATTTCTGTATCCTTATTTGTTTTTGTTTAAAATCTTTGTTCTTGCTCTTTCCTCTGGCTTTGGGATTTTTTTGTAAGGCCGTTGGTGACGGCAGCCTTTATTATAATCCCAAACTTTTCGGGGTCTTAACCTTTTGCTATGATATATCTTTTATTTTTTTTTTTTTAATAAATTTCCTTTGGATTTGCGGAAGGTAATATTTTTTTCTTTAAAAATATAAATATATTATATTTTTATTTTCAAAACAAAGTGAGCATTAAGGTTATAAAATGAGAAATTATATCTGCACGATGTGTTCATACAATTTAATTCCCTCTGGTTGCATCTCATCCCTTTGCATATGCAACCTGAGTTGGGGTATACAGCAGTTGCAATGTTTGCACCGGTTTCATGTGCTCACCTCGCTTGGAAAATCTTGTAAAAGGGAGTTCTTAAACTGTTAGTCAACTCGTTCAAATTCGTCGCATACCAAGTGAGTTCGTCGATTTTTGCCTGTTTGTTAACGTTGGCTAAAATATTGTTCGTGCGTTAACCCAAAGTATATTTAGATGAACTCCTAGTCCGTGTCGTAGTATCTTCCTTCTTTTCAATCTTGAGGCTTCACGTGCTTCCATAAAGTGGCCTTTCCCAGGTTTTCAGCCTTTTTCGTTGTCTTCTTCTCTCTTGACCGTGTTGCGTAGCGCTCTTTCGCGGTGCGTAAAAAACCTTATGTTTTTCTCGACGGTTTTGCTCAACCATTTTGGCGTTGGCAATGCGTCTAGTATTGCACTTTTCTTTGCATTCGTTCATTCCATTATATTTTCTAAAACTAAATTTACCTTTTTATGTCATTTAAATTAGTAATTCTGACCTGTCAAAAATTCATATGCTCTGGCTTAGGATCGTTTTATAGCATTTATAATAAACTTATTTGGCATTCGGCTGTCCTCTTCAGGTCTAATGATGTTTTTAGATGCACCCGGGCGTCAAGATAAACGCCATGTTTTTTTTCTGAACGACAGCGAAATGCTGATTAGGCTTAGGAAGGACTTGCTCCTGCTGACAATCTGGCGCCCTTGGATTTATTCTGTGATCCTTAATCTCCTGGCCTTTCGTAAAATATACATTTCGTGATTTATTTCAACTTCTTCGGTTAAGGCCGATGGGTCATCTTTTGACTTTGCCGAGAAAATAACACCCATGAGGCTGCACTTTAGACCAGAAATGATCGCCCGCAAAGCGGTTCCCAAGCGACGATAGCACAGCAGCGGCGGGGCTCTTAACTATTAACGATAACCGGTTGGTTGTGGTGGGAGCTGCCATCATATGTCGCCGCAAATTCGGGTAGGATTTGGACGGCGTTTAAGGGCTCTATACATTGGATATTGTTACTTATTTCTGTATCCTTATTTGTTTTTGTTTAAAATCTTTGTTCTTGCTCTTTCCTCTGGCTTTGGGATTTTTTTGTAAGGCCGTTGGTGACGGCAGCCTTTATTATAATCCCAAGCTTTTCGGGGTCTTAACCTTTTGCTAAGATATATCTTTTATTTTTTAAATAAATTTCCTTTGGATTTGCGGAAGGTAATATTTTTATAATATATTTATATTTTTATTTTCAAAACGAAGTGCGCATTACGGTTATAAAATGTTTGAATAAGAAATTATATCTGCACGATGTGTTCTTACAATTTAATTCCCAAAAACATCCCGCAAAACCGTTTAGGTTTTATCGTTGAGCGCCAATTAGTTATGCCAAGCTTTCTCTAAGAAGTTATCTTGCATATCTGTGAATAATATTTAATTACCAGTCTATCACAATTTACTAAGTACAGGTACAGCCGCCGTGTGGCAGCCGTTCGTTAGTGTGTACTACACTTTTGTGAGGTAACAACGAAACTGATGATCTCTGTAATCTGCCGCACTATCACTCCGCGGTAGGGACCAAGGGAGGGGGAGGGGTCATCTTCGAAGGGGTAACTGCCCCTTTTTACTAAAAGTCTTGTGACTGAGTAGAGTGAGAAATAATTAAAATGAACGACTAAGGCCGAAATTACAATAAGAGAGCAACATTGGTTGGGGTGTCAAAGGGGCCACTCAAATCAGCTGTGTTCTCCGGCTATCCACAAGTGTCCGATCAGCGATTAGCCCGGCGTTCAGCTTTGGACATTCGGTCCTCGACTCTCCGGTTGACTTAAATTTACTAGAAAACTCAGGTAAATTGAAACCTTAAACAAACCTTAAACCTTACAAAAAAAAGTGATCTTAGGTCTTTAATAATGACAGGAAAAGTGCGTTCAGTAAACTTTGACTTATTCATTTTCACGTGGTTCGAATGGTATTTAAGGCTCCCTGTTCCAGTTTTCACTTTATAAAAAGCACGGTATCTTTGGATTCTCTGTCAATTTTATGTTACCTTCCAAAAAACATGACGGAAATTTTTTGCCAAGCTTTTCGTTTTACAGTTTTCATTCTAAGAAACCCACACGGAAATTAGTTAATTTAAATAATTAGTTGAAATTGTTTTGCTTGCTCTAACTGAAGTACCCAAAGCTTAAATTTGCCAAATAGATTTTCCGGTAACATGTCATTCCAGTGTATCCCAGATCTCCAAACATCTTGGGTCAAGATTTTGCCGTGTATCATTGGTCTGCTAACATTCCAAAGGAATCATAAACGGACATAACTAGACTTAGCAGTTGGCGTTTAGTAGGGCACTTCATTCCACAAATGATTTCCTTATCGACACGGTTAAGCTTGTGATCGAATACAAACTTATCAGACTGACTATCCCAACACATTCCTAAAATCTTATCCGTTGATTCGCTGTTAATTCGAACCGTTGGTTCCACCAAATCAGTGTTCCTTGAGACATTAAGCGATTGTTGTATACGTTTGGAATTGGAAAAAAAAGCCTCTGAGCTCAAACTTTCCCAAATTATGGACCCGTTTAACTTTCTGACTGATCTGAAATGCTTCCTCTTCAGATTTGAAACTGGCTTCGAAGTCGTCCACATAATGCTTTGTTTAAATGGCATCGATTACCTCTTCCCTGTAACTTTCGGCATTTTGTGCGTTAATGTTGCGACTTGCGACTTGGCCTTGCCTGAATTTAAAAAGAATCCTCGTCAATTTTGGGTTTTCATCAAATCTCTTTAAAAGCATGGACTTAGGAGAAATACCGTTGATCGTAGCCGCGTCAAATACCAATCTCATCTTTTTGGGCTTGTTTTTGCTAACGACGCCGAAGTTCGTGGTCCAATAAGAGCGGCTTCACGATCAGACATTTTTACCGCGTATTCTTTATGTATGAAATAATGGCTTTATCATATCCCGGCATTTCCCGAGTCCGTGCATTTTTTTCTACGCCCTGTAGCCTCTTAAAAGCCATTTCGTAGATGTCCGGGAATTTAATCACATCTTCTTTCCAAAGAAGACCAGTATCTTAGCATCCATCTAGTCTTTTGTATTCTTTGATATATCCCTGGCTCTAGATATACTTGCAGATTCGTAAGGCTTAAGTGGAATCCTTACACCAAAATTTTCTGTAGTGAAGTAATCTGATATCATGTCATGTATTTGCTGTTCAGGCTTGTTTTCTTTGGAACAGGCGTGTAGGACTACAGACAATCGCGACGATCCTTTGTATGGGTCATCGGTGGAATCAGAAATAAGCCAGCCTAATAGTGTTTTAGCTGCAACTTTGTACCTAACCATACATTATTAATGTTTGCTATTACGTGACAGTTATTAATTCAAACTAAAATCAAAGGATCTGCATCTGTATATCCGTTTATTGAGAGATTTCTTAGCAGAGCATACTTTTTCGTGAGCTTCTCGACATCTACCGATTTCAAAGGTAGATCCAAAGTGGGAACTGTGTTTCCATAGATACGCAGCCATTTCTTATCAGCTCCAGGTGATCTTATGCGAAGATTGCTTTCCATGGACAAAAATTCTTTAGCATGGTTTTCTATCCAGTTCAAAGTCAATTTTCTCTTTGTTTCAAGTATACCCAGACGTTCTGCTAATTTCTCGTTTATTAATGAAGCAGACGAACCTTCGTCTAAGAACACGTAAGTCTGTATGATCTTATTGTTTGGCACCATAATCTCAACTGCCAATACCTTAAAAAATAATTGTCGAGAAGCTGGCTTGATCGTGTTAATCGTAGCTTTTTTTGGTTCAATGTTCTCTTTCTTTTGAGAATCGTTTGAATGTAAAGAAGTATTGTGGCTTTTCTTGCATTCATTTTTCTTACACTCTCGTTTGTACTTACAAGCTTGCAAAGTGTATCCGCGTCGAAGACAACCAAAACAGAGGCGAAGAGTTTTTATAATTTTGCATTTTTCGGCTATATCAGCCATTTAATATATATCACAGTTATATATATAATATTCGCTCCTGACATTGATAATATTCCTTTTTGCTTCCTTTAGGTGCATTACTCGAAGAATGTAAAATAGAGCCTTTGTCATACTTCGTCTGTTTAATATTAACTGGGGCTGCAATTGTTGCCCTTGCAATGCTTCTTGCCATAGTGCTCAGCCAATTGCTGAAGTGGTCTAAATTAGGATATGGCTGAATTGGCGATAAATATTCAATCCATTGAACTCGCTTATTGAGTGGCATCTTACCTTCTAAGCTCTCTATCAGAAAAGGATTCTGTAAATGCTGAGTTGCATTTGCTGATTTCAAAAATATAACCAAGTTGTCTATCTTAGAAGCGAATACGACCAACTTTTCTAAATTATTTTCTGTAACCGGGGCTATTTGGTTAACCATGTTCATTTGACTATTTATTAATATTTCTGGCCTTCCATAAGTAAACTGAAGTCTTTCCAATGTATACAACATCTAGTCACTCCTATTAAATTTTTTTTGCAACCTCAAAAGGTTTTCCAAGTTGGTATAAGTAAAAGAAAGATAATTTTTAACAATTTGCCTATGAATAGCACGCCACTTGAGTACGTTGATACAGCTGTAAACTTAGGTTTTACATTCAACAGAACTCTTACCTGTAATGATCATATTAAAAAGTCTGTAGGGAAAACATATGGCATAATAAGGACATTATCCGTAACTAAAAATTGCCTGCCCACCCATATACGTTTACTAATAGCTAAAACCTGCATTGTTCCAGTGCTATTTTATGGAGTAGAAGTTTTTTCAAACTGTGACACTACCAGTAAGAAAAAAATTAAAGTTCTATTCAATTGCATAGCCAGGTATATATTCAACCAACCACATACAGATCACGTATCCGAATTTTCGCTGAAAATATTCGATATCTCGCTAAATGAATGGATAAAGATGCGGAACTTAATTTTTCTGCAAAAAATTATTTTCCAAAAAGAACCTTCGTATCTTTTCGAAAAACTTCAATTTACATCCTCTAAAAGAGCAAACAATCGTACTTGCATGAGACCTAGATCATTGACACCCGAAAGACAATTTTTAATTAATGCTATTCGATCATGGAATCAGCTCCCAAACCATCTTAAAAATATTAGCAGTGCCACGCAATTCAAGACAAAATTATTCACACACCTTAAAAACACTAGTACGTAAATTAAAGTAAAAATAGAAGGCGTCTTTCCGCTTCTTTGTAAGGTTTCTGTTGTTGGTTCGTTAGAATTCAAATTTGTTACCATGCCTCATCTCCAACTTATTAGTCCACTATCGATATTTCTTAAGCAATGAATCACTAGATCGCGTCGCCCATCACAAGAAAACAATATATGTGAGATTGGCGGCACGACAACACAATTTAATAAATATTTTATTTTTGTATTCTATATGAAAATTGCTTATTGTCCATCGCCAAATTAAAACTTAATCTGGAAAGCAAAGAAGTTGTGATTCTGGTGTGGCAACATCTTTATTAAATTTGTAATAGCTGGTCGTCAAAGTGTGCAGAAATTTCTGGAAAAAAGTTGTGAAATTCATTATTGTATACACATGAATTTGCGCAGTAACAAATAGTTGGGATTCGAATTGAGCGAAATGGCTGGAACATCTACTCCGACGCCTAAGAGTCAACAATATCAGAAGCAGAAATGGATTCCGACAAGGATAAAACAATCATGGATTTAAAAGAGAAGGTCCCCGAAAATTATATCTTTCGGATATGATGGACATGATGAAAAGCGAAAAAGATGCTCAATCAGAATTAACTGCTCGAGTAATAGCCTGAGTGATGGTCAGGCAAATCAAGTCATACTTATTGAATCCCGTTTGTTGAACATGTGTAAAAGTGAAATCAGATCTGCCGTAAAAATGTTCGAAGAAACTACAAAGCGTACATTGGCACCCCCAAATTCTGGCTCGCATGACGGCGCATACGTTCTTGGCGCTCATGGAGTCGCAGGTAATCCTGGCTCGCATGGAGGCGCAGCTAATCTTGGCGCTAATGGAGGCGCAGCTGATCTTGGCGCTCATTGAGTCACAGGCAATCCTGGCTCGCATGGCGACGCAGACGTTCTTGGCGCTCATGGAGTCGCAGGTAATCCTGGCTCGCATGGAGGCGCAGCTAATCTTGATGCTACTGGAGGCGCAGCAAATCTCGGCGCTAATGGAGACGCAACTAATCTTGGCGCTACTAGAGGCGCAGCAAATCTTGGCGCTATTGGAGGCGCAGCTGATCTTGGCGCTCATGGAGTCGCAGGTAATCCTGGCTCGCATGGAGGCGCAGCTAGTCTTGGCGCTCAAGGAGTCGCAGGTAATCCTGGCTCGCATGGAGGCGCAGCTAATCCTGGCGCTATTGGAAGCGCAGCTGATCTTGGCGCTCATGGAGTCGCAGGTAATCCTGGCTCGCATGGAGGCGCAGCTAATCTTGACGCTACTGGAGGAGCATACGTTCGTGGCTCGCACGGAGGCGCAGCTAATCTTGGCGCTATTGGAGGCGCATACGTTCCTGGCTCGCATTGAGGCGCAGCTGATCTTGGCGCTCATGAAGTCGCATGAAAGTCGCATGGCTTCAACGTTGCTGGAGAAACCTTTCAACGTCAAAATAGAAATGTCGGTATGTACGGCCTTGATAATGTTGGTGGTGTTAATGGGCATGGTTTAGGTAACACTGATAGCAATGTAGTTCAATATCAGCACTCCCGAAGTATACATCCAAGAAAACTTATAGATTTACCAGAATTCAATGGCAGTCCAGAATCGTGGCCTGTATTTTCAACTATGTTTTGGGAATCATCGAACTCTTATGGATATACCAACTTGGAAAACCTTTTGAGGTTGCAAAAGAGTTTAATAGGAGTGACTAGATGTTGTATACATTATGGAAAGACTTCAGTTTACTTATGGAAGGCCAGAAATATTAATAAATAGTCAAATGAACATGGTTATTCGATGGATTGTATATTTATCGCCAATTCAGCCATATCCTAATTTAGACCACTTCAGCAATTGGCTGAGCACTATGGCAAGAAGCATTGCAAGGGCAACAATTGCATCCCCAGTTAATATTAAACAGACGAAGTATGACAAAGGCTCTATTTTACATTCTTCGAGTAATGCACCTAAAGGAAGCAAAAAGGAATATTATCAATGTCAGGGGCGATTATTATATATATAACTGTGATATATATTTAATGGCTGATATAGCCGAAAAATGGAAAATTAAAAAAACTCTTCGCCTCTGTTTTGGTTGTCTTCGACGCGGATACACTTTGCAAGCTTGTAAGTACAAACGAGAGTGTAAGAAAAATGAATGCAAGAAAAGCCACAATACTTCTTTACATTCAAACGATTCTCAAAAGAAAGAGAACATTGAACCAAAAAAAGCTACGATTAACACGATCAAGCCAGCTTCTCGACAATTATTTTTTAAGGTATTGGCAGTTGAGATTATGGTGCCAAACAATAAGATCATACAGACTTACGTGTTCTTAGACGAAGGTTCGTCTTCTTCATTAATAAACGAGAAATTAGCAGAACGTCTGGGTATACTTGAAACAAAGAGAAAATTGACTTTGAACTGGATAGAAAACCATGCTAAAGAATTTTTGTCCATGGAAAGCAATCTTCGCCTAAGATCACCTGGAGCTGATAAGAAATGGCTGCGTATCTATGGAAACACAGTTCCCACTTTGGATCTACCTCTGAAATCGGTAGATGTCGAGAAGCTCACGAAAAAGTATGCTCTGCTAAGAAATCTCTCAATAAACGGATATACAGATGCAGATCCTTTGATTTTAGTTTGAATTAATAACTGTCACGTAATAGCAAACATTAATAATGTATGGTTAGATACAAAGTTGCAGCTAAAACACTATTAGGCTGGCTTATTTCTGATTCCACCGATGACCCATACAAAGGATCGTCGCGATTGTCTGTAGTCCTACACGCCTGTTCCAAAGAAAACAAGCCTGAACAGCAAATTCATGACATGATATCAGATTACTTCACTACAGAAAATTTTGGTGTAAGGATTCCACTTAAGCCTTACGAATCTGCAAGTATATCTAGAGCCAGGGATATATCAAAGAATACAAAAGACTAGATGGATGCTAAGATACTGGTCTTCTTTGGAAAGAAGATGTGATTAAATTCCCGGACATCTACGAAATGGCTTTTAAGAGGCTACAGGGCGTAGAAAAAAAATGCACGGACTCGGGAAATGCCGGGATATGATAAAGCCATTATGAATTTCATACATAAAGAATACGCGGTAAAAATGTCTGATCGTGAAGCCGCTCTTATTGGACCACGAACTTCGGCGTCGTTAGCAAAAACAAGCCCAAAAAGATGAGATTGGTATTTGACGCGGCTACGATCAACGGTATTTCTCTTAACTCCATGCTTTTAAAGAGATTAGATGAAAACCCAAAATTGACGACGATTCCTTTTTAAATTCAGGCAAGGCCAAGTCGCAGTATGTGCTGACATCAAGGAAATGTTCTTGCAAGTGCAAGTTTGTAGAGAAGATCAAGATTCGTTGAGATTTCTTTGGAGACATGATAATCGAAATGCTCAGGTTGACACATACAAGATGACTGTCCTTATATTTGGAGCAGCATGCTCGCCCTGTTGTGCTCAAAACATAAAGAACATTAACGCACAAAATGCCGAAAGTTACAGGGAAGAGGTAATCGATGCCATTTAAACAAAGCATTATGTGGACGACTTCGTAGCCAGTTTCAAATCTGAAGAGGAAGCATTTCAGATCAGTCAGAAAGTTAAACGGGTCCATAATTTGGGAAAGTTTGAGCTCAGAGCCTTTTTTTCCAATTCCAAACGTATACAACAATCGCTTAATGTCTCAAGGAACACTGATTTGGTGGAACCAACGGTTCGAATTAACAGCGAATCAACGGATAAGATTTTAGGAATGTGTTGGGATAGTCAGTCTGATAAGTTTGTATTCGATCTCAAGCTTAACCGTGTCGACAAGGAAATCTTGTGTGGAATGAAGTGCCCTACTAAACGCCAACTGCTAAGTCTAGTTATGTCTGTTTATGTTCCCTTTGGAATGTTAGCAGAACTAATGACACACGTCAAAATCTTGATCCAAGATGTTTGGAGATCTGGGATACACTGGAATGACCTGTTACCGGAAAATCTATTTGGCTAATTTAAGTTTTGGGTACTTCAGTTAGAGCAAGTAAATCAATTTCAACTAAATAGATGCTATCTGCCAGAATTTTTGTCAGTCAAAGATTATATCGAATTGCACATTTTCGTGGATGCGAGCGAACAGGCCTTTGCAGCTGTAGCATATTGGCGCGTATCTTGTGGTGAAGGTGTTAAACTAGCCTTTATTGCCGGAATAACCAGGTGCGTTCCGTTAAAATTGTTATATATTCCCAGACTTGAGCTGACATATTTTTTTTCATCAGATGACAGTATTGAAAGGCGTAAAACTACCATGAACGTTCATACCACACATTTTTGGATATCAGCCGATTCTCAAACTATCTTCGATTAAAGCGCATGATGGGATGGTGTTTGAGATTCATAAAAAATTGTCAGAATCAGACTCACGGCAAAGAAAATGGAGAATTATCTGCAGATGAGTTATTACTTGCTGAAGTTAAGTTGTGCAAAGTAGTGCAAAATCAAGTATTCGCAGAAGAGGTTGCAGAGTTACAAAATTAAGATTCTGTGGCTAAGGGTAGTTCCATTTACACCCTTTCCCCAAGGCTGAATGCTTATGGCGTTTTAGTAGTTGCAGGAAGATTGGACAACGCCATTAACATTCCAATAAATTAACGACAGCCAATAATATTGCCTTCTCGACATAGCTTCACCGAACTAATTGTGAAATAGTATCATGAGACTTATCATCATCAAAATGATGAGACGAAACGAAACGAAATAAGACGCAAGTTCTGGATCACAAACCTACGAAAAGCGGTCGTTCGAGCTAAGTCCAATTGTCAATATTGTAAGAATCGTAATGCCAAGCCAATCACTCCTTTGATGGGTCAATTGCCCAAAGAGAGAGTGACACCGTTTCAATGGCCCTTCTCATTTGTAGGACTAGACTACTTTGGCCCGGTTATGGTTACCAGCAAGAAAAAAGATGGGTTGCACTCTTTACGTGTCTGACATGCATTTGGAACTGGCTGCCGATTTAACAACAGACGCTTGCATTTTATGTATACGGAATTTCGTTAACAGAAGAGGTGTTCCTATAAGTATACGATCGGACATGGGAACTAATTTCGTGTTAGCAGATAATGAGCTCAAAAAGATTAAGGACCTTTTTGACTGGGATTACATTAAATCGGAAATTCAATTTCAATTTCCCTTCAAATTCCAGTTCAGGTGGATGCTGGGAACGCTTGGTAAGATCTACTAACGAGTTTTAAGCGTAACGCTCAAGGAGAAAGCGCCTCACGTCGAAACCCTAAGGAAAATATAATAAATAGCCGTCCTTTGACTCATATACCCATTAACATAGATGATCCGGAGCCTTTAACGCCCAATAATTTTTTGCTCGGGACAACCAATTCAACTCAAACTCCAAGAGATGTTAACAGCTTCTGTCATCGTACGCAATACCGAATTGCGCAACAATTAAAGGATCACTTTTGGAGTCGATGGATTAAAGAATATCTTCCGACCTTGACTAGACGAACGAAATGGCATTCTCGAACCAAGACGATCGCCGTTGATGATATAGTAATCATTTGCGAGGATAATCAGCCCAGGGGATGTTGGAAAAAATGAATTATAATAAGCACGATTCCGGCTAAGGATGGTTACATTAGATTGGCAGAAGTCGAGACATCTTCTGGGACTCTTAAGCGTCCAGTATCAAAGCTAACAGTATTGGATGTGCTAGGTGGGTGGGATGTTGCTGGTTCGTTAGAATTCAAAATTGTTGCCATGCCTCATCTCCAGCTTATTAGCCCACTATCGATATTTCTTAAGCGATGAATCATGAGATTGAAGCCACGCAATAGCAAAACCCCCAGTGCAGGGCATCGTCGAGCAAACCTTCAGGACTGTAAGGTGAGAAGCTGAAGAGAGCTTAGTGTGTGCCAGCAAAGACCAAGATAAAAAAAGACCAAGCAAAAAACAAGATAATATTTGATTTCATCAAATAAGATGATAGTTATTTAAGCCATAAGCTATTTCTTGTTATAAAATGGAAACATTATCTCTTATCATTATCCACAAAGTAAAATATGCCGGATTGTCCCTTACTTTGCTCCATGTTTGCGACTCTTTAACTCACAAAACAGCAAAGTCAACTCGTCAAGCGCGTAAAAAGACCTTTCCAACAAACTACAACACAAACTAAGCGATTGCACCGACACCTAGCTTTATGCTTTGCATAGTGTTGGTATGCTTTCGAAATCGTTTAAATTTAACGATAAAACTGATTTTCAGCTCAATTTTTCGATCATTCCCATGATAGCTATATGATATCGTTGAAAAAATTCAAACTAAGTATTGCCGAACTGTATAGACAACTCTAGAAGCTAAGTGCTTGTAGCACCCCATCCCCGCTTACAGTTCTCTACTGCAGCGCTTACCGGTAAGCAGCGGCGCGGCAGAGCGGCAGAAGAAGACTTCAAAACAACATAGCTTCTAAAATATTAGTTCGATTTTTAAAATGTCTATGTCTACCGATAGATATGACCAAAACACAGTCCACAGAGTCCAACACCTAAGGTCTAACATGTCTCAGAGCGACGTGACAGACGTGTTTAGCTATTTGTGAACGTTAGAGTGGGCGTGGCTCCGTTTTGAAATAAACTTGCCCTGCTTAGGAAACACTAGAATATGCATGCCAAACTAGCTTTTATAGTTTCTGAGATATTGACGTTCATACAGACGGACAGACAGACATGGCTAGATCGATTCGCCTATTGATCTTGATCAAGAATATGTATGCGTTATGGGTTTGAAAACGCTTCCTTCTATCTGTTACATACTTTTCAACGAATATGTTAATTCGGTGTATTAGTGCCCAGTCCAAAGGACTTAGGCCGAGGGAGTTACGTCCTGGGTAGCACACTGGGTGCCGGCACAGCTCGCCGGACGGGGTGGGTTCTTTGGAAACCACTCCCTCCCCTACATAACGAGAATAAATTTATCGTGCCTTAGGAAAAAGATAGAGCTCGTTCAATTCGTTTTATCATTTGTCGTCGCTGCCCACAAGCTCCTCAAGTAGCTATCTCAAGCGCTTTAACGAATTTCGAATGGCCTGCCCCTTCATATGTTCCGTATGCCGATGGATCGCTGCCGGCCACTGCAATGGGATCCCCTAATGTCAATGTCGTCAGTCAAAAGTTACGTCATTGCTCTTGACCCGAGTAGTTTCCATTTGCGCCAGCTCCCCCTTTTATAGACGTTTACCAAGACATTATTGACTTCTGCTTAACATTATAATTTATTGAAACAATTTTTCATTTAAAAAGGTGCGTATTCAATTGACAAATAAAATTGTATATTTAGGTGCCAAATTAATCAAGAGATTCGTCGTCCTGGGGTCCACGTTGTCCTTGTTCTGCCTCCAGGTATCTCGACCAGCTCCGCTCCTCGTTGTCGACTCGGTAAGCTGCCGTTCTGGGACTCTAGCGGTGGACCGCTGTGCTCTCAACGCATACGCCTTTCGAGACACCAGCTGAACAACCGCGCGTCCTTACGGGCTATTCGCAGCAGGACCTTGTACAGTTCCTGCAGGACGATCAAGCATACGCCGGAGTTCGCCAATGCAGTCCTTGTGGGCAGAATCCCCTCCTTGTTGGCGACTCGGTAAGCTGCCGTTCTGGGACTCTAGCGGTGGACCGCTGTGCTCTCAACGCATACGCCTTTCGAGACACCAGCTGAACAAACGCGCGTCCTTCCGGGCTAGTCGCACCAGGACCTTGTACAGCTCCTGCAGGACGATCAGGCATACGCCGGAGTTCGTCAATGCAGTCCTTGTAGGCAGACAGCTAGTTCTAGACAACTTTCCTTCTGAGCCCACGGTTCTTCGTCGAAGGACTCTATTTGTTCACTTTGTCGGACACGCCGGGTGGGATGCCAAGCTCAAATCGCGGCAGAAGTTATAACAAAGCTCCTGGACTTAGCCGTGTGATGCCGTAAGGACCTCAGCTACCTGTGTCTCAATTCGGAGACTTTAGCTCTAAGTCCCGAACGTCTCGACGTAGCGATCTTGTTTCCTTGATGACTCCGCACGGCTTTACTTGCTCCTTCACGTTGTTTCACTATTTACTTGTTCACTTGATGACTGTTACTTGTTGACTTTGTAGAATCGACTGATACAGCTTCCTGCGCTCGGTTGGTTTATAAAGGCCTCCATTTACCGCTTGTTATCGGCGTCTCCTTGCCTCCTGGTCCAAAGTCCGCGGTTTTACCGTTCGACCTTTCGCCCTCTGCGCACGGCACCAATATCAGGGTCCAAAGTCCGGTGCCGTCCCGTTATTTCCTTCTGCCCACGGCCCTTCGCCGCTCTCTTCTATTGCTGTCCCTCTCGGACTCTCCTTGTCCTTGTCTGGTGCTCAGTGCACCACTCTCTCTCTCTCCGCACTACCGGTACTACGGGCGAATTCGCCGCGTAACTGGTGACTGGTAGGCCACTGCTTGCATGCGCTTACCCTGCTTGCTTCTTAACTTGTGGGGAGTTATTCAACTCCTCACAATATATATATATATATATAAATGTTTAAATTGAACATAGATTAAGATATATATATATATATATATATATATATATATATATGTCCATATATATATATATGTCCATATTCCTATGAGACTCTGCATATATTTAAGCAACACATACACAGTCCCATAACACTCTGAATATACCCATTACTTTATGTATCTACAATATACCCTATACTACCCTAGAATTATTCACCCTTGTAACAAGAGCCCAAAATCGAAGGCCAACGGAAAGTCCCCAAATATGTTATCACCCAAAATTGTAGACTAAACAACTCACCCCAATTGTTACGTTTACACGTTCAAAGATAATCAAAGTTCGGCTCGCAGACACATAAACTCCTATTTCAAAAACACATAAACTCCTATTTCAATCCAAAGACATTTCAAAGTCGTAAAATCTAAGAGCGCACTTGTATCCAAGAGTCAAGACACTTGAACCAAGAGTAATCAAAGTTTCACTCAAAAGAAACTGAAAGTTCTCAGAACAATTTCACAACTCACTCAAATCCCGAAAAGCTCGAGACCGAGGCTTGATCATCAACAGAATCAGATCAGCAAGTTAAGTTCAGTTTGAGACCTCAAAGTAATCGTTCGGTGTTCTTCACTAATAAGTTTAAAACTCTGTAAACCACAAGTTGAATAAAATAAAATTATATTTTTTTATTTAATCGGAGTTGCAAACATTTAATTGGCGCAGCCGGTAGGATCTAAAAATAAAGTCCTTTTAAATACGGTACTGATCAACAAAAAGATATACTACACAACTAGTTATCTTGATCAGTGAATTGAATAAAGTGCACTTAAAAAGATCCGCAAAAGAATCTACATGACGTAAAACCTACGAGTGGTCATAAGACATCTAAAAAAAAAAAATAAAAAAAAATCCAATTCGGTCAGAAATAAAAACATTCTGAAAATAAAATGTACGTGACATAACACCTACGAGTGGTCATAAGACATCTAAAAAATCCAATTCGGTCAGAAATAAAAACATTCTGAAAATAAAATTACGTGACGTAAAAACCTACGAATAGTCATAAAATATCCAAAAATCCAATTCGGTCAGATATAAACATTTTAAGAATCCCAAATAAAAACTCAAGACAAGATGGCAGTCCAACAGTTATCAGAGATCCATCTGAACCAGTCACTGGGTCAGATCAAGGAGCTACAGTACTTCGATGGAACACCAGGAAAACTCTCAGGATTCATCAACGAAGTCGAATATTTGTTACAACTGTACCCAACCCAAGAACCAAGACAGGCACATGTAATTTTTGGAGCCATCCGAAGAGTGATAGTCGACACAGCAGCAGAAACCGTCGCACAATCTGGAGCCAATAACTGGGTAACAATGAAGACAGCTTTAATCACCGCCTTCAAAGATCATAGGCCCTACGAAACAATCATCAAGAAGCTGGCGGAAACACAATTCAAAGGGAGTCTTAGTAAGTTTATAAGCGAAATAGAAAAACAATATAGGAATGTATTCGATAAATTAGAATTAGAATCTGATCCATCAGATAAAATAAATTATACAAGAATGTTGGATAGAACAGTTCATATTACCATTGATCGAAAACTTCCCGATCGCATGTATATGTCACTAGCAAGAAAAGATATAACCAGTATTCCAAAATTAAAACAAGCATCTATGGAGTTAGGATTTTATGATGCAAATTCAGAAGAAGAATATACACAAAATAGAAATAACCATAAAAATCATAGGAATAAAGGAAAATATCAGAGTAATAATCAAAGATATTCTTATAATCAAAGAAATTTAAGTTCGTATTACAATTCAAATTCTAATTCTAATGCAACAACTTCCCAGAATAACCAAAATCAATATCAGCAACGTCCCATTCCCCCACATTTGCAAGGCAATTACCAAACATTTAGAAACAGTTTGAATCAAGCCAGACCGTACTTATTTGGGAGATCTTTTGAAATACTTAGTGATCATAAACCCCTTGTCTGGCTTAATAATATTAAAGAACCAAATATGAAACTTCAAAGATGGAAAATTAAATTAAACGAATTTGATTATAAGATTAAGTATCTTCCCGGAAAAGAAAATTATGTAGCAGATGCATTATCGCGTACCAAAATAGAAGAACTAATGCTTGGCGAAGTTGCCAATAGTGTAGATGCAACTATACATAGCGCTTCTAATGATAATCTTAATTATATATCCATCACCGAACGACCATTCAATTATTTCTCTAGACAAATAGAATTAGAGAAAGGAGATAACGATGAAAATGAGGTAAAGCATTATTTTCACAAATTAAAAATCAAAATAACTTACAAAGAAATGACAGATGACTTTGCTTAAAACATCATTAAAGAATATGTATGCACTAGGAAAAGCGCAATTTATTTCCATAATGATGATGATTTCTTAACATTCCAAAGGGCATACGTACAAATAATAAGTCCCAACAATTTAACGAAAAGATATTAAAAGATATTCTGACTTATGCCGAATTCAAAAATATAATATTAAAAATGCATAAAGAACTTCTACACCCAGGAATCGAAAAAACTATCAACTGGTTTAAAGAAGAACATTACTATCCAGATAGCCAAAATTTAATACAAAATATAATCAATGAATGTGAAATCTGCAACATTGCAAAAACAGAACACAGAAGTACAAAACTATCATTTGAAATAACTCCAGAAATACTTTAGGCAAGAGAACGATATGGAATTGATTTCTATATGGTCGGTAGCCAGCAATTTTTATCTTATATCGACATTTATTCGAAATTCGCTACTTTAATTGAAGTGAAAAGCAGAGATTGGCTAGAAGCAAAAAGAGCCATAATGAAGGTATTTAACGATATGGGAAAACCACAAGAAATCAAAGCAGACAAAGACGATGCTTTTATGTGTATAGCCTTACAAAACTGGTTAAAATCTGAAGGAGTAGATATATCGGTAACAACCAGCAAGAACGGTGTATCTGATGTAGAAAGGTTTCATAAGACAGTAATTGAGAAATTGAGAATTATTAGTAATAAAAAAAAATATAGAGGACCGATGCGGCAAATTCGAAGTAATCCTATATGTGTACAATCATAAAACAAAACACAACACGACTTATAGAACTCCCGCAGACATTTTCCATATGCAGGAACACCAGATATTAATACTCAACAAAATAAAATCAATATAATAGACAGGTGAATGAAAATAGGCACGATTTTGAAGATAATACGAAATATAGACAAGCCCTATTAGTTAAAGCCAAGATTATCAATCCCTTCAAGAAAACCGGTTTAATAAGACAGGCTGACAATAAACACTTCGAAGAAACAAATCACACATTATAAGTCAAAATTTAAAAAAACAAAAGAAGACTAAGAAAACTAATATGATAATTCCAGACAAGCCGAAGAAGAACAACATAACCAAGTCATCCCTATATTATCCCTGATATTAATCTCGCTTATAACAACCAAGGACAAAGTATCGAAATAAGTCCGATAAACGCAAGAAACGGATATCTGATATTCATCAATGGAAATCCCAACGAATTTTGAATACCACCATTTAAGTATATATTTAACAACGACCGAAACGACATTCGACCATCACTGGACGAAGCCAAAGAATTCAAACACATTGTCCACAACCAATATGTAGTTGAAAAATTAAAAAGGGAAATGAATGGGTTAAGAATAGTCAGACGAAGCAAACGCAGGCTTTTAAACGTGGTAGGTTCAGTTTATAAATATTTGTTTGGCACACTAGATGAAGACAATAGGAAGAACTCGAAATGAAAATTAATAATCTAGCAGATAATTCCATCCAAAATCATGATTTAAATATGATTATTGACGTTGTTAATAACGGACTTGACCTAATAAACAAACTTGAAGAATCTAAAAATAAGCAAGAACAAGAAATCCAATATTTTGTTGAAAAATTAAAAAGAGAAATGAATGGGTTAAGAATAGTCAGAAGAAGTAAACGCGGGCTTTTAAACGTGGTAGGTTCAGTTTATAAATATTTGTTTGGCACACTAGATGAAGACAATAGGAAGAACTCGAAATGAAAATTAATAATCTAGCAGATAATTCCATCCAAAATCATGATTTATTGACGTTGTTAATAACGGACTTGACCTAAAAAACAAACTTGAAGAATCTAAAAATAAGCAAGAACAAGCTGCAGTTCTGATTTTTAATCTCCAGCAATTCACAGAATACATAGAGGACATAGAATTAGGAATGCAACTAACAAGGTTAGGTATATTTAACCCAAAATTATTAAAACACGATTATTTAAAACAGGTTAATTCAGAAAAGTTGTTAAAAGTAAAAATATCAACTTGGCTGAAAACAGACACGAACGAAATCCTGATAATTTCCCAAATTCCTAATGAAATAACGAAAACTCCTGTATTTGAAATAATTCCATATCCAGATGAATTTGATAATATCCTAACAGAAAATACATTTGATAAATATTACATTTATGAAGATAAAGTATTCAATGAAAACACAGGTCAAATTATTTTCGACAAATGCATAATTGGAATCCTAAAACAAGAACCGACAAAATGCAAATATGTAAAAACCCATAAAAACTTCCAAATAAATTACATGGAACCGAATATTTTGTTAACGTGGAATATACAAAAATCAACTATAAATCAAAATTGTATAAGCACAGAAGTTTCGATCGTTGGTAATAATATTGCTAAAATAAAAAAATTGTACTATACAGTTATATGAGTTCATAATATCCAACAATATAGCAGATTATACACAATCAATTTATGTTAACAACAATATCACAAAAATCGAACCATTGTCATATATCCAAACTAAAGAAATAGTCGAATCCCATATAAAATATTACAATACATTTCAGATAATATGTTCAACCACATTTGTAATAACTATAATAAGTTCGACATTATATTTAATTTATAAATTTAAAAATATTCCTAAGAAACTTATTGTTAAATATTCTAAACGTGAAGAACAACCAATCATAGAAAATAAGAATGTAAAAACTACTGAGGAAAATATTGTAGCAGAAAATATTATGTTATACCCTACGTTATCGCCCTTGGAAAATTAATTATACACATATACATAAAAATTAGTGAACAATTCACTTAACATTATCAATAAATTGTTAAATTAATTTATATGCAAAAAATATTATTATGTTAATTGACATTTCTTAGACTTGAGAAATGTTGGTCATTTTTCACAAACAAAAAAAAAAAGGTATTCGCTTTATTGCGATACAAATTGCGAGGAAGAGAAGAGTGAAAATGGCACTCGCGATGATTGACGGTAGCACTTATAGCAGTGGTTTCTCCTGGTGGTTCCAATTACTATAAAAACGTTGGCTTGTATTTAGTTGTTCATTTATTATTGATGGGTGTTGTTGATTGTTCAGACGAGTTTTATAGTACCGAAATTAAAATAGTTACTAATAAAGTAATTGTTATTTGTGCACGGGATGATATGTTAGTGCTGGCTCCTTTCTGGCCAATTGGTGGTGACAGCTACGATATTCTCCAGTTCGTGTCCCGTCGTGGTCCCGACGAATCTGCACAGATCGCTTGTACATCCGGAGGAAATTCAGAATCAATATAAGGATCAAGAGTCCAGTAATGAGGCACAAGACGTTGTAGACTTTAGTAATGTCCTTCTTCTGATCTACAATTTCGACGTTGTTTACCACGTCTGCCGTATTGCCGCATGGCTTCGAGGTTGTAGATCCCATGATATATAAATAGTGTGTTTCTGTCGGGTTCTAAATTCGATCACTCGGATAGGTCCTCCGCTATTACTGTTTTCGCCGGTAGTGGACCTAACGCGGTTCTTCTGTCGTTTCTGTTTCGACCCTCGATTCTCAATTAACTTGGACTGTGAATGCTCGATCCTAGGGTGGGGATCTTTTATACCGGTGGTATTGCTTCCGGGTCATTTATGTGTTTTCTGGCTTAATGGCTTACTTCTGGATTCTGCTAAGTTTTTTATTAATTGCTGTTCACACCCATTGCCTGCTGTATGTTCTTGTGAATTGCTTACACTGATTAATTCGTTGCTGGTTACTGTATTGGCCAATTTCGGTGTTTCGCCAGTGTCTTCTGTCTCTCGTCATTTTATTTTGCGACCTTTGTCCTTCAACTATTTTTCGACACGTATTCCATCTCTCTTAAGCTCGGCTAGTGTAGATATGCTTGACGGTGGATCCAGTGAGTAGACAGTGAAATTCTCGGAATACCTGTTCATCGCTATACCCATACAGTGCTTTCATGCGATCTACCCCGAAGAGAAAACTTTCTATTGACATCCCTTAGCTGGTCCCATCAAATTTAAGATTCCACTTGTGCAATCTAACGTTACGGTTCTCTGTTGGTCGGTGCTCAGGGCCTGATATTTTCCATGCACTGTTGCTGTTCCGTCTGCCAGAGTCTTTCTGATTATGCTGGTCCAGAGAATTAAGTCCTGGCGGCGGTGCTGACCCCGGAACTCCTGTTTTGGTGTTAAGTTGATTCTCGTAGCGGCTTGAAGGTGCCGGCGGAGTAGTGCTGTTTTTTTGCAGGGGTATCTCCGGTTGTTTGTGAATTACCTGATTGTGATTCACCTATTTCTGCTATTTTTGTTTGTAGATTAATTATTTGGGTATTTAATTCCGTAATCTAGGTTGCGACTATAGCCCTTAACTTGTTGCCTTGCATGATCAGCGCAGACATCATTCGTTTTCTGACTCCGAATGCCGCGATCGTGCCCCTGTATTAGGTAACACGCTGAACCTTCCTTGTGGTGGTCCTAAGTAGTAGTTTTCACCGCCTACAGCTCCTGACGACCATGGTAGAACTGTGGTAATCTGCCAGGCTTCCTAAATTATCTAGCTCGCTGCTAAAGCTGACCGACTGTTAATGTGCCTGTTGATCGCTAGTTGTCACGGTTTGTCTTGCTCTCCAGGCCTGTCTTGCGGCTAAGGTAGAAGCCCTTACAGTCCTAGTAGGCGGTATTGTCAACGTTATCTTCTTCCTCTTCCCTGCCATTTACTGACCTATCTTCTTATTTCAAGGTTTTGGCCAAAGTAATTTAATAATAAATAAACAATAATCAACCTTGATAGTGACACACGCCTGCCACACTTTTTTTGTTAAATCAGAAAATTATAAAAATTCAAAATAATTGAGGTATATCTTCAAATTACCAATTCGAATGACGACGATAAAGACACTTGAGCCAAGACGCGACTCAAAAAGACTGGACAAATATAAGTGTGTGTTCGTTCACATTTTTTTTGCATACAACAACAGTTTTATTTGACAATTATATTATGAAAAGAATACAGAAATTTTTAAATCGGGTTCGCTGGCATTGGACGTTGTTTATGGGTCAAGAAATAAAGCCCCCAATAAATTATAAAAAAAAATAAGTGAATTTTATGATAGGATTCAACTGGTCTCCACCGGAGATACCAGTTCCATTCATGTCTTTCTGACCTCTTCCCAGGACTACAGCCTCCACCGGCGTGCTGATTCCCCGTAGAAGGAATTGTCCGAAACCCCCTCCTGCCCAGTCGTCGAAAACAAGTAGACTTGCTCACAGACAGACGAATAGAGCCTTATTTCAGACCGACGAAAGAAATTGCCTCCCTGTTTCCTCTCTCCCTGGACTCGAACCTCTCGAGCGACTTGGTTCATGCCTAGTACAAGCGGATAGCGTCGGCCAGAGAGATAGATTCAGTCCTCCCGCCCTTGTATTGGTGGAATCCGTACAGACTCGAACCTCTCAAGCGACCTGGTTCTTGCCTGGTTCAAACGGATGGCGTCGGTTTGTACGGATCTGGTCTGTTCGCCCCCCTCTTGGTCAATCGGTTTTCTCTGGACTTGAACCTCTCGAGCGACCTGGTCCTTGCCTGGTTCAAGCGGATAGCGTCGGCCAGAGAAAACGAAAAAATTAAATTGGTTCCCTAAAAATGCTATGTCGGTCTTGCACTTGATTTGATAATATTATATAAGGACTATAAAATTTTCAATTAAAATGCATTAAATATTTCTATTAATAAAACAATGACAAATGATTTTACTAGATATTGAAAAGAGTCATAAAGTCGCACGGCTATTCTAAGACAAGGTTCCGATTGCGAGGCCTCTCAATTCAGACTGTCGCTGAAGTTTGGGACTTTATATGTGCAAGAAAAAAATTAAATAAAATATACCTGCGAAGAGGAATTTTAGGTTGGGACACAAACTATTTTTGATCTTTGTTCCGAGAAATATAAAATTATGTCTGGCAAGTAATTTTTCCGATATGCCCTACATCCGGTATTCGGATTTTGAAATCGTAACCTTTAATACGTAAAACAAAAAATCTTCAGATGTTATAAGTCCTAGTTCTAAGGATGCGAAGAATCCATTGGGCGCCAATTCTGTTACGTTGGTGTACTAGTGCCCAGTCCATTGTCGAAGGTAAAGTGGTACCTTAGGTATCTCATGCAGGGCATGACACCGGAGGAGGCCTTGAAGAAGGCAAAGGAGCCGAGGGAGCAGCACCGGCTGCCAAACGGCTGAACACCAGCCGCACACCCCCAACGGATACCCCCAAGAGGTCTAGGCACGTCACAGGGGCTAGTGAGACGTCCGCAAGACGGGTCCCTGGGCAAGAGGGGCCTAGCATATCAGCAGCAGCAGCGGCAGAAAGGGCAAAGGTGCAGGCCAGGAAGATACCTTCCCAGCCCCGCCAAAACCAGCAGCCGATAACCGCTGGAGGACGACCCTCTAGCTCGGCACCACCGGTCATCTGACCTCGTCCGACATACGCGGGGGCTGCCAAGAAAGCTACGCTCATTAGGTTGGCCATACTCCCAGAGGGTTTCCCGGCAGCCAGCCTGACCGCGGAGGAACTATCCGGGCTCCAGGAATCGGTCATGGACGAGATGCTCACGTCAGCGTGGAACGGTCCGGTCGTCTTCAGGGGAATCCACTTCAAGGTGGGTTACCTGATTATCGACTGCCTGGATGAAGGCTCAGCTGAGTGGCTTAAGGTTGCCGTACCTCAGCTGCGGACGTGGAAAGGAGTACCCCTAGAAACCCGCACAGGAGCAGACATCCCGGCAGCTTACAACGCCACGTTGTTCTGCCCGAGGAGCTCATACCGGACCAATGAGGAGATACTAGCCTTCATTGCTTTCCAAAACCGTGTCGAGACGGACGCCTGGAAGGTCATCTCCAGGAAGAACAACTTCTGTGAGACAATAAGTAACGTCAACGAGGGCGCGAGACTGCACAAGGCAATGGCTAAAAGTGCAACGGATAGTAATTTAGCCCTGAGGAAAGGGAATAACACCTTCACCTCCACGGATCCGGAGAAATTAGAATTGCTATTTGACACGCATTTCCCGGGGAGTACTCCCACTACGGGAAACATAATGCGTGATCAACATAGAACCCCTAGGACAGTAGCTAGTGACTGGGCAGCAGCCAAGTCTAAAGTTCCGCCCGAGAAACTCAAATGGGCTATTGGAACCATCCAACCATTTAAATCACCGGGATTAGACATGATCTCTCCAGCTTTCTTACAGCAGGGGCAGGAACTACTCCTAACCCGCCTAAGAAGACTAATGGTGAGCAGCCTAGCCCTTGGATACATCACAAGTGCATGGTGCAGCGCTAGGGTGGTCGTCATCCCCAAGATCGGGAAGAAAGATATCATCAGCCCAAAGTCTTTCAGACCTATCAGCTTAACTTAGTTTTGTCTTAAAACGTTGGAAAAACTGGTAGACTGCAAAACACACAGCAAGAATACAGAGCAGGCCGTTCAACAGACACTGTGCCTTTCTAGACATAGAGGGAGCCTTCGACAACACATCACATGATGTGGTTCGAGCTGCCCTGTCCAGAAGGAACATAGATGTTACTACGAGCAAATGGTTTGGCAACCTACTTGAATCCAGGCAAGCAACATGTACACTAGGTTCGGATAGCGTGACAATTGCAACCAGCAGAGGCTGCCCGCAAGGAGGAGTCCTTTGCTATGGAGTCTGCTAGTAGATGAGCTTCTCAGCAAACTTGCTGGAAAAGGAATTCATTGTCAGGGATACGCCGATGACATCGTGATAATCGGCAGGGGCAAATTTGAAGCGACACTCTGCGACATCGTCCAACTCGAACTAAAGACAACGCTAGACTGGTGCAAGAAGGTTGGACTCAACTTAAATCCTGCTAAGACAGTCATTGTTCCCTTCACAAGGAAGTACAAACTACAGAGAATGAGACAAATCTCACTGCTAGGAACTCCTATAGAAACAAGCCGAGAGGTTAAATATATAGGAATCACATTCAGATAATACGATGGCTATACTTAATCATTGTGCGACCAATCCTCACTTACGGAACTTACTTACTAGGAAAGCTGCAAAGACTTGCCTGCGTATGCATGACAGGGGCAATGAGGACCTGTCCTACAACTGTCTTAGAAATTCTGGTGGAGCCAACACCACTCCACTGTGTAATTGAAATTCAACGGAAAGCTACACTCCTGAGAATAAGCACTGAGGGCACAGGTAGTGGTTGCATTCTAAATAACAGGGATGCGACTAATCTGTTAGGTGAGATGCCCCTAATGCCCCTAATACTCCACCCTAGGGATGAAATGACAGCCGAATTAATCTTCGAGCAGAACTTCACAGCACACTTAGGCAATAAGAAAGATTGGACCACATTGTCTGAAGTGCACCCTATGGCTAAACACACCATAGCATGGTACACAGATGGATCCCTGACACAACAAGGCACGGGCCTTGGAGTGGTAGGGCCTCGCATAAAATACCACGAATCACTTGGCCAATATACCAGCATATTCCAGGCTGAGGTATGTGCCATTGGACGTTGTGCAGAGCTCAACATACAGCGTGGATACAAGGAAAAGGACAGCCGAGCAGCAATTACAGCTTTACATAGTAACAAAATCACCTCGAAGCTAGTCCTAGAGGTGAAGAGTAAGCTAAATATATTGGGTAGCAGAAACAGGCTGGCCCTCATATGGGTTCCGGGACACAAGGATATATCCGGAAATGAACGTGCCGATAAAATGGCAAAACTAGGAGCCGAACAGTCCCTGGTAGGACCAGAGTCCTACTGTGGCATAGGGAGGCACACTATTAAGGAATACCTTAGGAAAGAGGATAGCGCCATGAGGCAAGAACACTGGATGAATACCCCAGGACTGAGGCAAGCCAAAACTCAAATAAATAACTGCAACAAAAAGAGGTTCAAGGAACTTATTCAACTAGGGAAAAATTCACTTAGGATCGTTACCGGATTACTAACCGGGCACTGTAGGCTGAAAAGCCACCTAGGTAAGATGGGAATAACCAGCAGTAGAACCAGCAGATTCTGCGACATAGAGGACGAAACCTCTAAACACATCATCGCAGACTATCCGGCATTAGCAAGTATAAGATGTAAAATCTTAGGAACCAGAACTCTTACACCTGAGCTCCTAGGAAGAATCAACCCACTTAAACTCCTCGACCTTATTCGAGGAAGTGGGTTGATATCTGAGCTGTAGGCTCTGAATGGGAGTACAATAGATCTTACAGGTCGCGGTACACTAAACACCCCGATACTAATAATTTCTTAATAAATTTAAGCACTTGTAAAATGTGATTCGATAGCACGCAGTTTTTTCCTTCTCGTTGCCATTTGCCAATTAACACCATCAAGTTCCTTTTCGTGGATTTTAAATAGAAAAAATATTCTAAGTTTTTTAGATTATTTAATGCACTGTCAAAAAGGGATTTTTCCACGATTAATAATATAAAAGAAACAGTAATGGTATTAGGACATTGGGATGCAGACTGTTTGCGCACTTGGCGTTGTTATTTAAATTAAAGTTACTAGTTTTAGGGCGAGAGCGGGAGCTCTTTCGTTAGCTCTTGCGAATTATCCCCGTCTCTTGGCACCTTAGCATAAGTTAGGTTCTAAAAGAAATTGTTGGAACGTTAAATTTAGTGATTGTTTGAACTCCATCGAAACCACTTTCTTTCGTCGTCGCAATTTCGCTACATTTTACACAAGTTACATTCGCAATTAAATCCGCCGAATCCTACTGCAGTCACACAAGTTTCGCGTTTCATTAATACAAACTATTAAATTTTCAACGTGATCGCAGTAGAGTTCGCGATTTTTTTTAACAATTTTTTTCGGTGAAAAACTAAAAGAATTACCTAACAAACACACACAAGCAAATTATTCGTGTCGGTTCGGCTTAAAAATAAACAAGTTGAGGTTCCGAATTAAATTTCGTCGTTGGATCTTTTTTGACGTTCCTTTTGGTCTTGCCCAAGCCATTTCTTCGTCGCCGCTCCACTTTAATTGTTTAATTGGCCTGCTGTCGCTGGATCGTGTGGTGGGTTGATGCAAAACGCTCGTCGCTTAAGTGCGGTGGCTCGGCACTCTTCGTGGCTGTCTTCGGGTCTCAATGGCCAAGTTCGTCCCAAAAGAATTCTGCTGAAAGGGTGCAGAGAGAAAGGTGAAAAGGAGAAATTGGAAAACTTACACGGAGAAAATTTCAGGGGCGGGAATTCCAAAGTCTATGGGGAATCGTCTGGGGCGGGAAATTCAAAATCGGAAAGGGGGATCAGCGCTGTGGAACTAAAGAAGGAGCTGTGAGCGTCGTGGGAACCATCCGGAAGAACGAGTTGACTCGACGGCTGCAAGTTAACGGGGACAAGTGCGAGAAGTAGACAGGTCGAGGGAAGGATGTCAGAATATGGAGGATATCAAGGCAGAGAAAAGAACGAGTCTCTTTTTCGTTCCCGAAGTAAGGGGAAAATGTAAGGAGTTTAATAACTCCCCACAAGTTAAAAAGCAAGTAGAATAAACGCATGCAAGTAGTGGTTGTGGTTACCAGTTACGCGGGGAATTCGCCCGTAGTAACGGTAGTGCGGAGAGAGAGATTGATGCCCTGAGCACCAGACAAGGACAGGGAGAGTCAGAGGGAGACGGCAGTATAAGGGAACAGCGAAGGGCCGTGTGCAAAAGAAAATAACAAGACGGCACCGGTCTTTGGACTCTGATATTGGTGCCGTGCGCAGAGGGCGTAACGTTGAACGGTAAAACCGTGCACTTTGGATCACGTTACCATTGGCATGGAAGGCAAGAGCATGGAGCAAAAGTTACGTTTGTTAGTTGAGCAGGGTGTGCTAGAACACGTAGACAGTTTAGAATGGGGAACGCCACTAGTTCCTATACATTACGTGACATTACGATTTGCGGTAACTACAAAGTAACTTTGAATAGCCACTTAATTGATTTGCCGAGAACAGACGAGATTTTTGCAACACTCGAGGAAGGTACATTCATCATCGAGCGTCGCTTGTGTTTACCTTGTGCTCTGTGATTTTGTCAAGTTTTTATTTATTTCTGAAGGTACATTGTGGGAGTTTGGAACTATGCTTTTCTTATAAGTTATTCACCATTAGAGTTTTAATATTTTAAATTGTCTAATGCCTTTGCCTTGTTATTGTAATTTCATTCTCTTGCTTTGCGAGTGTTTTTTTTGTAACATTGCGGATTAAATCTATGTAACTATTTTCTCTCTCTACCTCCCGCTCTACTTTTTAAGCCTTCTTTAACCGTGTACGTACATAGTTGTGAGTGTTTCACAAAGCACGCTCAGTCGATTTAAATGATTTTATTTCGCGCTCTTCCGCTTTTGCATTTAATCGCGTTTCTTTTACTTCTGTGTTTATAATTTTTGTATTTTCATTTGATCCCAGTGACAAATTGACTGAAGTATTTATTTATTATTTTATTTTTTTACTTAATAATTTACATTATTGCTTCTTTACTTACTATAAATAAAAAAAATATTTAATTATTGTGTCTGTTACCTGTGGCAAGAGCGGTTGCCAGCTTCCATCTACATTAAAATATATATATATATCTTCAGCTGGCTCTGCGATACTATCATGCATGCAAAACGATCCTTAAATCTTTTGGGAGTGATACAAAATTGCTAAGTGAGTGACTTAAGCGTAAAAAAACGAACATATTAAAACGGAATCTGACCCAATTATAAATTTATATACTTGTAATAGGTATTTACCGGCACCTAACTCATCAGCCCCTGTCACTGTAGAAGTATTACAGCCAGCTGTTTCTAATGGTACTGCGTGCTCTGGATACTCCCTTCTTTAAAAAGTCGGAATAAAAATGTTCAATGTGTTCAAGGGGTTGTTTGTGGTAAAAAGAAACTAATTGTTGTTCCCCATAGGAAACAATTCTTTGTTTCTCGATTTACCCCCAAAACCACATCTGATGATGTTATGTAGCTTATTCAAGAAAAATACCCATCTCCAAACCAGTGTTTAAAAACCTGAAGTATGTTTCATTTCATATGATTTTGCTTCTGCTTCTGCTCCTATAAAGACAGAAGTCTCAGTCGAATCAAATGCAATAATCAAAAAGCGACAAAAATCAGAAAGCAGCAACAGTCGCTGTTTTTCGTTTCATTGCTTGCTGCTTTGCTGTTGCTTACAGTTATGACCGTAAGTCGGAGCTACGGAAGGCATCGACTTTCGGAAGTCGTCAGAAGTCGCAGACGGGAAAATTAATATTTTCGACCGTTGAATGAATTTTATTACTGTCGCTTTTGTTTTTGTTTTAGTAGCGAAAGTTAAAAAGTAGCATCTGAAACTATTCACAACACTTTGGGAAGCACATGCCTTGTATCTTCCAGAAACAACCCAGCCTAGAAGGGTCTTCTGCAGAGTTAGATAGTCAGGACCTTATTTTATTTGACCAACAGCTAACAATTAAAAAAACTATTCTGCTTCAATCAACATATCTATTCTTTGTGGCTCATAAAAATATCGGTGAGCAGTTAACTGGCTACTTTCCGTCATCCATGGGACAATTGATGAT
Source organism: Drosophila elegans (assembly GCF_018152505.1). NCBI lineage: Eukaryota > Metazoa > Arthropoda > Insecta > Diptera > Drosophilidae > Drosophila > Drosophila elegans. The sequence goes on along the minus strand of NW_024545763.1, from coordinate 101,030 downwards.
GCTCTCAGTCTCATGTTGTGTTCTGATGTTACTTCGCTGTATTTTCGCAATACAAGTGTTTTTTTTCCATATTTTAGCTAACTTGTGTTGTTAGCGTAACAGACAAAAACATTAGATATGGCTTAAGTTTAAAGAATGTTATGCGTGGCACAGTGCTAGTAAAAAGTTTAATGCAACCGTGTGTGTGGTTGCTACATAATTTCAATTACGTTAAATTCAAATCCAAATCTTATAATTATAACAAAAGATCTCCTCCGACATTCTCCCCCGTTAAAGAACCATTCTTTAAGATTTAAGCTGCGGGGAGGAGAGCGAGTTTATGCATCGGACGCCTCATAGTACCCTTTAAAGTTTCCAAATCGGCTAGCATTTGAAACTGTTTTTAATACCAAAGTCTTCGTTGATTTGACTGCGACTTCCATAATTCCATCGAAATGGGGTGACCTGGGGGGTATAAAACAGAATTCGAAGCTTTTACGACTACTGTACGAATGAAGAAAGTTTATTGATACTTCATTAAGCATCTGATCCTTGAATTCCCTTAACCTTGATGAGGCTCCGACAAAGTTGGTGCCGTTGTCGCAATACAATTTTAGATGAATGCCTCTACGTGCGACGAAACGGCGGACACTCAGCAGGAATGCAACCGAAGACAGCTCAAATACTCTGCACAACACAGCACAAATAGTTTTGATTGTTGAGAACCTTGAAAACCATTCAAATGGAATCTTTTGTCTAACTTCAGCGATTCCACTTACTTCTTGTTGTACATGAGACCTGTCAAGTTGAAGACCCTTTGATGTTTCCTCGGTTATGAAATTAACTTTGGAACAGGATTTTAATAAAGCGCGAACTGGACGGAATTGGCCGAATTTGTCCCTGATTGGGACGACTGCTGTCGGTATAAAGCCCCTTTTAACAGTGCGAGCTATTAGGGTGACATTATTGTGGGGCCTTGGATCGTGTCTTACTTAATTTTGAAAATTCGCTTGATTCGTGATTTTCCTCTCGATATGATTTATGCTTGATACTGATATACGCTCTGGTTGGAGTTGGTGCAGTAGTGTATGATGTAAACTGCGACAAATTTTGAAGCTAGACTTATAGCCTGATTCCATTGGAGCATTAAAACGCATTTAGCCTAATGCGCATTTATTTACACAGGGAATCCCATAAGGCTAAATGCCGCATTTAAAATAAATGCGATTATTAAATGCGATTAAAAACCATTCGCCACTAACGTTTTTAGAAAAAATACCAGAAAAACCCGATATTTAACGATATTTTGTTCGTGCCACCACTACAACAGCTGTTTTCTATATGCAAGGTTGGCGCAATTTTTGATGTCTTTTAAATTTAAAATCTATTTTGTATAAAAATGACTGAAACCTAAAGCGCACGCTGCAAATTTTCTCGCAGTACCACAATGCATTACTGCTGGATCTCTGGCAGGAAATAACTCTCACATATACGGGGATCCTTGCTCTTTTTAGAAACTGTGGTGGTCTCCATTGCAAACCCTTCATAACAACGCAATCAGCTTCTCTTCCTTGTCGTTGAAGTTGGCAAATGCCTCGGTCCATTATGGATATCCTGCTGAGAATTACAGAGTTTAGTAAACTCACTCATGTTCATTAATTATAATTAATTTCTTTTGTATTTGCCAAAATTTTAAAGTAAACAAATCCAGATCAGCTGTCGGAGTAGCATTAGCTAAATGCTAATGCGCCATTGGAATCAGGCACATTTAATAAGTTCACTAATGCGGCAATGGAATCAGGCTATTAGATCGGCAGTCCATGATCTGATGAGAATTTTGACTGCTTTCTTGGCCAACTCTTGTCGTTCTTGAATTGCTTAGTCTGCATATGCTTCTCAGCCACTGATGAAGTGTTTGCTTGAATTACAATAAAAACAATCAACGTTTGTGGTCACGAATGAATTTTGAGATACATGTGTTTTAGACTTGAGTTTTTGATCCCTTTGATCGGTTTTGACTTTCGAGAACCTGGCATCTCGAATGTTTGTTGTTCCTTGTATTTAACCTTTGTTGGCTGTCGACCTTTGATAAGATCACATGAATCATTAAGTTATTCATAATGTCCTCTGCCCTCCCCAATGAAAGTAGAGAGCCGCGAATGGCTGAAGCTTTATCGACGAGATGCCGTTATTGTGAAGGATCGGGCCTCGCTAGAGTTGGAAGCGCGAATAAACTAGAGACGCAGCCCAGAAATATGAGCACTTCGTTGTCGTACCTTGACTTCAATCGCTCCTAAGCCTTTGGATAGTTATCTTCCGAAATCTGAAATGCCTGAACTACTTCCAGCGCTGGTCTAGATAAGCAGCCTAGTAAATAATTAAACTTATCCATTTGCGTGAGGGAAGAGTCATTGTGAACTAAATTATTGAATAAAGTGATGAACTGCTTAAACTGGGAGTATTTGCATTAAAGCTGGGAAGCTTCTGCTTTGGCAACCTGATATGGTGAGATCCAGCCAACGTTGTTTCGAAGACGCTTTGATCTACAGGGCCTTGACGTTGTCTTCACTGGATATGAAAATGCTGCTATGAAACGTTCATCTATTTCCGCCCAATTGTTATCAGTATACCTCAGAGATTCAGAGAACTCTAATTTCTTCATTGTCTCCATCAGCTATGACTTTGCTATGTATCTTTTCTATACGGCGTTCGATGGTGCTTCTTTGTGATCTAAGATGTGTTCTTTTTTCCCCATGCCTAATATCGCCGTAACCGACGCAGAATGAGGTTAGGATGAGCCCTCTATATGTTTCCGTGATGATGTCGATGAATGTACCACCTTTGATATGGTGCGAGTATTCCACTCGAGCTAGAAGACTGTTTAGCTTCTCCGCTTGTGGCCAACTGTTTTGACCAAAGTTCCCACGCTGTAATTTATTTAAAAAAAAAATTGAAAATCAAAATTGAGCAAAATAAATAACTGAAATCCCAAAAGATGCACTAAGGGGCAAACGACTACTTTTTATGACATTAATTAATAACTTAATAACAGAGAAATTTTCTCGGGTTTTGTTTTTTAAATTAAGGCAATGATACGAAAAGCTAGGTTTTATAAAAATCATGGGCGGGTTTCGGTCTTTTTGTAAGTTTTTTTTTTTATTGTATAATTATATTATTATATAAAAAATTTTTTTTATTATTCAGAAGATTATGTTGAAAAAATACAAGTTTGGAAAAAAATGGGCTTGGTCTTTCCTTTTTATTAGGATATAACAGGTTTTTTTTTTTTGGGAGAAGTTATTTTTAAAGTAAACGCAGTAATTGTATTGAAAAGAATTTAAAAAACTCTGTAATAAAGAAATCTATAATTTCGTTTTAATAAATAATTAAAATTTTCAAAATATAGGCAAGGTCGGGTTGAGCGCGCATTCGAGCAGCTGCACTTGCAGCTTGAATTAATTATCTAACATTGCCCGCCTGCAAGGATGCTAGATCTGTCGCTTCGTTTCCTTACGTTCTATATTTTTTCGATAGATAGAACAGTATAGGCCGTCCAACCGCTCTTAATGTTTTATTAATTCTAACATTTGAATGCGAGCTTTGCCAAGAAGAATGCATTTGGCTGAAAAGAATTGAATTTCTTTTGCACTTTGCCCACTTCTGTGTTACATTGTAGCAAAGGCTTTAACTTTTTTAAAAAAAAATTGCCTCGTCTTGCTTGAAACAAGGTCCACGTATTAACGCTTTTAAAAATTCGAAGATGGTAATCTCCTTTGTACTCTTTGTCGGCTCTACTTTCCATATGTTAAACAACTCCGAGTTTGCAAATTTGAGGTTAGAACCTAAAAAGTTTAATTTCAGAAAAAGTGCACTTTTATACTAACAGAATATAAAAGAAATTGAATAATCTACAACATGTAACAACTTTAAGAGTTTGAAAATGCTTGAATCACTTTGTGGCTTTATTTAAAAACAAGAAAGGAAGCAAACTTCGGTAAGCCGAAGTTCATATACCCTTGCAGCTATTGCAAAAATTAAATATTTTTTAAAACATTAAAATTATGATTTACTTGCGTATTGAAAACGTAAAAACATTGAAGCTATGATGATTTGCAGCTCAATTATTATATAGGTATTTTATATATTTTTATTATTTCTATGGAAGCTATATGATATAGTCGTCCGATTTTGATGAAATTTAAAACGTAATTCTGAAATATTTAACCATTACTATATGTCGAAGAACTAAAAAAAAAATTAAAAACCAGCAAAGTTATAAATTTTTTAAATTTATTTTTTCGATTGTTCCTATGGGGGCTATATGCTATAGTCGTCCGATCCGGCGCGTTCCGACTTATATACAACCTGCAATAGAAAAACAGCTTTTGGGAAAGTTTCATGCAGCTTTAAAACTGAGAGACTAGTTTGCGTAGTTTTTTTGGGTTATAACTAACACAAGATTACAGGGACACCACGATCGATAACTACAATTCACGTTTACAAACACATATTACAAACCACTATTGTTGGACTGCAAGCCAAAAAATTGCACTTTAATTGGCTTTTATGCTTCTTTTTTAGTGTTAAATTTGGAAGAAAAATTTACGACTTAACAGCGCTCGCTTCAAATTGCACAAACAGCTGACTTTGACAGCTAATAGCTTAACAGTAATGCGCTTTGTTACAATTTTCTGTTTGCAACAATTAAGATTAGGGTTAATCCTATCCATCGCGATAAAAAAATATATATATATTTAACGACTTTAAAAAAATGGGTTTTGGCCAAAAAAATGTGGTCGTTGGCCCCATAGTGCGATGACGATAAAAATAAGAATAATTGGTTATGTATAGCGGCTGGGACCAACTATTATTTTGCGAATTCAAAGAGAAGATAGTAGGGGAGACGCCAGTGATTGCAGTAACAAAATTTAATATTTAACAATTTTGGCATCCAATTGCAGTGCAAATAGGTTATGTGTTTTATATATGTAAATGAATATGTAAATTGGAACAATTTTATTTGAAATATATATTGTGCATATGTGTGTGTGTGCAATATAGAAATGTGTTTAATGAATGCAATCTAGCTCTACCATAGATACGTATGTACCAAGAATTGAAAGCGAGGTGCAAGACAATTATGTAATATTTAATTTTTGTCTACAACTCTAGCTTTCAATTTTTTGCACAAATACCTCTCTGCGTTCGGATCTTTTAATCCGAATGCCACTTTCCTCATGCAATCAGAGCAATCGCTCGGTGATGGCAGTATTGGCGAAGGCAAAAAAACACGGTATTTCGCGTCCGGCACGATTTGTTAGCAATTTGCGTTTGCGCAATTTGTTGCGCGGGCAACTTTTTATATATATAATATATGTTTTTGTGCAAATTGGTTTGCAAGTAAAATTCACTTGCACTTATACTTTGTTTCTTGTATGTATGTTTCACTGTTACTCAAAACTTGTCGCCTTGTCGCCATGAAAAACAAAAAAATTTTTTTTATTTAAATTCAACAAAAAAGAACTTGGTTATGTGAACTTTATTGGCAAACGACAACGCAAAGGAAAAAACTGCGTGCGATCGAATATTTGATTTCTATAAAAGAACTTAGAGCCTAGCTTAAAGAAGGTTTGTGAAGACGGTGCGAATTCGCGAGAGCGAGAGAAAGCTTTATTGTGCTCCCGCGTTCGCCCTAAACTAACTTACAATAAACTTTATTTACGATGACTTCAATAACTTAAATGTTTTAACAAATTCAATATAAAAAAAAACACTCAAATGAGCCAACATAAACTATCAGGAAGTTTTCTTTCTATACATCTTTTAATGGTTTTATTTAATGATGCTGTATAAAGTGATTTATCAGTTGAGTCTGTTTCTAATTCTAATTTATTAACCATATTTGCGGATTTTTAATTTAGCTCGTCTACGAACTGTCTCTGATTCTAATTTATTAATCATATTTGCGGATATTTGTGTTAGCTCGTCTACGAATTTACTGATACTTCTTTTGTAAGTCGTCTAGTTTACGTGGTCAACAAAGTCTTCGTATGGCCTATGGTCTTCGAATGCACTAGTTAAGTCCAGTTTTATGGAGATGGATTTGTCGGGTACAACTGCAGTAGATATGCAACTCGTCCGTTATATCAGTCTAGATCAACTGGATTTTCATCGAAGTATGACAACTCTTTAGTCTGACCAATCAAATTGTTCATATGGATCTCGGACAACTGAGGTGGGTTTGTCATTTTGATTAAGTTTTTTTAATATTTCACTTTTAATAATTTGGATTTAATTTTTTTTTTAAGTAAGTTTTCCAGTATTTCACTTTTCGAGGTGAGATTGACCGGATTGGATTTTTACTTGGCTTACGCACGACAATTCGAACATTAGCTCTTTGGCGGATTTTGTTTGTGTGTTCAGTCAGGATATACTAGTTGTATACTAAAATCTCTAAAATCTCTCTAAAACCGACGTTAACTTTTTCACTTGAAATCCAATTAAATGTTCGTACCGTAAGTATGGAATAAAAAAACCTTATTTTATTTTATTTGAACCGATACAGTTTTGTTTTATTTTTGGAAAAACACCGACCTGATAGTTACAAGTCTCAAACTAAACTCGCTTCCTAACTCCTATTTCTTATACGATCAAACCTCGGTTCTTTGGAGGTTTTTCGTAAGTGCAAAGTCACTACTATGTTAACATCTTAATTGCAAATAAGATCAAATATTTTGGACTTAAAAGCTGCAGGCTGCTTTTGCAAATCCGACCCTGATTTTGAAAGGGCGCAGTTTTTATTTTTCTGTTTACTTTATGATTATGTAGTGACTTTTAAAATTTGTCTGTTAATGTAATTGAGTTCTTTGATGCTTATTCTTGATAAGGCATCTGCAATGTAATTACTCTTTGTCTTAAGGTACTCCGCTATAAAATCTTATTATTGTTAATTTGAAAGCTGTTTTTTTATTGAAAATAAATATGTTAAAGACTTATGGTCTGTTTTAATAGTGAAGGGTTTTCCATATACATATGCTCTGAAAAAATGTACAGCCCAGTATATTGCTGTTTATTCTTGATCAGTTGTTGACCCTTACATTCACCTTTTGTAATTGTTCTTGAAGCGTATGCTATTGGGAGGTCTATCCCATCATGTGATTGAGTTAAGACTGCTGCGTAAGCTTGCTTACTAGCATATGCTGTTATTCGAAATTCTTTATTGAAATCTGTTGTAATAAGCTTTTTGACATTCAGGTGTCCAAAAAAATGTTAAATTTTTCTTGCAAAGGTGAGTTAAGCGTCTTGAATAATAAGAAAAGTTCGGTATAAAGCGTCTGTAATAGTTGTAAAAAGCTACAAATCTTTTTGATTTATGTGCTTCAGAAGGAATGCGAAGTTAATGCGTCTTATTTTTGACAAGAGGTAAAATACCTTTGTTTGTGTATTTTTGCTCTAAAAATTTGACTTCGCGCACGAAGAATGAACATTTTTCTGTGTGTAACTTCAAATTGTGTTTCCAACATGCGCTAAGCCCAGTCCCACAGAAACAGTTCTGATTTTTCAAGGATGATGGACTGGTGTTCCCACTGAGCCACCATCCACCTACCACCATCCACCGTCCATCAAAAGTCACAGGGGCGTATGCAGAATTTTTCACTCTATAAAACTCTTTTAAAAGTACTTTTCCGGCTCTTATTTGATTTTAATGCTATGGATTATGATTTTAGTTGTTTCTGAAAAGGAATCATCCCCAATTCAAAATTTAAATATTTGTAATAGGTCTTCACCGGCACCTAGCTCATCAGCCCCTGTAACTGGAGAAGTGGTAGAGCAGCCCGGTGGATCAAAAGCTTTACAGCCAGCTGGTTCTAGTGATACTGCGTGCTCTAAAATACTCCCTTCATCGGAAGGTCAGAGTAAAATGTTCAAAGTGTTTGAGGTGTATGTGGTGGTAATAAGAAACTTTCAGTTGTTCCCAATAAGAAATGCTCTTGAATTTATTCAAGAAAAATACCCATCTCCAAACATTACAGTTGAACAATTAAAATTTTCATACGCTCGCAAGATATCCCATTTTATAATATCTGTTCATCCAGAACTCCTCTGCCTTTAATGAACACATTTTAGTCCTCACAGAAACTTGACTGAAACCGGAGATTTCCAACTTTCAAGTTTTTCCAAACAACTTTAACATTTATAGAACTGATCGCGTATCTTTTAGGGAAAAGCACCACACGTGCTTATTGCTGTTAACTCCAGTTTTACATCGGAGATAATTTAGCCTGATTACCCCAATGAAATAGAATTTTTTAGTGTAAAAGTCTCCTTACATTACTTATCTATTTTTGTAACCTGGGTCTGAAATTGTAATTTATGAACATCATAATTAACCTACTATTAAAGCTATCTCTACTTTCTGACAGGAATCATTTGATTGTTTTGGGAGATTTTAGTTTTCCAGTTATATCTTGGTCATCTCCTATCGACTCCCTTGTTTGCACGCCTTTGTCGGATCATGACTTTCTTGATGGACTTTTAGACCTATTATTACAAAAATTCAGCTTTATCAGTAATTCTTTAAATGGGCAATAAGATCTTGTATTAGTTTTGAATCCGTCTGAGGTCGTTGTATCTAGAATTGAACCTCTAGTTGTCCAAGAGGACCGATACCATCCCAAAATGGAATTGACAATATTCTTGCCCTGCCGTGATACCTATTCCCATTTAGTTTGTGAAACTAAAACGAAATGCTTTCGCAAATGCAACATTAATAAGCTGGGCTACTTGATTTCCAAATGCAACTGGCCAAACTTATACAATTGAATGGATATGGAAAGTACCACTGAATTTTTCTACAGAGTTTTAAAAACTTTTTTTAATGTCCCTGACAATCTTCCTCAAAGACATAACAGACCTCCGTAGTTTACACAAGAGCTTCAAAGACTTAAAACAAACACTTACTAAAAATACAAAAGGATGGGCAAGCCATTTGATTTTTTGAAATATGTGGTTGCTCGATCGGATTTTAATGTTCTTAACAGTCAATGCAATTATTTGTATTTGAACCGGTGTAAAACCGAGTTTTCAAATAATCCGAAGCAATTTTTTAACTTTGTCAAATGTCAACCGAAAAAACTCCGCCTTGCCTTCATTAGTACGATTAAACTCAACTGAGGCTTCTACTGACACTGAAATTGCTGATTTATTTGCCAAGTTCTTCCCAACTACCGATAGTGCGGATTCTTGTCTAAGTTCTCTTCTAAAGGATTTGGAGACCCCAACACCAACATACTCTCCAGGAACGGACGAGACTCCTGGGTGCGTGATTAAGTTTTGTGCCTCAACTATTTGTAAACCGATTTTAAACTGTTTCAATTGTCTACCTCAACATCAGGTTTTCCAATTATCTGGAACGATATTTTATTATTCTACTCCATAAAAACGGAGAACGGAGTTCGATTTTCAAAATTATAGACGTATTTCTAAATTGTCTGCAATACCTAATGCATTTGAGCGTATTATTACTTCTTATTTGCAACATTTGTGTTCCTCACGAATATCACCTTATCAACATGGTTTTGTTAAACGAAGGTCTACCACGAACCTACTTGATTTGACATCTATTATAGATAAAGGATTTAATAATAAAATGCAGACTGATTTTATATATACAGATTTCAGTATTCTTTTAACCATTTTCTTCTTTTATTGAAATTAGATCAACTCGGATTTTTGAATAATCTTTTAACTTGGATTTCATGTTATTTGAATGGAAGAACTCAGAGGGATATTTTTAAAAACCCAGTTTTCACGCATTCTGCGTTTTCACTATTGAACGCCCATTTTCGATAAACAATGTCACCACCTTTATATGCTTTTTGGTGTTAACTTATTCATTATTTATTAACTACACAAGCCATCGCTTCACAAACGTCAAAGCTTTTCAGTGTTTCTATACCGAATTTGCAATCGGGTTTCGGTTTACAGTCTGATATAGATTTTTTTCAAAGATGGTGTCAATCTAACCTCTTAAATCTGAATTGCCTTAAATGTAACGTAATGACTTTTTATAAAGGTACGCCATCATTTATAAGCTATTCTCTTCATAAAATGTCACTGGACCGTATATATTCTTGGGTTTATTAAGCGATGGTAAAAAGAATTTGACGATCCTTATACAACTAAATTAGTATTTACTTCCCTTGTCCGTCCAAATTCGGAATATTGCGATCCCGTTTGGAGTCATCTCAAGGTACGGCGTGCCGAAGGTCTTGATCACTGATAACGGGGTCCAATTCACAAGCAGGGCGTTCAAGAGTTGACAGAGTTGGGAGTGCGGCACCAGTTCAAAGCCCCGTACAAGCCACAAGAAAAGCCTACGGAGAGGGCCAATAGAACGGTGAAAACAATGGTCGCCCAGTTCGCGAGCGAAGGGATGAGAAATGGCCAGAATTGCAGCTGGCCTTGAACACTAGTGTGGCAGAGTTTGCGGGGTATTTACCGGCCTTTGTCACGCAGGGTAGAGAGCCCAGGTTGCCGAGTGCGTTTTTTGATGAAGAAAACACCGGCACAGGAAGGGAAACTCAGACCTCGTCGGAAAACGCAAAAAATTTAATTTATTATGACTTAAAATGTTTCCCACACTGCACAAAGGTCTTGTGCGGGGGGTCAAAATATAGCTCACATGCTCTGCGTAGGCCATAGAATACGAAACTCATCAATGTTACTTGCTAAAAAACTTCATGAAATAAAACAGTTTGAAATTATAGCTCAGCAAATGGGACGTCATATTATTTGGTCGCTCTTTTCAATATTAATGGTCGAAGTCGCGCAGTTAATATCATTCTGAGGGAAAAATCCGATGAACATACCATATAAAGATCATATCAAAAGTCGATTTATCCTCGCTTGTGATCGGTTGTGTTTATCTCGTGTTCTGTTATTTTGTCTTTGGATTAATTTCTGAAAGTACTGGTGTTTTTCTTTAAATCAAGCATGACGTAACTTCATTGTGTGTGTTTGGCTTTTCTTAGGCTTTTCTAATAGCTAGGAACTAGGTTTTTCTTATAAATCAGTACTCACTATAAGAGTTCTAATAATTTTGTTTTAAATTGTCTAATCCCTGTGCACTGTAATTGTAATTTCCTTCTCTTGTGCATGCTTTGCCAGTGTTTTGTTTTTATAACATTGCACATTTTATGACTATGTCTGTTACCTGCTCAAAGAAAGGTTGCCAGCTTCCATCTACATCAAAAGAAATATATATTTTATGCTGGCTCTGCGAAACATCATGCATGCAAAATATGCAGGATTTTTTGGAGGAGTTACAGATAACATTGACCTGCTGACTAGACTCAAGTGGTCATGTGAGTCCTGCAGGGAAATGGAACTTGTGTTGTGTGGCTTTCTTTTTGGAGTATTAAAACAACACACTGAATGTTTCAACGCGGTAAGTGAACGGTTTTGCAGTAAAAAACTGCTTAGTAAGTCACCTAAGCGTAAAAAACTGAGCCCATAAGAATGGGCGCTTCTTTAAATTCTGTTCATTTACCGGCACCTAGCTTATCAGCCCCTGTCACTGGAGAAGTTGTAGTGCAGCCCGGTTGGTCAAAAGCTTAACAGCCAGCTGTTCCTAATGGGCGGAGTACTCCCTTCATTAGAAAGTCGGAGTCATAATGTACAAGTGTTCAAGTTGTGGGTGGTGGTAAAAAGAAAATTTCTGTTGTTCTTCATAGGAAACAATTATTTGTTTCTCGACTTACCCCCAAACCACATCTGATGATGTTATGGAGTTTATTTAAGAAAAATACCCATCTCCAAACATTACAGTTGAACAATTAAAATGTTCATACGCTCGAAATACATATTATTTTAAAATATCTGTTCTTCCAGAAGCTTTTAACGTTATAAATAATAAAAGTTTTTGTCCTGATGATAACCTAATAATAATAATAACCTATCTCTACTTTCTGACAGGAATCATTTGATTGTTTTAGGAGATTTTAGTTTTCCAGTTATATCTTGGTCATCTCCTATCGACTCCCTTGTTTGCATGCCTTTGTCGGATCATGACTTCCTTGATGGACTTTTAGACCTATCATTACAAAAATTCAGCTTTATCAGTAATTCTTTAAATGGGCAATAAGATCTTGTATAAGTTTTGAATCCGTCTGAGGTCGTTGTATCTAGAATTGAACCTCTAGTTTTCCAAGAGGACCGATACCATCCCAAAATGGAACTGACAATATTCCTGCCCTGCCGTGATACATATTCCCATTTAGTTTGTGAAACTAAAACGAAATGCTTTCGCAAATGCAACATTAATAAGCTGGGCTACTTGATTTCCAAATGCAACTGGCCAAACTTATACAATTGAATGGATATGGAAAGTACCACTGAATTTTTCTACAGAGTTTTAAAAACTTTTTTTAATGTACCTGACAATCTTCCTCAAAGACATAACAGACCTCCTTAGTTTACACAAAAGCTTCAAGGACTTAAAACAAACACTTACTAAAAATACAAAATGAACGGGCAAGCCATTTGATTTTTTGAAATATGTGGTTGCTCGATCGGATTTTAATGTTCTTAACAGTCAATGCAATTCAATTGTATTTGAACCGGTGTAAAACCGAGTTTTCAAATAATCCGAAGCAATTTTTTAACTTTGTCAAATGTCAACCGAAAAAACTCCGCCTTGCCTTCATTAGTACGATTAAACTCAACTGAGGCTTCTACTGACACTGAAATTGCTGATTTATTTGCCAAGTTCTTCCCACCTACCGATAGTGCGGATTCTTGTCTAAGTTCTCTTCTAAAGGATTTGGAGACCCCAACACCAACATACTCTCCAGGAACGGACGAGACTCCTGGGTGCGTGATTAAGTTTTGTGCCTCAACTATTTGTAAACCGATTTTAAACTGTTTCAATTGTCTACCTCTACATCAGGTTTTCCAATTATCTGGAACGATATTTTATTATTCTACTCCATAAAAACGGAGAAAGTTCGATTTTCAAAATTATAGACGTATTTTTAAATTGTCTGCAATACCTAATGCATTTGAGCGTATTATTACTTCTCATTTGCAACATTTGTGTTCCTCACGAATATCACCTTATCAACATGTTTTTGTTAAACGAAGGTCTACCACGAACCTACTTGAATTGACATCTATTATAGATAAAGGATTTAATAATAAAATGCAGACTGATTTTATATATACAGATTTCAGTATTCTTTTAACCATTTTCTTCTTTTATTGAAATTAGATCAACTCGGATTTTTGAATAATCTTTTAACTTGGATTTCATGTTATTTGAATGGAAGAACTCAGAGGGATATTTTTAAAAACCCAGTTTTCACGCATTCTGCGTTTTCACTATTGAACGCCCATTTTCGATAAACAATGTCACCACCTTTATATGCTTTTTGGTGTTAACTTATTCATTATTTATTAACTACACAAGCCATCGCTTCACAAACGTCAAAGCTTTTCAGTGTTTCTATACCGAATTTGCAATCGGGTCTCGGTTTACAGTCTGATATAGATTTTTTCAGAGATGGTGTCAATCTAACCTCTTAAATCTGAATTGCCTTAAATGTAACTTAATGACTCTTTATAAAGGTAAGCCATCATTTATAAGCTATTCTCTTCACAATATGTCACTGGACCGTATATATTCTTGGGTTTATTAAGCGATGGTAAAAAGAATTTGACGATCCTTATACAACTAAATTAGTAAATTCGGAATATTGCGATCCCGTTTGGAGTCATCTCAAGGTACGGCGTGCCGAAGGTCTTGATCACTGATAACGGGGTCCAATTCACAAGCAGGGCGTTCAAGAGTTAACAGAGTTGGGAGTGCGGCACCAGTTCAAAGCCCCGTACAAGCCACAAGAAAAGCCTACGGAGAGGGCCAATAGAACGGTGAAAACAATGGTCGCCCAGTTCGCCGGACAAGACCAGCGAACGTGGGATGAGAAATGGCCAGAATTGCAGCTGGCCGTCAACACCAGTGTGGCAGAGTCCGCGGGGTATTCACCGGCCTTTGTCACGCAGGGTAGAGAGCCCAGGTTGCCGAGCGCGTTTTTTGATGAAGAAACCACCGGCACAGGAAGGGAAACTCAGACCCCGTCGGAAAACGCAAAAAATTTAATTTATTATGACTTAAAATGTTTCCCACACTGCACAAAGGTCTTGTGCGGGGGTCAAAATATAGCTCACATGCTCTGCGTAGGCCATAGAATACGAAACTCATCAATGTTACTTGCTAAAAAACTTCATGAAATAAAACAGTTTGAAATTATAGCTCAGCAAATGGGACGTCATATTATTTGGTCGCTCTTTTCAATATTAATGGTCGAAGTCCCGCAGTTAATATCATTCTGAGGGAAAAATCCGATGAACATACCATATAAAGATCATATCAAAAGTCGATTTATCCTCGCTTGTGATCGGTTGTGTTTATCTCGTGTTCTGTTATTTTGTCTTTGGATTAATTTCTGAAAGTACTGGTGTTTTTCTTTAAATCAAGCATGACGTAACTTCATTGTGTGTGTTTGGCTTTTCTTAGGCTTTTCTAATAGTTAGGAACTAGGTTTTTCTTATAAATCAGTACTCACTATAAGAGTTCTAATAATTTTGTTTTAAATTGTCTAATCCCTGTGCACTGTAATTGTAATTTCCTTCTCTTGTGCATGCTTTGCCAGTGTTTTGTTTTTATAACATTGCACATTTTATGACTATGTCTGTTACCTGCTCAAAGAAAGGTTGCCAGCTTCCATCTACATCAAAAGAAATATATATTTTATGCTGGCTCTGCGAAACATCATGCATGCAAAATATGCAGGATTTTTTGGAGGAGTTACAGATAACATTGACCTGCTGACTAGACTCAAGTGGTCATGTGAGTCCTGCAGGGAAATGGAACTTGTGTTGTGTGGCTTTCTTTTTGGAGTATTAAAACAACACACTGAATGTTTCAACGCGGTAAGTGAACGGTTTTGCAGTAAAAAACTGCTTAGTAAGTCACCTAAGCGTAAAAAACTGAGCCCATAAGAATAGGCGCTTCTTTAAATTCTGTTCATTTACCGGCACCTAGCTTATCAGTCCCTGTCACTGGAGAAGTTGTAGTGCAGCCCGGTTGGTCAAAAGCTTAACAGCCAGCTGTTCCTAATGGGCGGAGTACTCCCTTCATTAGAAAGTCGGAGTCATAATGTACAAGTGTTCAAGTTGTGGGTGGTGGTAAAAAGAAAATTTCTGTTGTTCTTCATAGGAAACAATTATTTGTTTCTCGACTTACCCCCAAACCACATCTGATGATGTTATGGAGTTTATTTAAGAAAAATACCCATCTCCAAACATTACAGTTGAACAATTAAAATGTTCATACGCTCGAAATACATATTATTTTAAAATATCTGTTCTTCCAAAAGCTTTTAACGTTATAAATAATAAAAGTTTTTGTCCTGATGATAACCTAATAATAATAATAACCTATCTCTACTTTCTGACAGGAATCATTTGATTGTTTTAGGAGATTTTAGTTTTCCAGTTATATCTTGGTCATCTCCTATCGACTCCCTTGTTTGCACGCCTTTGTCGGATCATGACTTCCTTGATGGACTTTTAGACCTATCATTACAAAAATTCAGCTTTATCATTAATTCTTTAAATGGGCAATAAGATCTTGTATTAGTTTTGAATCCGTCTGAGGTCGTTGTATCTAGAATTGAACCTCTAGTTTTCCAAGAGGACCGATACCATCCCAAAATGGAACTGACAATATTCCTGCCCTGCCGTGATACATATTCCCATTTAGTTTGTGAAACTAAAACGAAATGCTTTCGCAAATGCAACATTAATAAGCTGGGCTACTTGATTTCCAAATGCAACTGGCCAAACTTATACAATTGAATGGATATGGAAAGTACCACTGAATTTTTCTACAGAGTTTTAAAAACTTTTTTTAATGTCCCTGACAATCTTCCTCAAAGACATAACAGACCTCCGTAGTTTACACAAGAGCTTCAAAGACTTAAAACAAACACTTACTAAAAATACAAAAGGATGGGCAAGCCATTTGATTTTTTGAAATATGTGGTTGCTCGATCGGATTTTAATGTTCTTAACAGTCAATGCAATTATTTGTATTTGAACCGGTGTAAAACCGAGTTTTCAAATAATCCGAAGCAATTTTTTAACTTTGTCAAATGTCAACCGAAAAAACTCCGCCTTGCCTTCATTAGTACGATTAAACTCAACTGAGGCTTCTACTGACACTGAAATTGCTGATTTATTTGCCAAGTTCTTCCCAACTACCGATAGTGCGGATTCTTGTCTAAGTTCTCTTCTAAAGGATTTGGAGACCCCAACACCAACATACTCTCCAGGAACGGACGAGACTCCTGGGTGCGTGATTAAGTTTTGTGCCTCAACTATTTGTAAACCGATTTTAAACTGTTTCAATTGTCTACCTCAACATCAGGTTTTCCAATTATCTGGAACGATATTTTATTATTCTACTCCATAAAAACGGAGAACGGAGTTCGATTTTCAAAATTATAGACGTATTTCTAAATTGTCTGCAATACCTAATGCATTTGAGCGTATTATTACTTCTTATTTGCAACATTTGTGTTCCTCACGAATATCACCTTATCAACATGGTTTTGTTAAACGAAGGTCTACCACGAACCTACTTGATTTGACATCTATTATAGATAAAGGATAAAAATAAAATGCAGACTGATGTTATATATACAGATTTCAGTATTCTTTTAACCACTTTCTTCTTTTATTGAAATTAGATCAACTTGGATTTTTGAATAATCTTTTAACTTGGATTTCATGTTATTTGAATGGTGGGATATTTTTAAAAACCCAGTTTTCACGCATTCTGCGTTTTCACTATTGAACGCCCATTTTTGATATGTTCTTTTGGTGTTAAGTTATTCATTTTTCATTAACTACACAAGCCATCGCTTCACAAACGTCAAAGCTTTTCAGTGTTTCTATACCGAAGCTCGAGAGGGCCTACCGTGTATAATAAATTGCAATCGGGTTTCGGTTTACAGTCTGATATAGATTTTTTTCAAAGATGGTGTCAATCTAACCTCTTAAATCTGAATTGCCTTAAATGTAACGTAATGACTTTTTATAAAGGTACGCCATCATTTATAAGCTATTCTCTTCATAAAATGTCACTGGACCGTATATATTCTTGGGTTTATTAAGCGATGGTAAAAAGAATTTGACGATCCTTATACAACTAAATTAGTATTTACTTCCCTTGTCCGTCCAAATTCGGAATATTGCGATCCCGTTTGGAGTCATCTCAAGGTACGGCGTGCCGAAGGTCTTGATCACTGATAACGGGGTCCAATTCACAAGCAGGGCGTTCAAGAGTTGACAGAGTTGGGAGTGCGGCACCAGTTCAAAGCCCCGTACAAGCCACAAGAAAAGCCTACGAAGAGGGCCAATAGAACGGTGAAAACAATGGTCGCCCAGTTCGCGAGCGAAGGGATGAGAAATGGCCAGAATTGCAGCTGGCCTTGAACACTAGTGTGGCAGAGTTTGCGGGGTATTTACCGGCCTTTGTCACGCAGGGTAGAGAGCCCAGGTTGCCGAGTGCGTTTTTTGATGAAGAAAACACCGGCACAGGAAGGGAAACTCAGACCCCGTCGGAAAACGCAAAAAATTTAATTTATTATGACTTAAAATGTTTCCCACACTGCACAAAGGTCTTGTGCGGGGGGTCAAAATATAGCTCACATGCTCTGCGTAGGCCATAGAATACGAAACTCATCAATGTTACTTGCTAAAAAACTTCATGAAATAAAACAGTTTGAAATTATAGCTCAGCAAATGGGACGTCATATTATTTGGTCGCTCTTTTCAATATTAATGGTCGAAGTCGCGCAGTTAATATCATTCTGAGGGAAAAATCCGATGAACATACCATATAAAGATCATATCAAAAGTCGATTTATCCTCGCTTGTGATCGGTTGTGTTTATCTCGTGTTCTGTTATTTTGTCTTTGGATTAATTTCTGAAAGTACTGGTGTTTTTCTTTAAATCAAGCATGACGTAACTTCATTGTGTGTGTTTGGCTTTTCTTAGGCTTTTCTAATAGCTAGGAACTAGGTTTTTCTTATAAATCAGTACTCACTATAAGAGTTCTAATAATTTTGTTTTAAATTGTCTAATCCCTGTGCACTGTAATTGTAATTTCCTTCTCTTGTGCATGCTTTGCCAGTGTTTTGTTTTTATAACATTGCACATTTTATGACTATGTCTGTTACCTGCTCAAAGAAAGGTTGCCAGCTTCCATCTACATCAAAAGAAATATATATTTTATGCTGGCTCTGCGAAACATCATGCATGCAAAATATGCAGGATTTTTTGGAGGAGTTACAGATAACATTGACCTGCTGACTAGACTCAAGTGGTCATGTGAGTCCTGCAGGGAAATGGAACTTGTGTTGTGTGGCTTTCTTTTTGGAGTATTAAAACAACACACTGAATGTTTCAACGCGGTAAGTGAACGGTTTTGCAGTAAAAAACTGCTTAGTAAGTCACCTAAGCGTAAAAAACTGAGCCCATAAGAATGGGTGCTTCTTTAAATTCTGTTCATTTACCGGCACCTAGCTTATCAGCCCCTGTCACTGGAGAAGTTGTAGTGCAGCCCGGTTGGTCAAAAGCTTAACAGCCAGCTGTTCCTAATGGGCGGAGTACTCCCTTCATTAGAAAGTCGGAGTCATAATGTACAAGTGTTCAAGTTGTGGGTGGTGGTAAAAAGAAAATTTCTGTTGTTCTTCATAGGAAACAATTATTTGTTTCTCGACTTACCCCCAAACCACATCTGATGATGTTATGGAGTTTATTTAAGAAAAATACCCATCTCCAAACATTACAGTTGAACAATTAAAATGTTCATACGCTCGAAATACATATTATTTTAAAATATCTGTTCTTCCAGAAGCTTTTAACGTTATAAATAATAAAAGTTTTTGTCCTGATGATAACCTAATAATAATAATAACCTATCTCTACTTTCTGACAGGAATCATTTGATTGTTTTAGGAGATTTTAGTTTTCCAGTTATATCTTGGTCATCTCCTATCGACTCCCTTGTTTGCATGCCTTTGTCGGATCATGACTTCCTTGATGGACTTTTAGACCTATCATTACAAAAATTCAGCTTTATCATTAATTCTTTAAATGGGCAATAAGATCTTGTATTAGTTTTGAATCCGTCTGAGGTCGTTGTATCTAGAATTGAACCTCTAGTTTTCCAAGAGGACCGATACCATCCCAAAATGGAACTGACAATATTCCTGCCCTGCCGTGATACATATTCCCATTTAGTTTGTGAAACTAAAACGAAATGCTTTCGCAAATGCAACATTAATAAGCTGGGCTACTTGATTTCCAAATGCAACTGGCCAAACTTATACAATTGAATGGATATGGAAAGTACCACTGAATTTTTCTACAGAGTTTTAAAAACTTTTTTTAATGTACCTGACAATCTTCCTCAAAGACATAACAGACCTCCTTAGTTTACACAAAAGCTTCAAGGACTTAAAACAAACACTTACTAAAAATACAAAATGAACGGGCAAGCCATTTGATTTTTTGAAATATGTGGTTGCTCGATCGGATTTTAATGTTCTTAACAGTCAATGCAATTATTTGTATTTGAACCGGTGTAAAACCGAGTTTTCAAATAATCCGAAGCAATTTTTTAACTTTGTCAAATGTCAACCGAAAAAACTCCGCCTTGCCTTCATTAGTACGATTAAACTCAACTGAGGCTTCTACTGACACTGAAATTGCTGATTTATTTGCCAAGTTCTTCCCACCTACCGATAGTGCGGATTCTTGTCTAAGTTTTCTTCTAAAGGATTTGGAGACCCCAACACCAACATACTCTCCAGGAACGGACGAGACTCCTGGGTGCGTGCTTAAGTTTTGTGCCTCAACTATTTGTAAACCGATTTTAAACTGTTTAAATTGTCTACCTCTACATCAGATTTTCCAATTATCTGGAACGATATTTTATTATTCTACTCCATAAAAACGGAGAAAGTTCGATTTTCAAAATTATAGACGTATTTTTAAATTGTCTGCAATACCTAATGCATTTGAGCGTATTATTACTTCTCATTTGCAACATTTGTGTTCCTCACGAATATCACCTTATCAACATGTTTTTGTTAAACGAAGGTCTACCACGAACCTACTTGAATTGACATCTATTATAGATAAAGGATTTAATAATAAAATGCAGACTGATTTTATATATACAGATTTCAGTATTCTTTTAACCATTTTCTTCTTTTATTGAAATTAGATCAACTTGGATTTTTGAATAATCTTTTAACTTGGATTTCATGTTATTTGAATGGAAGAACTCAGAGGGATATTTTTAAAAACCCAGTTTTCACGCATTCTGCGTTTTCACTATTGAACGCCCATTTTTGATAAACAATGTCACCACCTTGATATGTTCTTTTGGTGTTAAGTTATTCATTATTTATTAACTACACAAGCCATCGCTTCACAAACGTCAAAGCTTTTCAGTGTTTCTATACCGAAGCTCGAGAGGGCCCACCATGTATAATAAATTGCAATCGGGTTTCGGTTTACAGTCTGATATAGATTTTTTTCAGAGATGGTGTCAATCTAACCTCTTAAATCTGAATTGCCTTAAATGTAACTTAATGACTCTTTATAAAGGTACGCCATCATTTATAAGCTATTCTCTTCACAATATGTCACTGGACCGTATATATTCTTGGGTTTATTAAGCGATGGTAAAAAGAATTTGACGATCCTTATACAACTAAATTAGTAAATTCGGAATATTGCGATCCCGTTTGGAGTCATCTCAAGGTACGGCGTGCCGAAGGTCTTGATCACTGATAACGGGGTCCAATTCACAAGCAGGGCGTTCAAGAGTTAACAGAGTTGGGAGTGCGGCACCAGTTCAAAGCCCCGTACAAGCCACAAGAAAAGCCTACGGAGAGGGCCAATAGAACGGTGAAAACAATGGTCGCCCAGTTCGCCGGACAAGACCAGCGAACGTGGGATGAGAAATGGCCAGAATTGCAGCTGGCCGTCAACACCAGTGTGGCAGAGTCCGCGGGGTATTCACCGGCCTTTGTCACGCAGGGTAGAGAGCCCAGGTTGCCGAGCGCGTTTTTTGATGAAGAAACCACCGGCACAGGAAGGGAAACTCAGACCCCGTCGGAAAACGCAAAAAATTTAATTTATTATGACTTAAAATGTTTCCCACACTGCACAAAGGTCTTGTGCGGGGGGTCAAAATATAGCTCACATGCTCTGCGTAGGCCATAGAATACGAAACTCATCAATGTTACTTGCTAAAAAACTTCATGAAATAAAACAGTTTGAAATTATAGCTCAGCAAATGGGACGTCATATTATTTGGTCGCTCTTTTCAATATTAATGGTCGAAGTCGCGCAGTTAATATCATTCTGAGGGAAAAATCCGATGAACATACCATATAAAGATCATATCAAAAGTCGATTTATCCTCGCTTGTGATCGGTTGTGTTTATCTCGTGTTCTGTTATTTTGTCTTTGGATTAATTTCTGAAAGTACTGGTGTTTTTCTTTAAATCAAGCATGACGTAACTTCATTGTGTGTGTTTGGCTTTTCTTAGGCTTTTCTAATAGTTAGGAACTAGGTTTTTCTTATAAATCAGTACTCACTATAAGAGTTCTAATAATTTTGTTTTAAATTGTCTAATCCCTGTGCACTGTAATTGTAATTTCCTTCTCTTGTGCATGCTTTGCCAGTGTTTTGTTTTTATAACATTGCACATTTTATGACTATGTCTGTTACCTGCTCAAAGAAAGGTTGCCAGCTTCCATCTACATCAAAAGAAATATATATTTTATGCTGGCTCTGCGAAACATCATGCATGCAAAATATGCAGGATTTTTTGGAGGAGTTACAGATAACATTGACCTGCTGACTAGACTCAAGTGGTCATGTGAGTCCTGCAGGGAAATGGAACTTGTGTTGTGTGGCTTTTTTTTTGGAGTATTAAAACAACACACTGAATGTTTCAACGCGGTAAGTGAACGGTTTTGCAGTAAAAAACTGCTTAGTAAGTCACCTAAGCGTAAAAAACTGAGCCCATAAGAATGGGCGCTTCTTTAAATTCTGTTCATTTACCGGCACCTAGCTTATCAGTCCCTGTCACTGGAGAAGTTGTAGTGCAGCCCGGTTGGTCAAAAGCTTAACAGCCAGCTGTTCCTAATGGGCGGAGTACTCCCTTCATTAGAAAGTCGGAGTCATAATGTACAAGTGTTCAAGTTGTGGGTGGTGGTAAAAAGAAAATTTCTGTTGTTCTTCATAGGAAACAATTATTTGTTTCTCGACTTACCCCCAAACCACATCTGATGATGTTATGGAGTTTATTTAAGAAAAATACCCATCTCCAAACATTACAGTTGAACAATTAAAATGTTCATACGCTCGAAATACATATTATTTTAAAATATCTGTTCTTCCAGAAGCTTTTAACGTTATAAATAATAAAAGTTTTTGTCCTGATGATAACCTAATAATAATAATAACCTATCTCTACTTTCTGACAGGAATCATTTGATTGTTTTAGGAGATTTTAGTTTTCCAGTTATATCTTGGTCATCTCCTATCGACTCCCTTGTTTGCACGCCTTTGTCGGATCATGACTTCCTTGATGGACTTTTAGACCTATCATTACAAAAATTCAGCTTTATCAGTAATTCTTTAAATGGGCAATAAGATCTTGTATTAGTTTTGAATCCGTCTGAGGTCGTTGTATCTAGAATTGAACCTCTAGTTTTCCAAGAGGACCGATACCATCCCAAAATGGAACTGACAATATTCCTGCCCTGCCGTGATACATATTCCCATTTAGTTTGTGAAACTAAAACGAAATGCTTTCGCAAATGCAACATTAATAAGCTGGGCTACTTGATTTCCAAATGCAACTGGCCAAACTTATACAATTGAATGGATATGGAAAGTACCACTGAATTTTTCTACAGAGTTTTAAAAACTTTTTTTAATGTCCCTGACAATCTTCCTCAAAGACATAACAGACCTCATTAGTTTACACAAAAGCTTCAAGGACTTAAAACAAACACTTACTAAAAATACAAAATGAACGGGCAAGCCATTTGATTTTTTGAAATATGTGGTTGCTCGATCGGATTTTAATGTTCTTAACAGTCAATGCAATTCTATGTATTTGAACCGGTGTAAAATCGAATTTTCAAATAATCCGAAGCAATTTTTTAACTTTGTCGAATGTCAACCGAAAAAACTTCGCATTGCCTTCATTAGTACGATTAAACTCAACTGAGGCTTCTACTGACACTGAAATTGCTGATTTATTTGCCAAGTTCTTCCCAACTACCGATAGTGCGGATTCTTGTCTAAGTTCTCTTCTAAAGGATTTGGAGACCCCAACACCAACATACTCTCCAGGAACGGACGAGACTCCTGGGTGCGTGATTAAGTTTTGTGCCTCAACTATTTGTAAACCGATTTTAAACTGTTTCAATTGTCTACCTCAACATCAGGTTTTCCAATTATCTGGAACGATATTTTATTATTCTACTCCATAAAAACGGAGAAAGTTCGATTTTCAAAATTATAGACGTATTTCTAAATTGTCTGCAATACCTAATGCATTTGAGCGTATTATTACTTCTTATTTGCAACGAAGGTTTTGTTAAACGAAGGTCTACCACGAACCTACTTGAATTGACATCTATTATAGATAAAGGATTTAATAATAAAATGCAGACTGATTTTATATATACAGATTTCAGTATTCTTTTAACCATTTTCTTCTTTTATTGAAATTAGATCAACTTGGATTTTTGAATAATCTTTTAACTTGGATTTCATGTTATTTGAATGGAAGAACTCAGAGGGATATTTTTAAAAACCCAGTTTTCACGCATTCTGCGTTTTCACTATTGAACGCCCATTTTTGATAAACAATGTCACCACCTTGGTATGTTCTTTTGGTGTTAAGTTATTCATTTTTTATTAACTACACAAGCCATCGCTTCACAAACGTCAAAGCTTTTCAGTGTTTCTATACCGAAGCTCGAGAGGGCCTACCGTGTATAATAAATTGCAATCGGGTTTCGGTTTACAGTCTGATATAGATTTTTTTCAAAGATGGTGTCAATCTAACCTCTTAAATCTGAATTGCCTTAAATGTAACGTAATGACTTTTTATAAAGGTACACCATCATTTATAAGCTATTCTCTTCATAAAATGTCACTGGACCGTATATATTCTTGGGTTTATTAAGCGATGGTAAAAAGAATTTGACGATCCTTATACAACTAAATTAGTATTTACTTCCCTTGTCCGTCCAAATTCGGAATATTGCGATCCCGTTTGGAGTCATCTCAAGGTACGGCGTGCCGAAGGTCTTGATCACTGATAACGGGGTCCAATTCACAAGCAGGGCGTTCAAGAGTTGACAGAGTTGGGAGTGCGGCACCAGTTCAAAGCCCCGTACAAGCCACAAGAAAAGCCTACGGAGAGGGCCAATAGAACGGTGAAAACAATGGTCGCCCAGTTCGCGAGCGAAGGGATGAGAAATGGCCAGAATTGCAGCTGGCCGTGAACAATAGTGTGGCAGAGTTTGCGGGGTATTCACCGGCCTTTGTCACGCAGGGTAGAGAGCCCAGGTTGCCGAGAGCGTTTTTTGATGAAGAAAACACCGGCACAGGAAGGGAAACTCAGACCCCGTCGGAAAACGCAAAAAATTTAATTTATTATGACTTAAAATGTTTCCCACACTGCACAAAGGTCTTGTGCGGGGGTCAAATAATAGCTCACATGCTCTGCTTAGGCCATAGAATACGAAACTCATCAATGTTACTTGCTAAAAAACTTCATGACATAAAACAGTTTGAAATTATAGCTCAGCAAATGGGACGTCTTATTATTTCATTCTCTTGTGCATGCTTTGCCAGTGTTTTGTTTTTGTAACATTGCACATTTTATGACTATGTCTGTTACCTGCTCCAAGAAAGTTTGCCAGCTTCCATCTACATCAAAAGAAATATATATTTTATGCTGGCTCTGGGAAACTATCATGCATGCAAAATAGGGCGGGTCATTAAAACTTTTTTTCGACTTTGAAACGCTAATAGGGCTTAAAAGCTGTGTACAAATGTCCAGAATACGTGTGCAAAATCCGCTGCTTACTCACTTCACCTTGCTGAAAGTTAATGACGAACGATTGCGTGTTCTGTAAATTTATTTCTCGAAAATTATAATTTGAAATTTGCGTCTCTTCGCCACCTTAGATTTCCTTGTGTGAATCGTCAGGGCCCAATACTAACTTCTGTGTGTCAACGGAAAAAAGTGTGTATGTAGACCTGTTGTTCTACAGTTGTTTAGTTTGTGTATCTCAAATAGTTCACAAGTGAATCGTAGTAAAGCTGTTTATCTGCATTTATCCACATCGACATGAGTGTATGTCGAAGAAATCTTACATTGAACATTTTAGGGCATCCTACAGATTTCGATGGGCGCCTGCTGCCAACTTGAGAGGATGCTTTAAAGTATTACTTTTACGTGTGGCATGGATTAAAAGAAGATAAGAAAGGTAGCAACCCATTCTTAGAGAAGCTGCTTCTTTAGTGCTGAATCGCGTAACTGACGTCTGGTCATCGGCTTCCATTCCTGTGGTGAGCGTTACAAGAATGGAGCAACTGTTAAAAAACAACGTTTCTACCTATCAACAGCTAAACAAGTCATTTAAAAGAGACAGTGAGAGTGGTGCTTTCAAAAAAAAAGTTTCTGTTTTTCATGCACAGTTTAGAGTGTTGTTTGATGTAGCTACTTGCAAGTACCACCACTCCATCTGTAAATGCTGTAAACAAAGTGCCAGCAGCGAAAAGGGAGTTTTTGCAAGATCAGCGTACAAATCGGAAAATGATCATAGGTCCGGTGGATAAGAAAACTACCGCTAAGCTGCGTAAACGAGAAGAGAGGAAAGTCATCGAGGATAACAGAGTTAACAAGAGACCAATTGAAGATGTGTTAGCCAGTGGTTCAGTGTGTGCTAGTGACGATGAAACAAGTGACAGTGATATAAAAGACGCTGACTTTAGTGTACCCGCTTTATCTGCTGATAGATCTAGAGTGAAACTGCCTAGATTGACCTCTTTTGCCAGCAAGTGTGACGGATTTGGAATTGGAGACAGAGCTGCTGCATCTCTTGCATCATCTCTTCTCCAGGATCTTTCACGGCCAGAGGTTTCCTCTGGCAAAACAATGCCATCTACATCGAAAGACCCACTTATTATTGACAAAAGCAAAGTAAGACGTGAAAGGACGAAAACACAGCTTCAAGTCACAAAAAAAGAATGTCGAGATACAACCATTAAAGTTTTTTTTTTTTGACGGCCGCGAAGATAACACTCTAACGATTGAAACTACGAGTGATGGCCGGCAACACCAAAGAGTTGTTAAAGAAAACCATTTATCCCTCGTAAAACAACCCGGTGATGAATATTTTGGTCATGTTGTATCAGAATCTCATTGGGCTGAAGAAGAGTTTAAGTCTATCTGGACTTATCTTCAAGAAAAGACCTATGGTGATTTGTTGACGCTAAAACTCGTGGGATGTGACGGTGCTCCAACAAATACAGGAATACACAACGGCATTATCCGCCGTATGGAAAAGGAACTTGGACGGCCTCTGCAGTGGGACATTTGTCAATTGCACACTAACGAATTGCCATTGCGTCATGTAATTGAGACAATAGACGGTCCAACTACAGGACCTACTGGATTCTCGGGCCCTATTGGAAAATTGCTACAAAACTGTGAAAGTTTGCCCATAAAGAGGTTCAAAGCAATACCATGTGAGCTTCCTGAAGTTAAGAAAAATAAGCTCAGCACTGACCAACTCTACCTATATGATATGTGCAAAGCCGTATCATGTGGTGTAGTCTCTGATGAGCTTGCTAACAAAAAACCTGGGAAAAACCTACCACAGATAGCCGTATACTTAGACTATACGTTTCTAGTCCAAAAACTTTATCCAATTTGAAGAATCTTACAATGTTCGTGGTGACAGTGTACGCTCCCTCATGGTTCCGAATCAAACGTGAGGGCACTTTAAAAAACGCTTCTAAAATCCTATGGCATATAATGATTGCTTTACGTACTATCCCCAAGCAGTTAGACTCCAAGATCGAAACCTTATGCCCAAGTTTGAAAGCAAAAAAGACTTTAAAACGTAAAACTCGTCCCGCACGAGAGAGTGGTTGGCTGGGTGAGTCGCCAAGAGGTGAGTCCTTCACATATGTGAGTGAATCTAAGGTGGCAAAGAGCTGCAAATATCAGAAAATTATTTTAAAAAAATGAAAAAAAAACTACAAAAACTTTCAATATTAACTTTTTCCACGAAGAAGTGAGTAGGCGGATTTTATGGAAATGAGGTCTAATTTGATTACTTTTTTTTGACGTTTTGACAGAGTTCTCTAGAACAGGTATAGATTCTATAACAATTTTAACGTGTTTTGGTGGCCAAGACAACCGTTTTTGGCTAGTAAAAGTTGAACTTTGATACAGAAAAAAATTACCAAAATTCCAAATTTTCCATACATTCACCTAAAATATGTTTATTTTTGTCGTCAATGCGCAGACGGAAGACATCATCGCACAGCAATCGTATTTTGCACACGTATTCTGGACATGTGTACACAGCTTTTAAGCCCTATTAGCGTTTCAAAGTCGAAAAAAAAATTTTAATGACCCGCCCTAATGCAAAATATGCAGGATTTGTTGGAAGAGTTACAGGTAACATTGACCTGCGGACTAGACTCAAGTGGTCATGTGAGTCCTGCAGGGAAATGGAACTTGAGATGTGTGGCTTTCTTTTTGGAGTATTTAAACAACACACTGAATGTTTCAACGCGGTAAGTGAACGGTTTTGTAGTAGAAAACTGCTTAGTAAGTCACCTAAGTGTAAAAAACTGAGCCCATAAGAATGGGCGCTTCTTTTAATTCTGTTAATTTACCGGCACCTAGCTTATCAGCCCCTGTCACTGAAGAAGTTGTAGTGCAGCCCGGTTGGTCAAAAGCTTAACAGCCAGCTGCTCCTAATGGGCGGAGTACTCCCTTCATTAGAAAGTCGGAGTCAAAATGTACAAGTGTTCAAGTTGTTGGTGGTGGTAAAAAGAAAATTTCTGTTGTTCTCCATAGGAAACAATTATTTGTTTCTCGACTTACCCCCTAAACCACATTTGATGATGTTATGGAGTTTATTTAAGAAAAATACCCATCTCCAAACATTACATTTGAACAATTATATTTATATTTCTAACTTAATATGACTTGATATGAAGTTACCTAGGCTGTACGCTGACTCCTCTGCCTTTAATGAACATATTTTAGTCTTCACAGAAACTTAGATGAAACAACTGATAACACTTATAGAACTGATCGCGTTTCTCGTAGAGATGGTAGGGTGCTTATTGCTGTTACCCCCAGCCGTACATCGGAGATAATTCAGAATGATTTTTCTGATCTTTTTTATGAACATCTTTTGCCTGCTATTGAATCTATTCTTTCTCTACTTTCTGAGAGAGATCATTTGATTGTTTTGGGAGGTTTTAATCTCCCAGATATATCTTTGCCGGATCATGACTTTGTTGAAGGACTTTAGATCTATCATTACAACAAATTAGCTTTATCCGTAACTCTTTAAATAGGCAATTAGATCTTGTATTTTTTTTTGGATTCGTCTGAATCGACCTATATTTGCCCTGAGGACCAATACCATCCCACAATGGAATTGCCATTTTTCTTGCCCTGTCCTGATAACTATACCCAAGTCCAAGTTTGCAAAAGCCTTGGTCGCATTATGGATGTCCTGCTTGGAATTAAAGAGTTAACTCACTCATACTCATTTTTTAATTCATTTCTTTTGGACAATTCGAAAGTAAACAAAACCAGATCAGCTGCAAATGTCGGCTTAGCATTAGCTAAATGCTAATGCGCCAATGAAATCAGGCACATTTACAAGTTCGCTAATGTGGCAATGGAATCATGCTATAAAACGAAATGCTTACGTTAGTGTGACTTTAATAAGGTAAACTACTTGATTTCCGAATACAACTAGACAAACTTATACAATTGCACGGATATGGAAAGTTCCACTGAATTACTCTATAGCGTTTTAAACACTTTTTGAATGAACGCGTTAATGCCAGTCTTCCTCCAGGACATAACATACATACCTCCGTGGTTTACACAAGAGCTTCGAAGAAACCCAAAACCCAAAAACAAACAGTTACAAAAAGTAAAAGGGGACGTCAGTCAACGTAATTCTAAGTTTTTGAACCGGAGTAAAGTTGAAATATCAAATGATCCGAAGAAATTTTATAACTTTGTAAATGTCAACAATATAACTCCGCCTTGCCTTCATCATAGGGTTATGACACTAAATTATTGGCCTCATTCATTCATTCATTCATTCATTGCTCATTTTTTGTTTTAACTATACGATTTTACGTAAGTGCGAACAAGAGAACCTATGGCGATTCCGATGAGGAAAATTGACAGAACCGATACCCTATAGTAAAAAACATGAACGGGATTTTGGTATAAAAATACCATTCGATGAAAAACCACCGGGGCCTATACATCAATGAGCAAAATTGTATTTAAAAAGTACAATTTTGCTCATTTATTGGACTTGACGACAAAACAAAATGAAAAAGCGAGGCTTAAATGTTTTCGAAATATTTTTTACCATTAAAAGGTAACAACTGAAAACCTTTAAACGTTAAAATTGGCGGGATAAGCACAATATAATAAACAAAACTATACAGTTTGATTTTAACGTTAAAAAGACAGTGTGACCGTGATTTTATAACCAAAAAAATCTCAAGCAGTATCCATATAATTGTCTCTGTCTCTTAGCTTCAATGAATTCGTTAATGAAAGAGGCGAACAACGTAATGTCATACCCGTATCAGTACAATTAAACTCATTTGAGGCGTCTACTGAAACTGAAATTTCTGATTTATTTGCCAAGTTCCTCCAAACTACCTAAAGTGCGGATTTTTGTCTAAATTCAGTTTACCCTTTCAATTTAAACAGGTCAAATTTTATTTTTCCCGGTTATAACAGAAAGTTATCTTCTAAGGGATTTGGAGACCACAACATCAATATACTCTTTAGGACCGGACGTGCTTCCTGAGTGCGTGCATAAGTTTTGTGCCTCAACTATTTGTAAGTCGGATCATCAGTTTTTCCAACTATCTGGAAAGATTCCTTTATTGTTTTTCCTCCATAAAAAGGGAGAAAAGTCGGATGTTCAAAAATAAAAAGGTATTTCTAAATTGTCTGCAATACCTAAAGCATTTGAGCGCATTATTACCTCTCATTTGCAATATTTGTGTTCCTCAGCTTATCAACATTTTTTTACCATTTAAAGGTAAGAACTGAAAACATTTAAAAGTTAAAGGCAGTATCCTTATAGTTGTCTCTGTCTTCGAGCTTCAATGAATCCGTCAATGAATGAGGTGAACAATGTAATGTCATACCTGTACACACATAAATCCAGAATTTCGATGTCAAATCAAGAACGAACGATGTCAAAAGTAGGGTAAATTCGAATTTTTTTAAATCAAGTACGAAATATTCAATCCCGAAGTTCTACATTTGAGAACGTCATCAGTCCAAGTACTCAAAAGAGCTTGAAGAAAGTGCGAAAGATATTAATTTGAGTACGAAAAATTCTTAATACAAGTATGAAAGTTTCTTAACTTAAGTTTTTTTTAAAAAATGTTTTTTGTCTATTTCTCTTTTTTTTCTTTTCTCTTTGACTCCATATGAAATTAGAATGAAAGGGAATATGATAAATTGATATGTAAAGGAAACAGAAAGCAAACCTTATTTTGTTCACTGCAAGTCGACCCAACCGTGATTCAAACCGAGGCCTTTGGATTCGTAGACGCATTAGCCGGTTGCGCCACAATGGCGCAATTGTGATTACTGTGTACTACGCCCGTATAAGAATTCGATGCAATTTGTTTGCAATCAAATAGCATTTATTTGCTATACTTTTGAGCTCAACTAGATACAAATTTAAATAAAAGCAGAACGTTTGAAAAAAAAAAACATAAAAACCAAAAAAAAAAATTGATAACTTAGTCTGGGATTTGAGCTCGGGTTCTTAATAGCTTACCCAATGTTTGAGGTTCCAAAACACTTACCCCCTAGGCCAATCATTTTAAGAACGAAATGTTCTTGTTTTAAATTAATAGTTTTTGTTTTTTTGTTAAATTAATAGTTTTTAATAGAGTTTACTGTTTTTATTAATTTTGTTATTATTTACAAACACTATAAGCATAGATAAAGCGAAAAATTTCGTTTCCTCTATGTGTTAAAAAAAAACATTTTATAATATTATTATCAAGTATGACCCGTACGTATTCTGTACACGTTCATCCTAAAAATTTTAAGAATTTTTCGGCCGATTTTCAAGAACGTTCGTGCTAAAATTATTCGTTATACTTTTTATAGGCGAAGCTATTTGAATTGACATCTATTGTAGTTAAATGATTTAATAATAATATGTAGACTGATATAAACAGATTTTATATTTCTAGACGATATTAAGTTGATGTTTTTTCTGTGCAACTCCGGAGTCTTGGCGCGAAAGAATTTATATTGGCCATCTTTATTTCTATGAACTAGAGGTGCAGCCGAAAAAGAAGAGTGAAAGACCCCCTCAAAAAAATTTAGCATGCGCCACTGTGACTTTTTAAGGGCAGTGGATGGTGGAGGGATGATGGTGGTGATGATAAAAAATCCCAACCTTTCGCTTGGATTGGGTTCTGTGGGACTGCGCTATTAGGTGATGTAAAATAAAATTCTAGTGCTATTTAATACCCTCTTCCCACATAGTTCATCCTTGGGAAACAGTTGACTTGTTTGACCAATGTGAAACTACAATTCCACCAAATAGTGAATGCTCTGTGGGAACGGTTTTTTTCGGGATCGACTGCTTGGGAAAGGGGTGGCACTGAAAAAACATCGGCTAAGTATCGAGTAAATAAGTCCGTCACAGTCCGACAGATTTGAATGGCGGACTGATGCCCTCTTTCCACACAGTCCATCCGTTGGTCTGTTTCATCAGAAGGATGAAGGTGGAATGGTGAAAGTGGTCTGTGAAAATGAGAGTTTCACCTATTTTAAAAAAACACAACGGTTTTTCAGGGATAGACTACGTGGAAGGACCAAAGAAACATCGGCTTACTTTCGCATAAATAAGTCCGTCAAAGTCCGTCAAATTTTAACGGCGGGCTAACTGGGAAATTTTTGGAGAGGCAAAACCTTATGGACCTTCCGTTCAACGAATGATAGGTAGTTCATCCAAGCTGGTTGATTGGTCATACGTGATGGGCTTGTTGACAGACAGAAAACCAATTGAAGGCGTATTCTGCAGAACAATATGATCACAGATGGATTAGTGCTGAATGATCAATTTGTTGAAACAGCTGAATGTGCTTATGGGCTTATGACACTACATTGTTGTACTCATTCATTGCTCATTTATTTTTTTAAACTATACGATTTTAAGTAAGTGCGAGCAAGACAAACGTAAGACGATACCAATGAGCAATGAATGAAGAAAATTGAGAGATCACGATACCCGTTAGTAAAATACTGGACCGAATTCAGTAAAAAATAACATTCGATGAAATACCACCGGGGCCGATACAACAATGAGCAAAATTGTATTTAAAAGTACAATTTTGCTCATGCATTAGAGTATATGAAATGTTTTCTACCATTTAAAGGTAACAACTGAAAACCTTTAAACGTTAAAATTAGCGGGATAAACACAATATAATAAACAAAAAAATAAAGTTTGAATAAGTGATGCGAGCAATGTAATGTCACACCCGTATTAATACAAAAATTTAAATTGACAGTGCACATACGAGTAAATTTGTGTATAACGAAAGACGAAGATAATTTATTTTCGTTTTCAGCTGAAAGCAAATATATGTACCGGTGCGGCCACAAAACTTCTCTTGTCGCTGTACTTCACAATAAAAAAAATTCTTGCAAAATAATTAATGAGTTATAGCCTCACTCACGCACGTCTGCTATCGATATCGGAATTGACGCAATAGAGTAGAAAAGCCTGTTACACTTGACAAACGTTCTTCATTGCATCTGAACACCTGTTCTTTGTTTTGATTTGTCCAGGTAAAGCCCGGCTATTTTTGTTGTTGTATAATATGCCTATGTTAACCTGTGTTAAAGTACTGCGTCTAGCCACGAACGAAATGACGCAATTGAGCAACCGAAGTGTATTTAGGCCCTTAATTTATTCATGATTTTTAATTTATTTGGTTTACGTTCTCTTCTTCTGATTTTTCTTATCGATATTTATACCATCGATATACGCTAGCAGATCTGTATCATGGATCAAAGGTCTACTACTATTTTACGCTCCTCTTTTGCTGATCATTATAAAAGAATTTTTGCATCATGATCAATGATCATACGCATTCAGCAGAACTATCGAAAGAAATTTATCACTGATCAGCGGTAATGTTCTTCTGATGAATACGCTCAATATTATACCGCAGCGACTTCCAAACCAGCCTGCATCTTCTTCGTGAATATATCATGATGGCAACTATATCCTCCTAGGTTCTTTTAACAATAGTGGCATTAAATGTATTGCCGTCCACACTTAACTATTACAGCCGATAACTTCACGGCTTGACTTTTTCCGTCCAGTTTTTGATCCAAGAAATACTCTTTTATGACAATAGTTTACATAGTTTTTTTTTTTTCTATAGGGCCTAAAATTCATAGTGAGGGAATACCCAACATGTATACATACAATGTCCCAAATGTTCGATGAATAAATATTTCTGAAATTTATCGAAACACTGACAATTGAACTAGTTCCTTTGTACCAGCTATACTATAACATAAATCATTTATCAAAAAGGAATAACGTTTTTATCTTGCCATTTGTTTATAAGAGCATGTAAACTGTTATTATTAAATCTAAAATAGATGAAGACCTGGTGATTTAAGTGTAGTGAATATGTAATAATACATATACATATGTACAAGGCTTAAGCGCGAATCTACATCAATTGGGTATGTTAAACAATACCACAACTTTGATGAAGTGTGTTAAACCAACCAAACTACTTCTAGCTTGAATATTTGTTAAAACCAATAACTGACATTAATAAAATCGTAAAAGAAAAACTATGTTGTATATCTTAAGAAAGCTTGAAAAATCGATACTGAAATTCACCCTAGCTGAACGTTCATGTAAGCAATGAGAAAATGTGTGTCGACATATGTACATATGTTGATAAGACTTCAAATAATAAGTGCTTTTAATATAGTTTCTATGGTTGCGTTGATACAGGACTAACTAATTTTGTCTTTAATGTTGCCACAAAAAAATCTATTGAATACACACCTAAGGGGCGTGGTTCGGCACTAATGTGTTTAGGGGCTCATAGTTATTCAGCCAACAAACAAAACTTTGGGCGTAAACTTTATAGGCGTATCATATTGGATTTACAAATATGTACATATGTACATATGTATTTGCATTCCAGAGCTTTTGATCGTTCTTTGAAGCGTAAAAAAAATTTGTTTATTTTATTCAAACTAAGGGTATTAAAAGTATTATTAGAAAACAAAAGTAAAATCGAACAGCGATATTATATACATAGCTGCCATAGGAACAATCACTGTTTTCAATTGATTTGATTATACTTATATTATACTTATATTATATTTTATAGCTGGTTTTAATTTCATTAAGGTTATCATTAATATACATATGTACATACATACATACCTGCCATAAAAACGATAGATTAATTCATATAAAAATCATCATAGGTTCTTTGAATTATAGGCATACAAATCGGAATAAAGTTGTTATAGGGAATATTTAATGCTAGTAATAGCTGCAATGGTATATAAATTTCTGTTGCTGCTACTTTAAGAGCATTACGGCCATTTTGCGGTCCATTTTACAAGGACTGCCTTGGCTGGCTTCGACAATCGACCGTGTAGTGGCAAAATTTGAGTCTACGTTTTCGCTACATAATGTTCCGGTGTCCGTGAGAGCAAGAAGTGCTCGAAGTGATGCTCAACAGGACGGGGCCACATGCTCACGCTACAATCGCAATATTGAAAACTAAGTTCGATGAGCGTGTTATTTCGCGAAATGGACCGGTCGAGTGGCCGCCGCGCTCGAGTGATTTGACACCTCTAGACTATTTTCTTTGGGGTTACGTGAAGTCATTGGTCTATGCCAATAAACCGGCGACGTTGCAAGAGCTCAGAGCCAATATTGAACGCGAAATTGCTTGAATTCGATCGATTTATGCGAAAAAGTGGTTGAAAATTGGGTTCAACGATTGGACTTCATAAAACGTGCACGCGGTGGTCATGCGAAAGAAATCGAGTTTCATAATTAAATGTATATGTTCAAATTCGATAGTAAAAAAAAAGTTGGTTGAAAAGTCAAACCGTTTGTGTTTTATTAAAAAAAGTTTAAGCGCTCCTATTGAAGAACCCTTTATTAATAATAATATGATATCACTCTTAATTACAGTACGAATCTTTCATAATCGATTTGGACTTGCACAGATTTCTGACTATTCCAATAAGCATAAAATGCTAGTTTAAACGATATGAAATGGGTTTCATTTTTAAACGCTGAATAACATCCAAAAGCGAATTTTTAGAGAATTACTCTAAAACTATAAAATGTGAACATAAAAACCTAGGTTGAGTTATAATTTAAATATTTTAAGGAAACATAAGTAGCCCTTACCGTAGCTTAAGTCGTTAGGGCGTGTGAAATCTAGCCGTTTCCCGCTTAACTAGCGGGTTTTCCAAAATATGGTACAACGAAAGTTTTTTCAGCTCGAGCTGCTTAAAACATCGATTTGATACGCACAACAAACAAAAATGCTGTGTTTGTCTTATTTTAAATATCTTCTTAAATAAGTATCAGGTTGAAAGGAGTGTGGTGTCGTTAGAGGCGTATTTAATGCCAGAATACAACCAGCTGCAAGGGTATATGAACTTCGGCTTGCCGAAGTTTGCTTTCTTTCTTGTTTTTTATATATGATAAAACTACCTGATTAAAAGGCTCAATGTTCAATTTCTTTACCTTCAAACTTTTTTGGAAAACCAGACCCTTGTCTTTTATGAATTAAAAGGGTACTTTGTATTCGCTAAAAGTTTGAAGGAAATTTGGACTTTCAATTGCCAGATGTGTAAAAAATGTGCACTAGGATGATTACCAACCTACCGCACATATCATATGGACGGCAGTACATGTAGTGACGATGAGTACCGGTAAGCGTGCGCAAGTATCTTAATAAATAATATAGCAATCAAAAGAAATCACTTTCATAAGAATTTAAGAATTTTAAGAGTTTTAGAAAGTCATTTGGTTTCAGAAATTTGTTTGCCTTATTCTGTATCTGTTTGGGACCGGTGGAGCAAAAAGTCTTACTTTTATGGCATGGTTGTATTCTGGCATAAAATACGCCTCTAACGACACCACACTTCTTTCAATCTGATACTCCTTTAAGAAGATATATAAAACAAGAGAAATACAGCATTTTTGTTTGTTGTGCGTATTAAATCGATGTTTTAACCAGCTCGAGCTGAAAAAACTTTCGTTGTACAACATTTTGGAAAACCCGTTAGTTAAGCGGAAAACGGCTTAAAAAACTAGATTTCACACGCCCTAACGACTTAAGCTACGGTAACGAGCTTTAAAAATACATTTGCTAAAAAAGTATTTTTAAGGGCTACTTACGTTTCCTTAAAATATTTTCTTTAAGCAAAACAATTACGGAATTATAACTCAAACTAGGTTTTAATGTTCATATTTTAGAGTTTTAGAGTAATTTTCTAAAAATTCGCTTTTGGGTGTTATTCAGCGTTTAAAAATGAAACCCATTTCATATCGTTTAAATTAGCATTTTATGCTTATTGGAATAGTCAGAAATCTGTGCAAGTCCAAATCGATTATGAAAGATTATTCTTATTGTAATTAAGAGTGATATCATATTATTATTAATAAAGGGTTTTTCAATAGGAGCGCTTCAACTTTTTTTTTAATCAAACACAAACGGTTTGACTTTTCAACCAACTTTTTTTTTATACCCTTGCAGAGGGTATTATAATTTCAGTCAGAAGTTTGCAACGCAGTGAAGGAGACGTTTC
This sequence comes from Drosophila elegans, assembly GCF_018152505.1. Taxonomy (NCBI): domain Eukaryota; kingdom Metazoa; phylum Arthropoda; class Insecta; order Diptera; family Drosophilidae; genus Drosophila; species Drosophila elegans. The sequence goes on along the minus strand of NW_024545763.1, from coordinate 63,719 downwards.
CGACCCTATAAATTATATATATTCTTGATCGGCATCACTAGTAGAGTCGATCTAGCCATATCCGTCTGTCCATCCGTCTGTCTATCCGACTGTCCGCCTGTCCGTCCGTTTATATGCAAACTAGTCTCTCAGTTTTAAGGCTATCTGCATGAAACTTTTCCAAAAATTGTCTTTCTATTGCAGGTAGTATATTAGTCGGAACGAGCCGGATCGGACGACTATAGCATATAGCTCCCATAGGAACAATCGGATAAATAAATGAAAAAAAAATTAGAACTTTGCTGTTTTTTAATTTTTTGTTTAGTTCTTCGACATTTAGTAATGGTTAAATATTTCTGATTTACGGTTTTAATTTCATCAAGATCGGACAACTATAGCATATAGCTCCAATAGGAACAATCGGAAAAATAAATGAAAAAAAATTATAACTTTGCTGTTTTTTAATTTTTTGCTTAGTTCTTCGACATATAGCAATGGTTAAATATTTCAGAATTATGGTTTAAATTTTATCAAAATCAGACGACTATATCATATAGCTCCCATAGAAATAATGAAAATATATAAAATAACTATCTAATCATTGAGCTGCAAATCATCATAGTGTAGTAATAAGAACTAAGTAAGCAACTACTCTTAATAAACATGGCCAAAGTAGTTTTAAGTTATATAGTTAAGTTATATTTTAATGTGTGTGTAACCCAGGATATATTTTGTGTGTGCTATTTCTGGTTTGTAAAAGTATGGATGTGTTTTGCATCCCTAAAAAAAAGACGCACGAAGAAGAGAGCGAGGCATTCGAAAAAGGGTGGCCGGTGCGATCAAACGAAAAAGCTGAATAAAAGATAATTAAATTAAAGCAGAACAAAGAACACTATAATTCAGAAGTGGTAACTGAACCTAACCAAGTTATATTGGAATACAAAAATATCCGTTAACATGGCTTCACGCATTAATCTCGGCGAACTCAAATTAATGGAAATCACAAGTTTCTGTGAAAAACTTGGCTTGTCCACAAAGCCGCACTAATTGCGCAGTTAAGTGCTGTACTACCGTCTGAAATTGCTCCGGAGTTGTACTACGAAAAGGTGGAGTCTACGAAAGGTGGAGGCGAAATTGGTGTTGAGATGGCTGTCGCCAATGCAGCCAACAACAACAACGAAGAACAAGTCGGCGAGATGGCTTTCGCCAATGCAGCCAACAACAACAACGAAGAACAAAGCGAGGAAGAAGATGAAGACGTTTTCGGCAACGAACTTAAACTTGTCGAGACAGTTGATCGTGGTGGCGTTCAACTTCCAGGAACCGGCGTTCAACCGAGTACTTCAACCTTTGGCGTTCAACGTAGTCCAGCTAGCAACATACTGGCCGAATCGGGTGGCAATGCTGCGGGAATGTAACAGGCGATGCAAAATTTACGTTTCGAAAATGTGGACCGTCTTTCCAAGCCAGAAATGAACTTGAACACCGTGAAAGAGCTACTCCCAGAATTCCACGGCGATGGCAACATAAACGAATGGTTGCTTGTGGTTAAAAATGTTCGTGATGTGTTCAAAGTCAGTGATGACGTCACGCGTTCATTATTTTGCTCACGCCTAAAGGGCAAGGCTAATTTTTGGCTGTTATCTCGCCCATCACTGTTGTCTGGGAGTATCGACTTGATTCTGACACAATTAAAAATTATTTTTGGAACCAAGGATAACGTCCTGGAAATGCGACGCAAGTTTGAAAACCGCCAGTGGCAACTCGGTGAGAAGTTTGCCAACTACTACTTTTACAAACTTACTCTGGCAGAAGACATCGCTATGAGTGTTCACGAACTAGTGCAGTACTTGATAGATGGCATACAAAATGTACAACTTAAAAACCAAGCGAAACTACTACGTTTTGCAGTGCCTGCTGATGTATTGAAAGCCTTTCAAGATGTAGAGAAACCCAGAGCTCCGGTACATCAAAATAGGATGCAAGGAAAGTCTTCATCAAACGCTGCGACCCCGGAACAGAGGGTCATCAAATGCTTTAACTGCCACAGTCTTGGCCATCTGGCTAAGGAATGCCGCAAGCCAGTACGGGCTGATAGAGCTTGCTATGCCTGTGGAGAAGTTGGACACTTGGCAAGAAAGTGTTTATTGACAAAAAGAAAGAAACTGGCAGCGAATTTGTAAGACATTTTAGAGTTCAATTTAAAAATACGATACATAATCAAATAAATTTTATTCCATAGAGTGCCTCATAGATTCGGGAGGCCCCGTCTCATTTCTAAAGAAGTCAGTAGTTCCCAGTAACGTAATCATTGATAAGAACAAGTTGAATAATACCTTCTTCGGAATAAACGAAAGTAAACTAAATGTAATTGGAAAAACAGTTTGTCTAATTAAAAGTTAAAAAAAAACGTATTGATTGAATTACTGGTTATAACTGAAGAATCTGTAAGGTACTCAATGGTAGTAGGACGCGATTTTTTAAATCTAAGTAATTTTAAGCTCGTACAAATAGTTAACGATGCCCGAGGTAGCGAAATGTTTAGAAATTATATCGAATATTAATGTTGAGGCCGAAAAGAAAAAGACAGGAGAACTTAGAATGTGTGTCGAATATCGTCGCCTTAATAAGATTATTCTTAAAGATAATTTAATTGACGACTTGTTGGAAAGGTTAGCGAATAAAAAATTCTTTTCGAAACTTGATTTGAAAAACGGATTTCATCATGTGTTCAAGGATGATAATTCTGTTAAGTATACGTCTCTTACCACCACACTAGGGCAGTTTGAATTTCTAAGAATGCCATTTGGCTTGACGAATGCACCACCAACATTCCAAAGATTTATTACTAATATATTTGCCGATATGGTACGACCGGGAAAAGTTGTGATCTATCTTGATGACATTATGATAGCGACGGAGAGTTTATATGAGCATTTCGAAATTTTATAAGAAGTTTTCAAACGTATAGTTGAAAACAAATTAAAACTTAGACTTGATAAATGTGAATTCTTGCAATCATCCATTGATTACTTGGGATATACAGACAATGGATTTGGGATAAAAGCGAACGAAACGGGTTTAGAAGCAATTAGGTCTTTTCCAGTGCCCTCATCGAGGTCTCAAGCTTTATAGGATTATGCTCTTATTTCAGAAGATTTATTAAAGATTTTTCTATTATTGCAAAGCCACTTTACGATTTAACCAGAGAAGACAAGAAGAAGTACTTAAGGAAAAGTAAATTGAAGCTCCAATTTTAGCAATATATGATCCAAGAGATGAGACAGAGTTGCACTGTGATGCAAGCTTATTAGGTTATGGCGCAATATTATCACAAAGGAAAAGGGATAACAAATTTCATCCTGTCTTTTATTTTTCGAAACGTACAACCGATGTGGAGTCAAAGCACCACAGCTTCGAGCTGGAAACTTTAGCAATAATAAACGCATTAAATAGATTTCGAGTTTATGTGCAAGGAATAAGATTCAAAATTGTGACTGATTGCAATTCGTTAACTTTAACTTTAAATAAAAAAGAAATAAATCCCCGTATATCAAGATGGGCTTTAGAGCTTCAAAACTATGACTACGAGCTTGAGCAAAGATCGGGAAAAAGAATGCAACATGTGGACGCACTTTCGAAGAAAATCTAATTATATGTCAAAGAAGAGATGAAAATATAAATAGAGTTAAAGAAATGTTCTTAAATCAAAAGGATGAGCACTAATAACTACGAAATGGTGTCGTGTATAAGAAAAGTAACGATAGGCTACTGTTTTGTGTTCCACAGCCAATGGAAGAAAATGTTCTGTACAAATACCATGACGAAATGGGGCATGTAGGAATTGACAAAGTAACGGACCTCATAAGTAAGAGTTATTGGTTTCCAGGTATAAGAAAGAAAGTTGAGATTCACATAAGGAACTGCGGTACTGAGTACAGCATTTTTTAATAAAACAGGTAAAACTGAGGGTTTTTTACATCCTATTCCGAACGGTACAAGTCCGTTTGAAGTTATTCATATTGATCACTATGGTCCGATAAATAGCAAGGAAACGAATAAAAAGCACATACTAGTAATAATTGACGCATGTACAAAATTCACCAGATTATATCCAACCAAGATCGTACAGTAGACCTAAAAACATAATATCTGATCGGGGCAGCTGTTTTACGTCGAAGGAATTTGAGGAGTTTGTTGAACAAAACAATGTAAAGCATGTTAAAATAGCAACAGCTTCGCCACAAGCTAACGGGCAAGTAGAAAGAGTCAATAGAGATTTCGGTCCAATGATAACAAAGTTAACAGACGTAGAGAATAAATAACCATGGCACAAAGTTTTAGACAAAGTAGAGCTTACAATGACCAACACAAAAAACCGAAGTTTGAATCAATACCTACCCAAGTGTAATGTTGTTTTGTGTTAGACAGAGGGGTTGTTATATTGATAGTTTAAAAGAAAATTTTATCGATGAAAGTCAAGAAATTTTGCACAAAGACCTAAACGAAATACGACTACAAGCTAAAATATGCCAGAAAAAAGCGCAAGGATATAACAAAAACTATGTTGATTCAAAACGACAAAAACAGCAACTATTTTCTGAAGGAGATTATGTTGTAGTTCGAAATTTTAACTCGCAGCAAGGCGTATCCAGTATGTTAATTCCCAAATTCAAAGGGCCTTATGTTGTGTCCAAGGTGTTAGATAATGATAGGTACTTTATTGAAGACGTAAAGAACTTTCAGCAGTCACAAGTGCCATATTCGGGTATATAGGCGGTGCATAATATGAAACCCTGGCTTAATGGAAAAGACAAAGTTGATGTTAATGATAGTCCAGGATATAAAAGATAAAGAAATTGATCCTGCTGATGAAATTAGCAATACAAATAAAATTATTGTAAATAAAAACAAAAATAATAGTAAAAACATAGAAGTAAACGACAATTGTAAAATAAATAAATATGGCCAAAGTAGCATTGTTACTAGAAGTAAGTCAACGAGTATCGGGAGATCCTCATAGTCAGGACGGCCGAATTGTAGTAATAAGAACTAAGTAAGCAACTACTCTTAATAAACATGACCAAAGTAGTTTTAAGTTATATAGTTAAGTTATATAGTTAAGTTATATAGTTAAGTTATATTTTAATGTGTGTGTAACCCTGGATATACTTTGTGTGTGCTATCCCTGGTTTGTAAAAGTATCGATGTGTTTTGCATCCCTAAAAAAAGGCGCACGAAGAAGAGAGCGAGGCATTCGAAAAAGGGTGGCCGGTGCGATCAAACGAAAAAGCTGAACAAAATATAATTAAATTAAAGCAGAACAAAGAACACTATAATAGCTTCAATGTTTTTCAACATATACGCAAGTAATTCATAATTTTAATGTTTTCAAAATTATTTAATTCTTGCAATAGCCGCAAGGGTATATGAACTTCGGCTTGCCGAAGTTTGCTTTCTTTCTTGTTATTATCGAATTTGAACATATACATTTAATTATGAAACTCGATTTCTTTCGCATGACCACCGCGTGCATGTTTTACGAATTCCAATCGTTGAACCCAATTTTCAACCATTTTTTCGCATAAATCGGTCGAAATTCCAGCAATTTCGCGTTCAATCTTGGCACTGAGCTCTTGCAACGTCGCCGGTTTATTGGCATAGACCAATGACTTCACGTAACCCCAAAGAAAATAGTCTAGAGGTGTCAAATCACTCGAGCGCGGCGGCCACTCGACCGGTCCATTTCGCGAAATAACACGCTCATCGAACTTAGTTTTCAATATTGCGATTGTAGCGTGAGCATGTGGCCTCGTCCTATTGAGCATCACTTCGAGCACTTCTTGCTCTCACGGGCACCGGAACATTATGTAGCGAAAACGTAGACTCAAATTCTGTCACTAGACGGTCGATTGTCGAAGCCAGCCAAGGCAGTCCTTGTTAAATGGACCGTAAAATGGCCGTTATGCTCTTAAACTAGCAGCAACAGAACCATTATTTTGATTAAAAATTTGCACAATTTGCAATCGCTGTTCAAGTGTGCAGCATTCCATGATGAAATGTATGCTAATGAAGTTTCATATGTCAAGAGAACAAGGACGACGTTCGCCGTCCCTATCGGAAAAAAGTTGAAGCGCACCTATTGAAAAACCCTTTATGAGCAAGGTTATCATAGACATACTTATTTTGTGATCAGAGGACAAAACTGTGCTCTTCGGTTTTTTAATATACAAGTCATTTGGGAACCACTTCTGGTCATGGTGCTGGCTGGGCTCTAGTCCTGTACAAATTAAAAACAAGTGAGGAGGCAAACTTCAACAAGCCAAAGTTTATATACCTTTGCAGATTTTTTTGTTTTAAACTCCAATTTTTCTCATAGGAGCTATATGATATATTCGTGCGATTTAAATCAAATTTAAAAAAAAAAAACTAACAAAAAATTAAAAAACAGCAAAGTTGTAATTTTTCCGTTTGTTCTTATGGGAGCTAAATGATGTTGTCGTCCTTGGCTGTTCTAGTTTCGACTTATATTTTACCTGCAATAAAAAAGGAAGGCGGCAAGATAGACTCTCCTAACGATGCTGATCAAGAATATATATACTTTATAAAGTCGGAAAAGTTTCATTCACTGCGTTCGAAACTTTCGACTGAATTTAGGGGCCTAATTAAACTTGGGTTGCTTCATTGCGTCTTTGCGTCTGTGGCCAGACGCAGTTTTTTTTTTACATAGGTTTTATATAGGCAGGTAAAGATGGGGGAAAAAGTGCGTCAAGTGCATCAGTCTACAAAATTTTTTATTTTACCTATCTTGAATCGATGTTTACTAGATATTTACTCGAATTTTGGCATATCGATATACTATCGTAGGGAACTATCACAAATCAAAATAACAGCTGTTCAGATGCAATGACGCACGTCTGTCTGTCAAGTATAACAAGGCTATAAAATAACCTCTGAAAAAAATTTTTAAAATTATTTTTTTAAAGCATTCAAACGCTTTAAAAAATAATAAAGGAATTTAAAATAACCGTAAATTGTTTTTTTAACAAGAAAGAAAGCGAACTTCGATATTACATTACGTCTACTTTCAAGTTGATTTAAAACACGGCTCTTAGCAGGCAGAAGATGATCATAGGTTCGGGCAGAGCAAATGGCAAAACGAAACCTTTATTAAAAAAAAAACTCGAAATGTTTTGGTGGCAAATTTTGTTTTGGTCCGCGGTACTCTGCGTTCAGCTAAGATTAAGGGTCAGAACTGTGTGCTCTTGTTTTTTCAATAACTACTTATTCATGATAATGGTATTTCGGAGCTTTGCAGTAATAAAACTGTTTATTCAAACAAAAACTTCTGAGTTTAACCTTAATTTTATCTCGTCAAGAGGTGTTTTTGTTTGATTCTATGCATACACACACATATCTATTTATTATTTTACGGTTTTACGGTTTTCCCTATAGGGCCTTACCGGTGTAACTTTTTTTTTTTAAGTCAATTTTTTTTTGTCTAATCTAATCAATTTCAGAAAATATCCTATTAAAGTGGCAAGGTCGTTCCTAAATGGAAGCCTTCTAAAGAGCGACCGTTCGCAGATATGTACCGCTGTAAATGAAACTTTAACCGCGTTGATCCTGAAACGACATATATGAAAACTGCTGACATCACAACTCGTCTACAAGTTCACCGATCAAATTGACACTTAATCATCGTTATTAGGTCTTACCTACAATGACCTACAAACTTTTGGATTGGTTAAAATTTGTCCATTTAGCAGAATTTAAAAAGTATTTTTTTTAAACCTATGTCATTTTGTTGATACCTGATGTTTTTTAAAGATCGTAGGTCATTGTAGGGACAAATATTTAGCTTTCATAATCTTTTTGAATTTTTCGATTTCAGCCACTCATTTGCCCGGAATCAAGTCAGCAGTTGGAGTCCTTTTTTTTCTGGAGCCCCTGTTGTTTTTTTTATTTAAAGATAATTGAATTTAAACTTGAAAAAAAAATTTTTACAGAACCTTGGAATGTGTTTTTTTATAACACATGTGAAAACTGTAGTGGTCCTGCTAAAGTCACGTTTTGGTTTCGGATCGTAGATTCGTAGTTACGTCGACTTTGTTATATCACTTTATTATCAAAAGTTATTCAACTGTTGAAATCCTTTAGCACCAAGACAAATAACACACTGAGATTGGTTTTATATTTTAGTTATTATTTTATGAGCTTTTAATAGCACACGCCACATGCACAGGATTCGTGAAAAAAGGAAAGAGACAAATTCAAATGTGACCAGATTATAGGTCTTATCAAAATACTAAAGTCAGTGTTGTGTTATGTTATGTTATTTTTGATAATAGAATAGGGCTATTCAATACGCCCCCTCAAAAACAACATTTCACAACGTTTAACCAAACTTAAAGTTCAATAGTTACTTCATTACTTATTCTAATGTGGCTAGCGTGCATTCTAGGTAGTGTTACAAAATGGTCCAGCATTTGCTGCAAGGATTGGGGAAACCCAGATAAAACCCAACCAGATCATTATACGTACTTAATATAATAACATCAGATATACAAAATTTAAAATTAAAAAGGAACTTCAATTACTAAACTTAGTTAGATTATTTTTGTTTGTTTTTCAATGTTTCCTCATCGATTAATATAAATCAAGTTAAAATTTAGATAGGTACTTCAGTGTAACGAAATTAGATTAAATCGTGTCTTCTTTTGTTGAGGTTAATCTTCTTGGTGTAGTCCCAATTGCCTTCTTAATAACGAGAATTTTCCAGGTTTCGTGAAGTTGTCTGCCAGCTGATTCTCTGTAGGAATATACTCAACAGAAATAATATTATTCTCTATTTGCTCTCTGGAAAAATTATACTTTATACCAATATGTTTTGGCCTCTTATGACAAGACGGATTGCTGGCTATGCTTATACATCCCTGGTTATCTTCAAACAACTTTATTGGCTTACCAAATTTAATGTAAATGCTTTCTAAGAGGGACTTAAGCCATAATGCTCCTCTTACCGCTTCAAACAATGTCATGTATTCTGCTGAAGCTGCCACAGAATTCTGTCTTTTTGTATTCCAACAAATTAAATTTGAAGTAAACATTTTAAAAAGGTAACCAGATGTACTTTTTCTGTCATTCTCATTTCCACCGCAATCTGAGTCAACATAGCCAACAAATATGTGTTCGTAATTTATATTTTTCTTGAGAATTAACTTCAAATCAATGTTTCCTTTAAGATACCTTAAGACCCTTTTTAATCATTGCCATAGCTCTATATTATTTTTATTAGACGGAAGCGGAGTATATACAGGCTTGCAGTCTTCCACATTAAATTTATTTAAAACTTTTTTAATATACGCAGATTGGCTTAAAGATATCTGATCTTGGCTAATTTCTATTTTCATTCCAATAAAGTAACGTATTTCACCCAAGTCAGTCATTCTAAATTTTGTCATTAGGTACTGCTTAAAATTGTTCAATACTTTTATATCTGATGCTGCTATTACTAAGTCGTCCACATATAGTAAGACATAAATTTTATTCTTGATATGGCCTCTATCTTGACCATATATGCAACGATCAATATCTTGAGGAACTTTCATATATATTTCCTCCTTCAGCGTACCATTGAGAAAAGCAGTTTTAACATCCATGTGATGTACTTTAAGATTATATTGATTTGCAATTGATAAAATAAAACGGAAACTAGAAATTCTCGCAACAGGAGCGAACGTTTCGTCGTAGTCTATTTGATATTTTTGTGTAAAACCGCGTGCAACTAGTCTTGCTTTATATCTAATTGGATTTCCCGTTTCATCATGCTTCAAAGTAAATACCCACTTACAATCTACAATGTTAAATTTTCAGGCCTTTTAACAATAGTCAATGTCTTATTTAATGCATGAGCAGAGAGTTCGACCTTGATAGCTTCGACCCATTAAAACTTATCTTTTCTACTTTCTACTTCATCAAATGAATAAGAACTTCATTAAAAACAGTGTGAGCATTCATTATAAAATTATTTAGACTTAGATATATGTGGGGTTTTTATTTATTAAGAAAGTTATAATTTAAAAGTTAGATTATTAATATTAATTAACATAGTAAGTAATCTTTGTGTTTGATTTAACCGTCGTTTCGTCGTCACACGTCGTTCGCTTGAGCACGTCTTTACTCAACTCGATCTCGTCAGCAACTAACGCTCGTCCTCTCGATGTTGCTCTGCTCGTCTCCTCGTCGTCACATCTCGTTGTAGTGATCGTCGTCTGCTCGTCTTCCTGGAACGCTCGTCTTCTTGGAACGCTCGTCTTCTTGGAATTCGTCTTTTGATCATCTACTCGTCTTCTTCGTTTTAGTTGCTTCTCTCGTTGTCTAGGGCGTCATGTTATACGAATGCTGGGGTTTTATGTGAGGGATTCGGGGAATAATACAATCTCACTCCTACATTCGGCCATTCTGATTAAACATTCGTCTCGAATGTTTCGTCTTTGTCTTCGAGGGTGGGCCACGGCTTAAGGTACTCTGCACAGGTTGAAGAAATTTTTGGTCCATCTGAGTTGCCGACTTTTTGGACATCATAGGCATTATTGTGCTTCACTTTGGTTATTTCGTAAGGACCCAAATACTTCGGTTTTAGTTTGAGACCGCCGCCAAACTGCGTTCGTTTTATGGCTACTAGTTCACCAATCTTATAAGTCATTGCCGGTTTACGTCGTAAGTTGTAGGTCCTCTTGTTTTCGGACTGGATTTTCAAAATTTGTCTTTTTGCCTTGAGTCGAAGGTCGTTGCGCGTGTTCTGAAATAAGGCTATGGACTCGTTGTTGATAATTTCTTGAAGCTTCTGGTCATCTTTGTTTCTCATTTTGACTCCGATTAAAACCTCAAAAGGAGTGGCGTCGATGCTTCTCGAAAAAGTGGAGTTAATGGCTTGTTGAACACGATCGACGTGTCTGTACCACTTTGTGGGATCATCCACACTCAGTTTGGATAGAACTGAAATAATGATGGCATTCAGTCTTTCCACTTGTCCGTTAACACGTGGTAGGCCTGTCGTTGATTTCACCACCTTTATGCCTTCGTCTTCGCAATACTGAAGATAGTCTTGCGCGGTAAAAGCTGAGCCTCGGTCCGATATAATGTAAGCTGGGTTACCAAATATATAACTTTGTCCTCGTAGTTTGGCTATGACTTCGCTGGCAGTGGTTGACTTGGTAGGGTAAAGCCGACAGAATTTCGTAAAGGAGTCGATTACGGCGAGAATGTGCTTGTAATTTTTGCTTGTGGAGTCTAGTGGACCTAAGAAATCAATGTGATAGGTATGCAGCGGGAAATCCTCTTTGTGCAATGGATGTAACCAGCCCTCCTGTTTGCCACGCTTGCGGTTGGTCAAAATGCACGGAATGCAGCAGTCGATGTACTTCTGAATTTTTTCGTCAATGTTTTCGATGAAATACTCGTTACAAATCAGCGCCTTCGTTTTTTTAATAGCAAAGTGTCCTCGGCCATGTGCTCTCCCAATGATCTGCTTCTGCATGTCCTTGGGAACTACAATTAGTTCTAAGTCCTTGAAAAGTTTGTACAGGACACCGGCCTTCAGAAAATAGTCTTCATATGGTGAGTTGGAGTCTTCTAGGATTTTAATAATCGCTTTTAGGTGTTCATCTTTTTCTTGCGCTTGCTTGAAACCAAGGGCAATGGAGTCGTCAACGATCGTCATTATTGGGTACCTGGAAAGGGCATCAACGTGCTTCATACGTGAACCTGAACGGTGTTCAACTTTGTAGTCGTACTCTTGGAGCAAAAGTACCCAGCGTGCAACCCTAGTGCACAGGCTTTGCTTGTCTAGCGTCTTCGTGAATGCATTGCAATCTGTGATTATCTTAAATGGAATGCCAAGGAGATACACTCTGAACTTTGTTATGGCCTCGATAATCGCTAATACCTCTAATTCGTAGCTTGAATATTTTCGCTGAGCATCCGTTGTTTTCCTACTCATGAAGTAGACAGGGTGAAATTGGCCGTCATCTGGTGATTTTTGCAAAAGCACGGCGCCAAATCCATCGATTGATGCATCAGTATGTACCTCGGTGTCATACTTCGGGTTGTAAATTGCCAAAACAGGGGTGGAAGTCAAGTACTTTTTTTAAGGATTCAATCGCGTTCTCTTCTTCTGGACCAATTACGAAATTTGCTTTATTTTTAGTCAGATCAGTCAAGGGTTTCGAAATAAGAGCATAGTTGTAGATAAACTTTCTAAAGTATCCGGTAAGACCCAGAAAACTCTCTAGCTGCTTGAGATTCTGTGGAGTCTTGAATTTCGAAACGGCATCGATCTTCTGAGGCGTCGGGGAAATTGTTTTATTCTCGATGATGTGACCTAAAAACTGAATACGGGTCTGCAGGAAATGACATTTCTTTAGGTTGAGTTCTAGCCCATAGTTGCTGCAAGTTCCTATAACTTCTTTGAGGTTCGATACAGCCTCCTTTTCGTCCTTTGCTGGTATAATGATATCGTCAACGTAAGGGAGAGCGATTCCTCTGCGAGTCAGCGTTCGGAAAATCGCATTAATGTGTCTCTGAAACACTCCAGGTGAGTTTGACAAACCAAAAGGCACCTTAAGGAACTGGTACTGCCCGCTTTGGGTCACGAATGAGGTATACTTCTTGCTGGAATTGGCTACTGGCACATGAAAAAAGCCATTCCTCAAGTCAATCGTGCTGAACATCATAGCTTCTTGTAAGCGATCAAGCTGGTCGTCAATCAGGGGCAACGGAAAATGGTCTTTTATTATTACCTTGTTGATACGCCTGAAATCCACACAAAGTCGTTTGGAACCGTCGTTTTTCTTAGCAAGCACTACCGGGCTTGTAAATTCAGAGTCGGACTCTTCGATTACGCCGTTTGAGAGCCACTGCTCGATCTGATCGTCAATTACTTTCGTTTCAGCGAATGCAAATCTACGCGGACGCGAAAAGATTGGGGTTTCGTCGTTTAAAATGATTTTCATTTCAATGTTTGTTGACTTCGATGGTTTAGGAATGTAATTCGTTATTAGTTCACGCACCTCTTTCTTTGCATACTCACTGGCTGATTGATTAATATCGAGTTCTTCGTTGTCAAGCACTGCTTCGATTTGCATTAAATTGGATTCCAATTCATCTTCGTCAAGATTGTTCAACTTTCGTACACGCAAGCCACTTGGACTGAACGAAACTTCTGCTTGCAAGCACAATTCTTCCCCTATTATCAAACGAGTGTCCATACAATCACACGGAACTATGAAGAAGTTCAAGTCATAAACACTGTTGTCAATCGATACTGCTTGCTTACACTGTCCAATCGGCTTGATCTTATTGGCATTACGATCTTTTCCAAATCCAATTAGATATACACTGCACTCTTTCAACCTTGGCAAAGCTAGCTGCTTGTATAAGTCTTCGCGCAAAATGTTGAACTTGCTGCCCGTATCAAACAGCGCCACGCAATTCTGATTTTGGATTGAAACTGCTTTGCTCGTCATGTCACTGTGCTCACTTAAAACTCGCGCGTTGGGCTTGCTTTCTTCGACTGCCTTTTCACTTTGTGGACAATTCTTGGAAATGTGTCCAAATTTGTTGCACTTGAAACATTTTCTTCCTTTTTCTTTGTTGCTGCAGCTACCAGAAATATGTCCCTTTTCACCACAGTTGTAGCAAACGACTTCCTTTTTGCCACCTCTTGAACCACTTTTTGCTGCAAAAGCGTTTTTGTCTTTTACACTTCCTTCCAGAACTTTCGATTTTGCACTAATTGTTTGGTAGTCCTTCAATTTGTACTTGAATTCGTTAATGTTTTTAGCACCGTACAGAATTGATTTATTTAAAGAAAGTTCGTCGATACCGTCGATCACATATTGAATAAGAGCTTCGTCCTCAATATTTCCTCGGGATGCAATATCTTTCGTTTGCACGTCGCTTGCTCTCTCCTAGTTGCATATGTATTTGTTTGCTGCTTACTCTCGACCTGAACTCATTTAGCAAAGACTCCTTTAATGCATTCCACGAATTTAATCCCTTTTCGCTCAATATAAACATCTTAGCGACACCTTTAAGTGACTTTTTGGCAAAGATAAGCTTTTGTAGCGCATTCCAATCCATAAGTAAGGCTTGATCTTCAAAGTCGCTTATCCATACCTCAACTGGAATTTCATCACTCCCATCAAAATGTTTAATTGACTCTTCTATGTCTCGAAAACTTAGATCAAATCGCGGCATATCAACTTCCTTGATACGTTGCGAATTCGACTTTCTCTTCCTTTCGCCTGTAGAAGGTATTTCTACACCTGTTGAAAAAACACTTCTAATTTCATCATCATTTTGGCTGTCTTCGTCATTTTCCTTCTCTTCGTCGGTTTCCTCGCTCTCTGAATCGACCACTTCGTTGAAAAAGAGAAGTTTTCCAAACTGCAGATTGCGAAAAATGTGTAGCTGCAAATTTTCTACGTCGTAGTTGGATTTATAAACTGCGTCATTTTCGTCATACTGAAAGCCAGCAAATTCACGTAAACGTTTGCGATTGTTTCTGTCTCCTTCTCCTTCGAATATGAATTTGTGAAGTGCGCAAATGCTTTCTTTCGATGCACTTTTCAGCGTATTGGAAATCAGATCGTTTAGGCAAGCCATAGTTTAGAAAAAAAATGATATTTTCAAAGTCGTCTTTAGTCACTTTTCACTTTCACTTTCAGCTTTCCTCGGATACTTCCCGGCGAGCTCCCAAATGTGGGGTTTTTATTTATTAAGAAAGTTATAATTTAAAAGTTAGATTATTAATATTAATTAACATAGTAAGTAATCTTTGTGTTTGATTTAACCGTCGTTTCGTCGTCACACGTCGTTCGCTTGAGCACGTCTTTACTCAACTCGATCTCGTCAGCAACTAACGCTCGTCCTCTCGATGTTGCTCTGCTCGTCTCCTCGTCGTCACATCTCGTTGTAGTGATCGTCGTCTGCTCGTCTTCCTGGAACGCTCGTCTTCTTGGAACGCTCGTCTTCTTGGAATTCGTCTTTTGATCATCTACTCGTCTTCTTCGTTTTAGTTGCTTCTCTCGTTGTCTAGGGCGTCATGTTATACGAATGCTGGGGTTTTATGTGAGGGATTCGGGGAATAATACAATCTCACTCCTACATATATGTGGTCTATTTTTCAATCTTTCGCTTCTTCTAGTTATATCGTTAGCTTTATTACCAATTTCATTTGTTGAAATTTTTCTAGGCTGCTTTCCTTCCTTACTCTCATTCAGGACACCGTTGCTATCGCTATCCTTACTTTCGTTCAGGATCTCTTGTTCAAAACTCTCATTTTATACATTTTTATTTACGTAATCCTTACTCTCATTCAGGATCTTTAGTTTAAAATGTTCCATACTCTCATTCAGGAAATCTTGTTCAAAATATTCCATACTCTCATTCTGGAAATTTTCATTTACCCTATCCTTACTCTCATTCAGGAAATCTTGTTCAAAATAATCCATACTCTCATCCTGGAAATTTTTATTTAGGTTATCCTAACTCTCATTCAGGAAACCTTGTTTAAAATGTTCCATACTCTCATTCAGGAAATCTTGTTCAAAATATTCCATACTCTCATTCTGGAAATTTTCATTTACTTTATCCTTACTCTCATTCAGGAAATCTTGTTCAAAATATTCCATACTCTCATTCTGAAAATTACATTCAACACCTTCCTTACTTTCATTCAGGGGCATACTTTCCTTACTCTCTTTCAGGAATTTCATTTTCTTATTATTATCCTTACTATTATTCAGGATTTCATTTTTAGTAGCTCTACGTCTCTGGCAACCATAAGTTTCTCATTTTCAATATCCCATACCTTTAAGCCGTTTGGTTCGTACCCGACAAATATAGTTTTAAACGATTTATCGTCAAATTCCCGTTTCCTTGTTATGCACATAAACACCAAATTTTTTTAAATATTTCAAAATCGGCTTTCTATTATGCCACATTTCATAGCCTGGCACCATTTACAATGGCACAAGCCTTTTCAGTAATTGTTCTAATCGTTCGCTCTGAAACTTCATTTAATTGTCAAGTGGTAACTTAGTCCTTTCTGAACGCAGAGCTCTCGCATATCATTAGATATACTCCCAACCGTTGTCAATGTATAGATTAACAACTTTAACATTAAAGTGTGTTTTACTTTTTGCCACAAAATCTTTTAACATATTATACACATCCGACTTATGTTTTATTAAATAAGTGAAGCAATTATAAGTAAATTGATCCACAAAAATTACATAGTAATTTTTATTATCAGTTGTTGGTGTTATCGGACCACAGACATCAGAATGAATAACATAAAGAGGACTATTTATATGCTCTTTTATTTTATATTTAGAAAATCGTAATTTGGCTTGCTTTCCATTCAAACAAGCTTCGAATATATCCTCAGAAGGATTAACATTATCAAGTAGACTATTATCATTAAATAAATTCTTTCTAACATTTTTCCTTTACTTATATGACCCAACCTCTCGTGCCATAGTTTATATAAATCTGTATTTTTCGAATTAACTTTATATGCTTTAAATTCAATAACTGGCATATTGTACGCACCTGTGTTTTCAGCAATCGTGACACCGTTTTTGTCAATTTTAACTCCATTTTTGTCGAATACTACTGTTACTCCAGCCTCTTGTAGCCTTTTGACCGATATCAGCTTTTCTGCAACTTCTTCGCAGTACAGTACGTCCTCCAGCGTTATCTGATATTCATTTTTCAGACGGACGACTCCTCGCTTTGTTGCGAAGATATACTCCCCATGCTTAGCAACGGCAATTTTTATTGGAGTTTCCAGATCAGCATGGTCCATAAATAAAGACTCATCATTTATGAGGTGGTCGGTAGCAACCGAGTCAAGAATAAAATTCATGTTCACTTTTGAATTATTTACATTTTTATATACACTTTTCAGCATGAACGCGAAGCCTGGCTTTGTGGTTGCAGTGTGCGCTCGTTTGTTATTCTCTTTGTTATTTTCAGTATTTATTTGTTTATAATTGGCGAAACAATATTTTTTTCATGTGTCCTAGCTTTCCACAATGATGGCATTTTATGTTATTAACTTTTTGTTTCATATTATACGGTTTGCGTGTATTATAATTTGTATTATAATTTTTTTTTTGTTTAAATATATAGCTATTATTGTTTTTATAATTGTTTTTATAATTATTGTTAAATTTAGTTTTAGCCTCAGCCTGCATAACCTTTTTACTAGTGTCGTTATTAGCGTATTTAATTTTTACTTCGTGGTCTAGTAAACGGTTCTGTACAAATGCGAGCTTTATATTTTCCTCTGAAAATGTCTCTATTGCTGTAATTACCCCGTCAAATGATCCTGGCAATGTGAGCAGCAAATGCGAGATTCTATTCATTTCGTCCATTTTAGCCCCCGACGCTAAAAGTTCACCAACTGTTCATCAAAAATAATAAAGTGGTTCACTAGTGCCATCTCATTCTTGAGTTTAAGCGCCAACAACCGTTTGCGCACAGATAACTGCGACGCAATACTTTTTCGTTCATACACGGAATCCAGACTTCTGAGAATTTCGCTTGCTTTCACGAAGAAGGAGTCACTCAAATGCTCTATCAATATGTTTTTAGCGCTCCTCTCTGCCTTAACCCAACTTTCATCTATTTCATCAGGAGTCTCACTATCAATTACTTTTAATATGTCTTGTTCAGCAAGAAGTGCTCTTATTCTAAATTTCCAAACTGAATATTTCTCACCGTCAAACGGTTTTATGTTTCGCTTTGATTTGTCCATCATGTACTTATGCATATGTGTTCACTCGCGTGTGTATAAACTGAAAATTTGTGTTTTTTTTTTTTTTACTTTTAATTCTCTAGACGAACGTGGACTGGGCCCATAACCTGTTGTAATCCTTTAGCACCAAGACAAATAACACACTGAGATTGGTTTTATATTTTAGTTATTATTTTATGAGCTTTTAATAACACACGCCACATGCACTGGAATCGTGAAAAAAGGAAAGAGACAAATTCAAATGTGACCAGATTATAGGTCTGATCAAAATACTAAATTCAGTGTTGTGTTATGTTATTTTTAATAATAGAATAGCCCTACAATCGCAACAATAAGTGAATAATTAAATTTTTTACTAATTTTTTGACCTATAAGGGGCTATAAAAATGGAACAAAAAAAATTTTGAAAATCGTACTCGTCCAAACATAACGTTGTGAACAATTGGGAAAAAAAAATTTAAATCGGACAATTCTATAAAAATAATGAAAACACGTGTGTTCGTCGAACGACGATATAGGATACCTGCTGATTTATGTAAATGAAGCTTTTTTTTTAATTATTTAAAAAATAAAAAAAAAAAAATTTTACAAAAAAAAATTTTAGTTCCCAGTGCTCTCTGTTGCAAAAAAAATTTTGAAATGGAAAACGGGCTCCGAGATTCAAACGCCAATTGAGCTCTTTTTTCTAAGCTCGTTTTTATTGCGTTGACTTTCGTTTTTTAACATTGTGGAACTGAATGTTAAAAAGAGCGAAGCTGTGTTGACAAGCGCTAGGGGCCCACTGCTCGCACTTTGGTTATTTGTGTCTGTGTTTGTATATTGAGTGGTCCAAATTTGGATGAAAATTGTTTTTTCCTCCTCTCACCCGCTTATAGGGTGCGCTTTGACTCATTTCAGGCATTCCAGAAAAAATGTCATACAAATGGGCATTTCCACCAGAATGTCAACCACGAAAAAAAATTTGAAGTTATCGAACAAACTTGCTTTAAATATATTTCTCAAGGGAAGGAAAAAAATATAATTTTCATATTTTGTTACAAGATATTAAATTGGAAAGTCGCCCTGCGAAACTTTAAATTTTTGTATAAAACTACAGTTTGTTTTGTTTTGATGTTCGTTCTTAAAAGGAGACATTATGAGCGACTTTATCTGTTCTTAGTCTCTGTCAAGTGTAAAGAAAAAACAAGAAAGAAAGCAAACTTTGGCAAGCCGAAGTTCATATACCCTTGCAGCTATTGCAAGAATTAAACATTTTTGAAAACATTAAAATTATGATTTACTTGCGTATATGTTTAAAAACATTGAAGCTATGATGATTGCAGCTCAATTATTTGATAGTTATTTATATAATTTTATTATTTATGTGGGAGCTATATGATATAGACGTCCGATTTTGATAAAATTTAAACCATAATTCTGAAATATTTAACCATTGCTATATGTCGAAGAACTAAACAAAAAATTAAAAGACAGCAAAGTTATAATTTATTTCATATATTTTTCCGATGGGAGCTATATGCTATAGTCGTCCGATTTTGATGAAATTTAAACCGTAATTCAGAAATATTTAACCATTACTAAATGTCGAAGAACTAAACAAAAAAATAAAAAACAGCAAAGTTATAAATATAAAATATATTCTTTAAGCTAAACAATTACGGAATTATAACTCAAACTAGGTTTTTATGTTCACATTTTAGAGTTTTAGATTAATTCTCTAAAAATTCGCTTTTGGATGTTATTCAGCGTTTAAAAATGAAACCCATTTCATATCGTTTAAATTAGCATTTTATGCTTATTGGAATAGTCAGAAATCTGTGCAAGTCCAAATCGATTATGAAAGATTCTTATCGTAATTAAGAGTAATATCATATTATTATTAATAAAGGGTTTTTCAATAGGAGCGCTTCAACTTTTTTTTTTTAATAAAACACAAACGGTTTGACTTTTCAACTAACTTTTTTTTTTATTATTGCATTTGAACATATACATTTAATTATGAAACTCGATTTCTTTCGCATGACCACCGCGTGTACGTTTTACGAAGTCCAATCGTTGAACCCAATTTTCAACCACTTTTTCGCATAAATCGATCGAAATTCAGCAATTTCGCGTTCAATATTGGCTCTGAGCTCTTGCAACGTCGCCGGTTTATTGGCATAGACCAATGACTTCACGTAACCCCAAAGAAAAAAGTATAGAGGTGTCAAATCACTCGAGCTCGGCGGCCACTCGACCGGTCCATTTCGCGAAACTTAGTTTTCAATATTGCGATTGTAGCGTGAGCATGTGGCCCCGTCCTGTTGAGCATCACTTCGAGCACTTCTTGCTCTCACGGACACCGGAACATTATGTTGCGAAAACGTAGACTCAAATTTTGCCGCTAGACGGTCGATTGTCGAAGCCAGCCAAGGTAGCCCTTGTAAAATGGACCGTAAAATGACCCTAATGCTCTTAAAGTAGCAGCAACAGAACGATTATTTTGATAAAAAATTTGCACAATTTGCAATCGCTGTTCAAGTGTGTAGCGTTCCATGATGAAATGTATGTCAAAAGAACAAGGACGACGTTCGCCGTCCCTCTCGGAAAAAAGTTGAAGCGCACCTATTGAAAAACCCTTTATAAGCAAGGTTATTATAGATATACTTATTTTGTGATCAGAGAACAAAAGTGTGTTTTTCGGTTTTTTAATATACAAGTCATTTGGGAACCACTCCTGGTCATGGTGCTGACTGGGCTGTAGTTCTGTACAAATTAAAAACAAGTGAGGAGGCAAACTTCAACAAGCCAAAGTTTGCAGGTTTTTTGTTTTAAACTCCAATTGTTCTCATAGGAGCTATATGATATATTCGTGCGATTTAAATCAAATTAAAAAAAAAACTAACAAAAAATTGAAAAACAGCAAAGTTATAATTTTTTCCGGTTGCTCTTATGGGAGCTATATGATATATTTAAATATAAAATATATTCTTTAAGCTAAACAATTACGGAATTATAACTCAAACTAGGTTTTTATGTTCACATTTTAGAGTTTTAGATTAATTCTCTAAAAATTCGCTTTTGGATGTTATTCAGCGTTTAAAAATGAAACCCATTTCATATCGTTTAAATTAGCATTTTATGCTTATTGGAATAGTCAGAAATCTGTGCAAGTCCAAATCGATTATGAAAGATTCTTATCGTAATTAAGAGTAATATCATATTATTATTAATAAAGGGTTTTTTAATGGGAGCGCTTCAACTTTTTTTTTAATAAAACACAAACGGTTTGACTTTTCAACTAACTTTTTTTTTACTATCGAATTTGAACATATACATTTAATTATGAAACTCGATTTCTTTCGCATGACCACCGCGTGCACGTTTTACGAAGTCCAATCGTTGAACCCAATTTTAAACCACTTTTTCGCATAAATCGATCGAAATTCCAGCAATTTCGCGTTCAATATTGGCTCTGAGCTCTTGCAACGTCGCCGGTTTATTGGCATAGACCAATGACTTCACGTAACCCCAAAGAAAAAAGTATAGAGGTGTCAAATCACTCGAGCTCGGCGGCCACTCGACCGGTCCATTTCGCGAAACTTAGTTTTCAATATTGCGATTGTAGCGTGAGCATGTGGCCCCGTCCTGTTGAGCATCACTTCGAGCACTTCTTGCTCTCACGGACACCGGAACATTATGTTGCGAAAACGTAGACTCAAATTTTGCCGCTAGACGGTCGATTGTCGAAGCCAGCCAAGGTAGCCCTTGTAAAATGGACCGTAAAATGACCCTAATGCTCTTAAAGTAGCAGCAACAGAACGATTATTTTGATAAAAAATTTGCACAATTTGCAATCGCTGTTCAAGTGTGTAGCGTTCCATGATGAAATGTATGTCAAAAGAACAAGGACGACGTTCGCCGTCCCTCTCGGAAAAAAGTTGAAGCGCACCTATTGAAAAACCCTTTATAAGCAAGGTTATTATAGATATACTTATTTTGTGATCAGAGAACAAAAGTGTGTTTTTCGGTTTTTTAATATACAAGTCATTTGGGAACCACTCCTGGTCATGGTGCTGACTGGGCTGTAGTCCTGTACAAATTAAAAACAAGTGAGGAGGCAAACTTCAACAAGCCAAAGTTTGCAGGTTTTTTGTTTTAAACTCCAATTGTTCTCATAGGAGCTATATGATATATTCGTGCGATTTAAATCAAATTAAAAAAAAAAAACTAACAAAAAATTGAAAAACAGCAAAGTTATAATTTTTCCGGTTGCTCTTATGGGAGCTATATGATATATTCGTGCGATTTAAATCAAATTAAAAAAAAAAAACTAACAAAAATTTGAAAAACAGCAAAGTTATAATTTTTTCCGGTTGTTCTTATGGGAACTTTACGTCTACTTTCAAGTTGATTTAAAACACGGCTCTTAGCAGGCAGAAGATGATCAGAGGTTCGGGCAAAGCAAATGGCTTGGTATTCAGGCTACCAAAAATGCTCCCAAAACGAAACTTTATTAAAAAAAACCAACTCGAAATATTTTCGTGGCAAATTTTGTTTTGTTAAGGGTCAGAACTGTGTGCTCTTGTTTTTTCAATAACTACTTACTCATGATAATGGTATTTCGGAGCTTTGCAGTAATAAAACTGTTTATTCAAACAAAAACTTCTGAGTTTAACCTTAATTTTATCTCGTCAAGAGGTGTTTTTGTTTGATTCTATACATACACGGTTTTACGGGTTTCCTTATGGGGCCTTACCGGTGTAACTTTTTTTTTTAAATCAATTTTTTTGTCTAATCTAATCAATTTCAAAAATATCCTATTAAAGTGGCAAGGTTGTTCCTAAATGGAAGGATATGAAAACTGCTGACATCACAACTCGTCTACAAGTTCACCGATCAAATTAACACTTAATCATCGTTAATAGGTCTTACCTACAATGACCTACAAACTTTTGGATTGGTTAAAAATTGTCCATTTAGCAGAATTCAAAAAGTATTTTCTTCAAACCTATGTCATTTTGTTGATACTGATGTTTTTTAAACATCGTAAGTCATTGTAGGGAAAAATATTTAGCTTTCATAATTCTTTTTGAATCTTTCGATTTCAGCCACTCATTTGCCCGGAATCAAGTCAGCAGTTGGAGTACTTTTTTTTTTGAGCCTCTGCAGACAGCCCTTAGTCCCGTTAATTCTCAATATTTTTGCAAAAAAAATCCTAAAATAAGTGAAAACATTCTATCTAGTACTTTCTTCACAAAAATATTCTAAAGATTGCCTATTTTTTTGGAGGTTACACATGCAAGGCCCTTGAAGTTGTTCTTCTATTTTCGAGGAGAAATTGAGTGATTTTTTATATGCAGTAGAACTGCATAGATCTAAAAAGTTGTTTTTTTTATTTAAAGATGCATGTTTTGAGTTTTAATAATTGTTTTTAAACTTGAAAAAAAAAATTTTAAAGAACCTTGGAATGTGTTTTTTTATAACACATGTGAAAACTGTAGTGGTCCTGCTAAAGTCACGTTTTGGTTTTGGGTCGAAATCAGAAAAATTTTATATTTTAGATTCGTAGTTACGTCGACTTTGTTATATCGGTTTATTATCAAAAGTTAAGCAACAATAAGTGAATAATTAAATTTTTTACTAATTCTTTGACCTATAAGGGACTATAAAAATGAAATAAAAAAAAATTTTGAAAATCGTACTCGTCCAAACATAACGTTGTGAACAATTGGGATACAAAATTTTAAATCGGAAAGTTCTATAAAAATAATGAAAAAACGTGTGTTTGTCGAACGACGATACAGGATACCTGCTGATTTATGTAAACAAAGCTTTTATTTAATTATTGGTTAAAAAAAAAAAAAAAATTTTACAAAAAAAAATTCTAGTCCCAGTGCTTTCTGCTGCAAAAAAAAAAATTGAAATGGAAAACGGGCTCCGAGATTCAAACGCCAATTGAGCTCTTTTTTCTAAGCTCGTTTTTATTGCGTTGACTTTCGATTTTTAACATTGTGGAACTGAATGTTAAGAGAGCGAAGCTGTGTTGACAAGCGCTAGGGGCCCACTGTTTGCACTTTGGCTAAGAGTATAAAAAAAGATCATTTGTTCTTCGACATATAGCAATGGTTAAATATTTCAGAATTATGGTTTAAATTTTATCAAAATCGGACGACTGTATCATATAGCTCCCATAGAAATAAAATAATATATATATAAATAACTATCAAATAATTAAGCTGCAAATCATCATTGCTTCAATGTTTTTAAACATATACGCAAGTAAATCATAATTTTAATGTTTTCAAAAATGTTTAATTCTTGCAATAGCTGCAAGGGTATATGAACTTCGGCTTGCCGAAGTTTGCTTTCTTTCTTTTTTTTTATATAATAAAACTACCTGATTAAAAGGCTCAATGTTCAATTTCTTTACCTTCAAACTTTTTTGGAAAACCAGACCCTTGTCTTTTTTGAATTTAAAGGGTACTTTGTATTCGCTAAAAGTTTGAAGGAAATTTGGACTTTCAATTGCCAGATGTGCAAAAAATGTGCGCAGGATCATTGCCAACCTACCGCACATATCATATGGACGGCAGTACATGTAGTGACGATGAGTACCGGTAAGCGTGCGCAAGTATCTTAATAAATAATATAGCAATCAAAAGGTATCACTTTCATAAGAATTTATGAATTTTAAGAGTTTTAGAAAGTCATTTGGTTTCAGCATTTTTGTTTGTTGTGCGTATCAAATCGATGTTTTAAGCAGCTCGAGCTGAAAAAACTTTCGTTGTACCACATTTTGGCAAACCCGCTAGTTAAGCGGGAAACGGCTTAAAAAGCTAGATTTCACACGCCCTAACGACTTAAGCTACGGTAACGAGCTTTAAAAATACATTTGCTAAAAGGTATTTTTAAGGGCTACTTACGTTTACTTAAAATATTTTCTTTAAGCAAAACAATTATGGAAATATAACTCAAACTAGGTTTTTATGTTCACATTTTATAGTTTTAGAGTAAAATCTCTAAAAATTCGCTTTTGGATGTTATTCAGCGTTTAAAAATGAAACCCATTTCATATCGTTTAAATTAGCATTTTATGCTTAATCAGAAATCTGTGCAAGTCCAAATCGATTATGAAAGATTCTTATTGTAATTAAGAGTTATATCATATTATTATTAATAAAGGGTTTTTCAATAGGGGCGCTTCAACTTATTTTTAATAAAACAAACGGTTTGACTTTTCAACTAACTTTTTTTATTATCGAATTTGAACATATACATTAATTATGAAACTCGATTTCTTTCGCATGACCACCGCGTGTACGTTTTACGAAGTCCAATCGTTGAACAAAATTTTCAACCACTGTTTCGCATTAATCGATCGATTATATATATATTATACCCTTGCAGAGGGTATTATAATTTCAGTCAGAAGTTTGCAACGCAGTGAAGGAGACATCTCCGACCCTATAAAGTATATATATTCTTGATCAGCATCACTAGGCGAGTCGATCTAGCCATGTCCGTCTGTCCCTCCGTTTCTACGCAAACTAGTCTCTCAGTTTTAAAGATATCTGCATGAAACTTTCCCAAAAGTTGTCTTTCTGTTGCAGGTAGTATATAAGTCGGAACGAGCCGGATCGGACGACTATAGCATATAGCTCCCATAGGAACAATCGAAAAAAAAAATAAAAAAAAATTATAACTTTGCTGTTTTTTAATTTTTTTTTAGTTCTTTAAATTTAAATTTACATTATATTCAACATTAATCATTTCATCTTACATATCTTATATTTTTTGCAATCTAACAGTCAAAAATTAAAACACGGCAGCATTTTAAAATAAAAAGCTACATACAATTATGTGTTGACCGAAATTATCACATTAAAATTTAAAGTGAAAGTTAAGTGTGTTAATAATTTTGTTATGAATCTAGTTGCGAACAATTCGGATAATGAAGTGTTTCACTGTCGATCCTATTTTTTCTAGCGGAGTCAGTCATTTCCAAGCGCTCGATTAGGTAATGGATATTAGTTTGTGTAAAAATAAAAGAGTATTTAACTTAATCTTAATAAGCACTACCATGCTCTGTGCGATCTAGGTTAAAAATATATCTCGCTGTTGAGTTAAACGCTTGCGCATACTTGCCGCGTCAGAGGATGCAAAAATTTCAGGGCAGTAAAAGAGAGTTGGTATTACACAGGTTTTGGTCACTAACATTCTGATATTCTGGGTTAATGGAAGCCGCGGAGCATAGCATAAGTTTTCCTAGTGGCCTCAGTAATTTGATCATCCCATGTCAACGTGAAGCTTAATTCTATGCCGAGATTTATGACCTGTTCAACATAATAAATAACGTCGGTGTATTGAAATAACGTTGGTATCTATATTTTTATAAATTTGGGACTTATGTTGTTCAGACCTTTCGCGTTGGATTTGATTTATTTTCGAGTTATTAAAAAACCTACGTTTGAAGACTGCTATGTTTTTCGTGACGTCAGTTCTAAATTGTTTAAAAATTTTGTAAAAATCTTCAGTTTGATAACATTATCAACCCTTAAAGGCCGAATTTAGGAATCGAATGAGTCCAAGGCTGATCTGTTGGCCTTAAAATTTTAGTTTTAATTGGTATACATTTGTAAAATAGTTGTCCAATATTAGAGTTTTATAGCTAAAGTTGGTCTTTAGCAGATGTCAAGTTGTAAATAAAGTTTCAGTCATAATTGTTAAATTCAGCCTGCAAGTTGTCATAATTAAATGATTTATATTCCCTGTTTCTAGGTACAGATGGGGGGTTGTTAGTGAAAAAACCAAACGTCATAAATATCAAGTCGTGTTTGGAATAAGCAGAACAACATATTTGGTCATATAAAAGGACTTTCCACAAAGCACCAACAAAGAATACATATAACAAAGAGCTACAAGTATTTGTAAAATAGGTAGGTGCGTGACTCTTGACCAATTTTAGTCAAATTTAATTAAAATCATTGTGGCCAAGATTTTCAAGTAGCTTCTTTGAAGATTGTCTTTCGTAAGTTGCTCATTAACGTATGCCGCAGCCCTCAGCCGGTCAATTGAAACCTAAAAGGTGTATGCTCAGGTGGTTTGCTCGCTGGTATCGCTTTTCACACGGAGTGCGTAAAGTTTCCCTTTAACTGTCCCTACTTTGGCTTTCAGGTCCTCCTTATTCTCCCGTTTTAGATTGTCGAAGCGCTCGGTTGTCCTCTAGTTGCTGGACTGTTCAACATACTCGCATTTCCAGTACTGCCTCAGCACCAGATAGTTTAGTGTAGAATTTCTGGTCAATTTCGCTGGAAAACGCTTTCAGCAACCTTTCTTCTGACGCTCGCAAAGTGGAGTTGATGAGCTCGATGTCTCTTTGCTCTATCAGTTGCGGGGATAGATCAGCTGAAGTCCGACCAGTTTCCCATGATCTGAACTCCAGGGACGAGTCAGTTCTTGCTCGTTTCTAGACAGTAACAACAGTAATTTGTCAAAAACTATTGTGTTGTTGTTGCTACAGTTCTATCAAAACTTTAGATTAGCGGAGACGAACCAAAGAGTACCCACGAACAGCCGAACGTTGCAACGCACAAGACAAGCAGAACAAACTCTAAAACCCAATTCTTTAGGTATTTACATTTTGTAATAGATATCTAGCAGTCGGGGCACTTGACTACAACGTTCCTTCTTGTTATACCTTTGCAGAGAGTATTATAATTTCAGTCAGAAGTTTGCAACGCAGTGAAGAAGAAATTTCCGACCCTATAAAGTATATATATTTTTAATTGGTATCACTATCTAGCCATGTCCGTCTGTCCGTCCGTCTGTCCGTCCGTTTATATGCAAACTAGTCTCTCAGTTTTAAAGCTATCTGCATGAAACTTTCCCAAAAGTTGTCTTTCTATTGCAGGTAGTATATAAGTCGGAACGAGCCAGATCGGACGACTATAGCATATAGCTTCCATAGGAACAATCGGAAAGAAAAAATTATAACTTTGTTGTTTTTTACTTTTTATTTATCGAAATATACAAAAAAGGAAAATAAATTAACTTATTATTTTTTAATATATTTGGAAATTTTTTTTCAACATTGAAATGGTTTTAGATTTCAGAATGACGTCATAGCTTCAATGTTTTTAAACATACATGAGTGTAAATCAAAATTTAGATATGTTAAAGAATATTTAATTTTACCAATAGCTGCAAGGGTATATAAACTTCGGCTTGCCGTAGTTTGCTTCTTATCTTGTTTTTAATGTTAAAGTTGTAGTAAAAACCCTACGTGAAATCCTTGTTTTAGGTTCAAAAAAATTCATGGAAAAAAAGATTTTTTTTCGCTGTTTACAAATTAAGATTTATTAACTTTGCCGCGACTTTATAAATATAAATGCGGATATCCTTTCTTCTAATTAAGTTTAAAAGGCAAATCAATCACCGAGGACATATTTTATGTACAAAAAGCAAAAAAAATTGTTTGACCATTCGGTATGATATAATCAAACAAAAAAATAAAGAATATATCATTTTATATCAATTAGGAACAATCGGAAAAATAACTTTAAATTAATCATATTTCGTTGTTTTTTAATTTAATAATAAATTAATAAACCCGATATATAGCGTTGGTTTACTGTTTTGGACTACGGTTCAAATTTTATAAAATTCGTAAAACCATTTTATATAGTTGCCATTAGAATTTTGTCGTTTTATAAAATATTTTATTTCTGTGCTTGCCGAAGTGTGTTTCATTTGTCGTTGATTCTCAAAAATAATATAAATCGCAATTCTCCGACGGAAACTAATAGCCAGATTCTATATCTGCACACTGAAAACTGTCTGTTTGCGAGTGCAAAGGAGTAATAAAATCAACTTGTGAACCCCGACCATTTTGAAAGTTCATTTATTTAAACGACATGTGATTTGCTGTTTAGTAGTTTATTCCAAATGTGCCGAATTCCAATTCGCCATGAAGGCGAAAGAATGTAATAGTTTCCGGGTTGATAACATGATTTGGTTATTAACATGATTTTTAATTAAAAAAGAGCTGTTAATGCCGAGCCGTTTTCAATAGTCTGGCATTATTAATTGATGAGAAAAATACATGCAATGACTATACATTGTCCGGTCTCACAGCTATCAGTGTCCTGGCACGTAACAGCTTAACAAATATCTTTACAATACTCAAATGACGAACACTATTTTTTCATGAATGAAAAAAAACAAAGGTCTTATTTTGTTGCACAATGTAATACATTATTCAAACCAAGTATTATCTAACATTTTGAAAATCAATTATAGTCTGACATTTTTATTTCAGTTTAAATATGAATCCAATACATAACATGAACATGGATCTATCTTTGGTGCCCGAGTCAGGAAATACACAAGCCCAATATACATCTTTTCAAAATTTTGAAGAATTTTCGGCATCAGGATTTACAAACACGCCTATATATATAACAAAACCACCTGGAATTAGTGCCATATCCCAAGTTGCCCCAACTTGTTCGCTTCTAGGTCCCAAAAATAAAATTGAGAACACTTCTGGAGATATTTCGATTCCAGCTATTGAAAATCATTCATTAGCACCGACAGTAAGATATGTACAAGCAGGCCAATTTGAGGATACGGAAGAATATGGTGTAGCTGGTATACATTGCAGAGAGGAATCTGAGTACACTGATGAAGCCGTTGTACCTTACTGTTATACGTCAGAAGCTAACTACACAGGAATTCAAAGCACAATTTCAAATATTAAACCATTTTCTGGAAGAACCTATAATGCCCACCTAAATGTGTCCGATGTAGTAGCAGATTCCCAATGTCTTAAGTTTGATAATCCTGCTGAATTTAAATTACCACAATTTGCCATGAGTTCGTTGAATAATGTGCCTCACCGGTTGGGAGAAAAAGATGACTACATTGGAGGATCAGAAAATGATCTTTGTTCAACGATGAGGTGGCGGGATCCAAATCTTTCTGAAGTTATAAGTTTTTTGAGCAATCCGAACAGTGCTATAAAGGCAAATGCTGCAGCATATTTACAACATTTATGCTACATGGATGACCCAAACAAACAACGTACAAGATCTCTTGGAGGAATACCACCATTAGTTCGATTGCTGTCTTATGAATCTCCAGAAATACATAAGTAAGTATTAAATTCTTTTTTAAAACGAAAAAAAACAAGTTGTTCTCGGCTCATGTACCTTTTGTTTGATTGATTTTATTTAGATCGTTTTTGTAAAAGCTTACACTTATAGTTATATATTGTATTTCAGTAACAAGCATATTTTAGGTTAGCAAAATTATTTTGAACTGTGGCTTTGGTATATTTGTAAGTACCGATATGTCCTTCCATTTTTCCATTATGTTGTCTGTGAAAATGGATACAATGTCAAATGATAATAAAAGTTCAAGTTCTTCTTATTTATTTTTTAATCTTTTTATTTTTATACCCTTGCAGAGGGTATTATAATTTCAGTCAGAAGTTTGCAACTATAAAGTATATATATTCTTGATCAGCATCGCTAGGAGAGTCGATCTAGCCTTTTCCGTCAATCCGTCCGTCTGTCCGTCCGTTTCTACGCAAACTAGTCCCTCACTTTTAAAGCTATCTGCATGAAACTTCCCAAAAGTTGTCTTTCTATTGCAGGTAGTATATAAGTCGGAACAAGCAGGATCGGACGACTATAGCATATAGCTCCCATAGGAACAATCGAAAAAAAATATATATATGTATAACTTTACTGTTTTTTAATTTTTTTTTTAGTTTTTCGACATATAGTAATAGTTAAATATTTCAGAATTACGGTTCATCAAAGTCGGACGACTATAACATAAAGCTCCCATGGGAACAACCGGAAAATTAAATGAAAAAAATTATAATTTTGCTGTTTTTAACTTTTATTTTTATTTCTTCGACTTATAGTAATAGTTAAATATTTCAGAATTTCAATTTAAATTATATTAAAATCGGACGACTATAACATATAGCTCCCATGGAAAACAAAAATTTAACTTTTTTATTTTGAAATTTTTTTAGAAATTCTATTTGATTATTTAATTATTTGACAGTTCAGAATTAAGCTTTTAATTTTATAAAGTCGGAAAACGATATCATATAGCTGCCATAGGAACTCAAATAATTGAGCTGTAAATCATCATAGCTTCAATGCTTTTAAACATACACGCAAGTAAATCATAATTATAATGTTTTCAAAAATATTTAATTCGTACAATAGCTGCAAGGGTAATTAAACCGTTATTCTAAAATATTTGTCCATAACTAAAAAAAAAATTTTAAAACAGCAAAGTTAATTTTTTTTTTATTTTTTTCCGATTGTTTCTATAGCTATATGCTATAGTCGTCCGATCCGACTCGTTCCGACTTATATACTACCTGCAAAGAAATACAACTTTTGGAAAAGTTTCATGCAGATAGCTTTAAAACTGAGAGATTAGTTTGCGTAGAAACGGACGGACAGACGGACATGACTAGATCGACTCTCCTAGTGATGCTGATCAAGAATATATGTACCCTCTTCAAGGGTATAAACATTGTTTATAAATGCCGTAAATGGACTGGTTTCACGGGTTGGATAACTCTCCCCCTTCTGAAATGGATCGTCCCAATTTACTATGAATTTAATTTCTTAATTAATTAATTAATCTTAATTCTGTTAAGAAATGTACTTCGTTAATAGAGTTTTCTGGTTCTGGACGTTGATTTTGGGTTACATATAATATACAGTTTGTATACCATTGCAGAGTGTATTATAATTTCAGTCAGAAGATTGCAACGCGGCGCAGGAGACATTTCCGACCCTATAAATTAAATGTATTCTAGATCGTCATCGCTTTTAGATACGATCTAGCCATGATCGTATGCCAGCAAACTAGTCTCTGTATTTTAAAGCTATCTCGATGAAACGGGCAGGATCAGATGACTATACTATATAGCACAATAGGAAATGAAAAAATTATAGCTTCGCTGTTTTCATGGTAATGTTATTGTAACGGTTTACTATTTCAGAACTTTTCTTTTAATTTTTTTTGGACAACGATCTAATGTAGCTGCCAATCGATGGAGCTCTAAAATTTACACGCGTAAAAATCGATATGTAGCCGTTTTATAGAATATTTTATTTTTTAATGGTTGCAACAGTATATAATCTTCAGCCAAAGTTTGTTCACTTTCTTGTTATACTCTGGAAAAGGGTATTATAATTTCAGTCCGAAGTTTTTAACGCAGCGGAAGAGATATTTCGGACCATATAAAGTATATCAGGCCTGTTCCGGGTTTCCCTCGGAAGTGAATTTGATATGGAGATATTTCCAACCATATAAAGTATATTAACTCTGTTTCGGTTTTCAATCGGAAGTGAATTTGATCACATTTTCGAATTTCCCTTCAAGATAGGAAAATTTTCATTCTTTTGGTCCCTTTCGTTCCCCAAAAAAAAAAAAAACAGTTGACTGGCAACTGTCCCCTATTGACAAAGGCTAGTTATACTAGTTTAACGCTGAAATTGAAGAAGTGGCATTAGCGGCCACAAATACACATTTTCAAATGTTTGTATGCCGCTTTTTAAATAGTGCTAGAAACTTCTGGTGTCAGTTTTGTAAAATTTTCACAAATAGTGTTGAGACCAGAGTTTCCGAAAGCGATGAAAATGGTGCAAACAAAACACGTTTCGCACAAATAGAACAATAAATTAAGCGGTAATAAGAAAAAAAAACTTAAATTTAACTTTGAATTAATACCTATCCTACCATATTTAAACAAACACAAAAAAGCATGCTAAAAAAAAGTACCAAGGAAAACTTGTTTTTTTTTTTTCGTACCATGACAACGCATGCAGCTTCCCAATAAAACCACAAAATAAAATTTTAAAAATTTTATAATAATCAATTTTATTATGCGGTTTGTTCATAAAACATCAAAAAATAAGGTAATAATATAATTTACACGTTAACCTATCACAAAGTATTTAAAAATAATTATTTTCTGAGTTGGCGGATCTGAAAAGCTCCCATAGGAGGAATAATTTCTTGTTTATTAATATTTTAAATTACCTTTTTAATTTTGTTAGAATCGGACGACGATATCATACAAGAAAAAAAATATTTAACCTCGCTGTTTTTACATTTTTTATAAAATGCTTTAAGATAACAAATAGCTGCCCTAGGAACGATCAAAAAAATGTTGAAGCAAATAATAGCGTCACTGGTGTTAAACATAAAGCAAAAAAAATTTTTGCAAAAGTTGCAAGGGTATATTAACCAAACTTCGGTTTGCCTAAGATTGCTTCCTTGTTTTAATTTACTTTAATTAGTGTACACCAAATCTAATTTTCATTCCCGTTTTTAAATAAAAAAATATTTCTGATATAGAAGCTTAAACTTTTACTAAACTTTAGATTTCTCTGTACTTTTAGAAATGCATGTGGTGCCCTGCGAAATTTATCTTACGGCAGACAAAATGATGAAAACAAACGTGGAATAAAGAACGCTGGTGGAATAGACGCCTTGGTTAATCTACTTTGCCGGTCTCAAGAAACAGAAGTGAAAGAATTGGTGACTGGAGTTTTATGGAATATGTCGTCCTGTGAAGACTTGAAAAGGTCAATTATTGATGAAGCACTTGCTGCTATAGTCTGCAGCGTTATCAAGCCGCATTCCGGTTGGGATGCTGTTTGTTGTGGAGATACGTGTTTTTCTACGGTATTTCGAAATGCTTCTGGTGTTTTACGAAATGTCAGTTCTGCTGGAGAACATGCAAGAGGATGTCTTCGAAATTGTGAACAATTAGTAGAATGCCTTCTTTATGTTGTAAGAACAGCTATTGAGAAAAATAATATTGGAAATAAAACAGTTGAAAATTGCGTATGTATACTTCGGAATCTTTCGTACCGATGTCAAGAAGTTGAGGATCCCAATTACGACAAGCATCCCTTTATAGCACCAGAAAGAGTAATCCCATCTTCCTCCAAAGGTAAATACAAACTATATTCTTTTTGTTTAATTTATTGCCTGGTTGTCATGCAATTTTTGTAAAATTACATTTTAAAATCGTAAGATTAATTCGGGTAGTCCCGACACGACTTAATTACAGAATTGCTGCAAATTCGAAAGAACATACTGAAATTCGTCAGCTGTTTCATACAAATTCAACTTGCTGAAATTTGAGCAGTTCAGCAACGCAGTGGCTGCTGAAAATTTTCAGTATATTTTTTAACACCCTTTATGAATTTTAACACCAGGGACTATAGACTGTATTGAGGTTGAAACAAATTTAAGTCTTCAAAGTAGTTTACATGAAAAGTCAAATTCACAAAATTAACTTGTTTTTATTCAGCATCATAAACTTTACCATTATTTTTAATAATTTTTTATTTAAATACTATAGTTACTACTACTTTTTTCACTCAAACGTAAACATTTTTCTTTAAAAGTAGTTTTACAAATCGAATTGTTAAACTAGAAATTAGTTCTATTCTGTAACTTATATTTTGATAAATCAGTTAGGAGACGTTTATGACCCTAATGGAATTATTACCCTACATTTTTAGCCTCATTTATTGAGAGACATGTCTCGCTAATTTTAACGTTTAAAGGTGTGCAATTCTTACCTTTAAATGCAAAAAAACATTTCTTATACATTATAACATTTTCATCTTCGAACTAAGCAGTGCCGTAATTGAAAATATACTTTTAAGTTTTGATTTGGTGTTGCACCAAGCAATTGAGCAATTCTTATCATCAACGGCAATACTTTCTTAAAAAGCATTTTATTATTATTTTCTAGCTACTACGAATAGTTTTTTATACCCTTGCCGAGGGTATTATAATTTCAGTCAGAATTTGTAAACACCGGACTAGGGAGTTTCATTCAACGCGTGAATGAGTAGCTTAGGGGGTCGCGCCGAAGGTTCTTATGAATGTCGTGAGAGAGAGCTATGACGGAGTTGATCGCATCGTGTCCTATTTCGGAGTTACAAATCCAACGGGAGGAAATCTTTGC
Organism: Drosophila elegans; assembly: GCF_018152505.1. Taxonomy (NCBI): domain Eukaryota; kingdom Metazoa; phylum Arthropoda; class Insecta; order Diptera; family Drosophilidae; genus Drosophila; species Drosophila elegans. Next base: position 28,902 of record NW_024545763.1, on the reverse strand, counting down.
GGGCGTCTAAGCCTCGTGTTATAGGCGTAAAATCCACCGGGCTGGACTTTCGGGCGAGGTCAAGCCTGGGAAAACTATTTCGCGAGAGAAGGAACGGTGGGTGATGTCACTTTGATTGTCGGAGGCCAAAAATTCACCGGGCTGGACCTTCGGGCGAGGCCAAGCCGGGTAGAATTTGTCGGGCGGAGGCAGATTGAAGGGAAACGGATGGTGACACGATCGACCGGTCGGGAATGATGTTAACGCGCAGGTCGCATGCACTACGAGGAGGAAAGCTAGGGTAGTAGACCAGTCGGGACGGGTTTCCACGTGCGGGTCGCAAATACTACGAGGAGGGAAGCTAGGGTATTATACCAGACGGAATGGGTGTCCACGTACAGGTCACATGCACTACGAGGACGAAAGCTAGGGTATTAGACCAGTCGGGACGGGTGTCAACGAACGGGTCGCGTGCACTACGAGGAGGGAAACTACCGATCAACTACGAATAAAATCACAAACGAGAGATTCCACTTTCACACATTTTATTATTTTCATAGATTTTATTCATTTAATATCCTCCTACGAGTCCGCTACACCGTCTTCTTTCGACGGAGAGGAATATTACCTTGGAGCTCTGATCAATCCACTTGTTTGTTTTTGTCGCGTGCTGTCTCGCGAATTATAAGAAAAATTACCGCGGGAGACGCGTCTGTCCCGTCTTACCATTCCGACATAAGAGACCGTAAACTCCCTCGTTGTGTGGCCACCTAACCCCAAGCTCCCTTTTTCTCACCTTCGGGATTTCTGTTATATTCCTTACTTTCTGGTATTTTCTATGACCATACTAAATGTCGGCTAGCGTTGCCACCCGGGCTTGGAACTCAGCTATGACTTAATGTTATGTCTCAACTTAATATTAATTATTCAGAATATGTCGCTGACAACTACAACCTTACTAATACTTCACCTTCTAGGTGTGTACGTTACAATGGAGGTAGTACATAAGTCGGAACGAGTCCAATCGGACGACTACAGCTCCCATAGGAACTATCGGCAAAATAAATGAAAAAATTATAAGTTTGCTGTTTTTATACCCTTGCAGAGGGTATTATAATTTCAGTCAGAAGTTTGCAGCGCAGTGAAGGAAACATCTCCGACTCAATAAAGTATATATATTCTTGATCAGCGAGTCTAGGCGAGTCGATCTAGCCATGTCCGTCTGTCCGTCCGTTTGTCAGTCCGTTTCTACGCAAGCTAGTCTCTCAGTTTTAAAGCTATTTGCATGAAAAGTTGTCTTTCTATTGCAGGTAGTGTATAAGTCGGAAGGAGCCGGATCGGACGACTATAGCATATAGCTCCCATAGGAACAATCGAAAAAAAAAATAAAAAAAAATTATAACTTTGCTGTCTTTTAATATTTTTTTTTAGTTCTTCGACATATAATAATGATTCAGTATTTCAGAATTACGGTTTAAATTTCATCAAAATCGGACGCCTATATCATATATCTCCCATGGGAACAATCGCAAAAAAATACAAAAAAAAAAAATTATAACTTTGTTGTTTTTAAATTTTTATACCCTTGCAGAGGGTATTATAATTTCAGTCAGAAGTTTTCAACGCAGTGAAGGAGACATCTCCGACCCTATAAAGTATATATATTCTTGATCAGCATCACTAGGCGAGTCGATCTAGCCATGTCCGTCTGTCCGTCCGTCTGTCCGTCCGTTTATATGCAAACTAGTCTCTCAGTTTTAAAGCTATCTGCATGAAAAGTTGTCTTTCTATTGCAGGTAGTATATAAGTCGGAACGAGCCGGATCGGACGACTATAGCATATAGCTCCCATAGGAACAATCGGAACAATAAATGAAAAAAAATTATAACTTTGCTGTTTTTTAATTTTTTGTTTAGTTCTTCGACATTTAGTAATGGTTAAATATTTCCGATTTACGGTTTAAATTTCATCAAAATCGGACGACTATAGCATATAGCTCCCATAGGAACAATCGGAAAAATAAATGAAAAATTATAACTTTGCTGTTTTTTAATTTTTTGTTTAGTTCTTCGACATTTAGTAATGGTTAAATATTGCCGATTTACGGTTTAAATTTAATCAAAGTCGGACGACTATAGCATATAGCTCCCATAGGAACAATCGGAACAATAAATGAAAAAAAATTATAACTTTTCTGTTTTTTCTTTTTTTTGTTTAGTTCTTCGACATTAAGTAATGGTTAAGTATTTCCGATTTACGGTTTAAATTTCATCAAAATCGGACGATTATAGCATATACCTCCCATAGGAACAATCGAAAAAATAATTGAAAAAAATTATAACTTTGCTGTTTTTTAATTTTTTGTTTAGTTCTTCGACATATAGCAATGGTTAAATATTTCAGAATTATGGTTTAAATTTTATCAAAATCGGACGACTATATCATATAGCTCCCATAGAAATAATAAAAATATATAAAATAACTATCAAATAATTAAGCTGCAAATCTTCATAGCTTCAATGTTTTTGAACATATACGAAAGTAAATCATAATTTTAAAGTTTTCAAAAATGTTTAATTCTTGCAATAGCTGCAAGGGTATATGAACTTCGGCTTGCCGAAGTTTGCTTGCTTTCTTGTTTTATTAGTTCTTGGACATATAGTAATGGTTAAATATTTCAGAATTACGGTTTAAATTTCATTAAAATCGGACAACTATATCATATAGCTCCCACAGAAATAATACAAATATATAAAAGAGGTATCTAGTAATTGAGCTGAAAATCATCATAGTTTCAATGTTTTTAAACATATACGCAAGTAAATCATAATTTTAATGTTTTCAAAAATGTTTAATTCTAGCAATAGCTGCAAGGGTATATCCTTTCTTGTTTTACATTTTTTTTTAGTTCTTCGACATATAGTAAAGTTTATTAAAATCAGACGACTATAACTAAAAGCTACTATTGGAACAAAAAAAAACAATTTGTTTAAAAATGTAACTTTTTTATTTTAAAAAAAAAGTTTGTTTACTTCTTAATAATTTGACAGTTTGACAGTTTAAATTTTATTAAATTCCGAAAACGATATCATATAGCTGTCATAGGAACTATCGAATAATTGACCCGCAAATCATAATTTTAATGTTTTCAAGAATATTTCATTTTTGCAATAGCTGCAAGGGTAGTTTGCTTCCTTTCTAGTTTTTATTTACAATAGAAAAACTAGTCATCACGCTGCTCAAGCGTTTGATTTTATACCCTTGAAGAGGGTATTATAATTTCAGTCAGGAGTTTGCAACGCAGTGAAGGAGACGTTTCCGAACCTATAAAGTATATATATTCTCGATCAGCATCACTAGGAGAGTCGATCTAGCCATGTCCGTCTATCCGTCCGTTTTTACGCAAACTAATCTCTCAGTTTTAAAGCTATCTGCATGAAACTTTCCCAAAGTTGTCATTGAATTGCATGTAATATATAAGTCGGAACGAGCCGGATGAGACGACTATAGCATATAGCTCCCATAGGAACAATCGGAAAAAAAAAAAAAAAATTAACTCTTCTGTTTTTAACTTTTTTTTTAGTTCTTTGACATAATGGTTAAATATTTCAGAATTACGGTTTAAATTTCATAAAAATCGGACGACTATAACATAAAGCTCCCATAGGAACATAAAAATATTAAAAACTTTTTTTTAGAAATTCCTTTGACTTTTTTATTATTTGACACATCAGAATTACGCTTTTAATTTGATTAAAATTGGAAAATGACTTCGGCTCGCCGAAGTTTGCCTCTTTTCTTGTTATTTTAGCATTAAATTAGCCTCGTTATTTCATTCCGCTTTGTCGGCCAGTCCAATGAATGAGCAATATTGTACTTTTTAGATACAATTTTGGTAATTTTGTCAATTTCTGAATTTATTGCTGATTGTAATTGTCATGCTCCCCCTTACGTAAAATCGTTTAGTCTGAGAACAAATTGATGCAATGAATTAGGCGAACAATGTAGTTACATAAGCCCATAAAAACTATAAATATTCTACATCAACATCAAAAGACTGTGTCCGTTACTAGTCAAACTAGTCTCAATGACTTAAGTCATGAAGTTTTGGGAGTTACTTGTTTTGACTTTTCTAACCTCTAAACTAAAAGATAAAGTCAGATATCTGAATTATTTCAATCAGCAGCACTGTTCTTTTATTGAGAGAAAGCATAGACAAACGCCCACACGGTGCATTGAAAACGTTTAAGCAACGAAAATTTAGTTGATTAGAGAAAATCAAGTATTTCACATCTTTTCTGGTGTTCATTTAAATTTTATTCCTGCTTACACGTGTCTATTTGCACATCTCAAAATCCCAGAAATATTTAAATTAAATTAAAAACACCAATCAAGACGCATTATTAGTAGAAAGCATTTGCGCAGGTAACGTTTGCCACAGAATATTGTAAGACATGTGATTTGGACGAATAAACAGTCCTTTAGGGTGTCCCTTAATGTTCTTTCGCATACCTTCCAAAAACCTTTATAATAACCCAATATGTTCCAGATAAATAGTTCGTTATTTAATTTTTATTTTTGGTGTTATTGGTGTGGTGCACTGTTGTTAGTTGAGTAAAGATGTCAGTGACATTACGGAGCGATAAAGGAAATATTTTTCGTATCAAACTAACTAGCCAATCTAGCCACTAGGACCAAATTTTAAATTGCCATGTTCTCTCTTGTTTTATACCTATTCGTCCAGCCAAGCTGAATCTCAAATCTAATTACTAGTGTTCAATATTTTGTGAAAAGCCAATAATTCCCACAAAGGCATGCCTGACTGCGTTAGTTTCTTCTTCTTCTCGCAGTTTGACATTGTCTTTTGATAATTTATATCATGTTTGGAGAGAGCTGCAAAAATTTTTAAGAAAACTCAAGTCACTTTCAAGGACCGAGCAAATAATTTTAAAATAGACCTTGATAACTTATTTGATATTGCACATGCTGATGCCTTTAAGATAGTAAAAATAGAGAAAGACAAACTATTTTTAAATAAACAAAGATAATCAGGTCGACCAGAATGTTTAGCTGCTGTAGACATACAATAGACGGAGAAAGAAGAATTCTGAACTCAGTTAGCTAAACGTTGCCTGCCCTGAAAAAAGTTCAAAAAGAGATAGAAAAAATCTCATAACACCTAAACTTGTCGCAGCATAAGATCGATGTCAATTAAGTATAAGAGACTCCTTACACAGTCTTCAGGAGGTAGTAGAAGCGCTTGATATGAGCAGCAATGAATTTTTGATCAACAAATCGTACATTCAGCGTATTCGAACTGAGTCTAGAAAATCAAGGGCAAAAGCAAATAAAACTGAATTTCAAAAAAATTTACCTGACATCGTCACAATCCATTGGGAAAATATAGATCTTCGAAGATTAAAAGAAGAACGCCTGCCAATCATTGCTTCATTTGACGGCAGAGAACAGCTTCTTGCAGTACCAAAACTACGGAGTTCTTCTGGAAAATATCTGGCCAAAACAATCTCAACTACTCTCTTTGACAAGATGTGTTGCAACACAACTGCTTCGAATACTGATCAATGGAGCTTGTGCTATTTTTCGCTGGACGTCATCATGTTTATGAGTTAGTCCTAAAAGCTATTTTCGAAACCAAAATAAAGCAAATAAATAGTATCCCAGAAATTCCGCTCTTTAAAAAGTTATTACTATTATTTTCGGTTTTCAGTCGTGTATTTTTAAATAATTATACGTTGACGAGCTCTAGTATCTATATTAGGAAACCTATCCTTTTAACATGTAAAGAAAGTTGAACAATGATCTATTTCTAGTGAAATAAGCTGTCGATGACCGAAATCGTCAGAGCTGACCTGTAGATGTAATTTTTTGAATCAGGGAGTCCATCTGAACCGGAAAATTAAGGTTTGATCTCTTGAGGATTTCATCGATTTCAAATTGTAAACCAGTGTACATAGATTTGCTTTATAACAAAAAATAACCGTTTTTCTTGCTGAAAGGATGGTCAGATTAAATCCATTTCGAGCTTCATTGCATACCACTTGTCTAGTAGATCGGAACAAAAAGCCTTTTTACTTTTAATGAAATAATAAAATGCTACACTGTTCGCCCTCGCAAACTACGCGGTTGCTGTTCTTTGATCATTTGACATTTTAGCATGCATACAGTTGCCCCAGAATCTGGATATTAAATGCTTTCGTTAATATGTTATGTTTGTGAATTAGCTAGCAGCTTCTTGGCCACAGCACTCGTAACAGCTAACTGTTCTTTTTAATTTTATTTGCTTATTTTGCAACATCATTTTCGATCTTTGTTTACATAGCGTTATCTGTCAGTTTAAAGCCGTTATCGAACTTTTGGTCCTGTCGAAGAAGTTGTTTACCATTGACTACCGTTTGGCAGCCCAGCGATGTACAAAATTTTTTTGTTATTTAATAATTAACCATAATTACAGCATTCTAATACGTTTAATCGTTCAAATAAATTACAAAACCGAGAAAGCCGATTTGCTTTTACGACAAATTTATCATGTCTTTAGATCTTCAGGGCAGGCAGCTGTCTGGGACTTTGAAACCGGTCCACACTTTCAATCTACACAATTTTATATAAAATAATATTATATGCTCGCTTCTTTGCCAACCAATTTAAAAATAAATATTCAGCCAGAAAACAGTCGGGTTTTAGGATGCGCCTTCTGCCAAAGTGCCCCATCTAATGCAAAGCAGCAGCAGAGCACGACACAAACCGTATAAAACCGCTATCGGCACACACACATTGAAACATGCTTGTGCTCTTCATGCATAAACTCCGCTCTTCAAATATGCAGTGACTTTATAATAACTTCTTAAATAATGGTTAAATTTTGAACATTTTTTTTGTTTTGTCGATCGATATGGACCAAATAAACTTATATTGCCCAAAGAGTGGTATTTTCGATATCCCAGAAACTTGCAGTACCCCATGTTGAATGCCATAAATCTAGCTTTTAGAGTTTTAGAGATCTCTACGTTCATTACAGACGGACAGATAGACAGCAAGACGGACATGTCTAGCTCACTCGGCTATTGATCCTGATCAAGAATATATATACATTATATGGTCGCAAGCGCTTCCTTCTACCTGTTACATACTTTTCAACGAATACAATATAGCCTTTTACTCTACGAGTGACGGGTATAACAAGACAGAACGCTATAGTCGAGTTCCCCCAATATTAGTTACCCGTTACTCAGCTAACGAATTTTAAATTTCAATATTCCCCGTCGAAACAATCGGAGTTTATGTGGCGCCATCTTTTGAACTGCTTAGCTAACACTAGAAGCTAAGAATGTGCAGCACGCCCACCCCCCGCTTTCTGCATCAACGATTACCGGCAGAGTAGCAGTCGAGCGGCGGCAGAGGACTTAAAAACAAATAACTTCAAAAAAAAACTCAATTTTTAAAATTGTTGTGTCTCAGAGTGACGTGACAGATTATCGCGATTTGTGGGCGTTAGATTTGGAGTGGCCCCATTTTAATACAAACTTGCGCAGTTTAAGAATTACTATATTATGCATTGCAAATCTCTAAATCTTACATTTTTAGCTTTTATAGTTTCCGAGATATGAACAGATATGGCTAGATCGACTCGGCTACTGATCCTGATCAAGAACAAATGATGTATCATAAAGTCAATTTTCGATCCGACAATGCTCTGCCAATTCCAACCATAAATATATTTTTTTATTCTTTTCGCCGGTGCCTGGCGTAATGATGACATTTCCGGATCAATAAAAACCTTTTGACGCTGAATGCAACCCGAAGCACATTAATTTCCATTGGAACCTGTTCTTATAACATGTATTAGAAAGTTAGAGAAAGTTCTGTTTGTAGTAAAATAAGCTATCGATGAAAATAAAATATCGATGAAAATAAAATAAAAATAGGTGACTTAAAAAAAAAGAAGCAAACATTGACAAACCGAAATTAAATATTCTTGAAAACACTTAAATTTCGATTTTTATGAGTATATCTTTAAAAACATTGAAGTTATCATGATTTTGAGCTTAATTATTCGATCGTTCCTATGGCAGCTATATGATATCGTTTGTCGATTTGAATAACATTAACATCGTAAATCTGAACTATTAAAAACACATACATTATATACAAAATAATTTTTGAAAAATATAAAAGAAAATTTTTTTTTACACGCCACACAAGGCTGGTCCTTGCTTTCGCGTAGGATTGTTCAAAGATCCCAAATATTTGGGTATTAAGTGCAGGGCAGGTAAATGCTTGTCAGTAATCTTCTGTTCTTATAAAAGGCGCCCTAGTCTTTCACGGACTATAATTTACAGGTCCAATGTTTCACCAAGGTAGGTCACCAAGGTGCAGGCTACGCGAACGGCCAGGGCGGTGAAAAAATTGGCGTGCTACGTTCTGTCGACGTAGCAGTGCAATGTTCCACCGAGAAGCCCAGCACTCGAATTCATTTAAGAATGCTGGACACACCGGGAGGCAGGGGTGCTACCAACTGCAAAAAATACAGTGTCGTCTGCATAGGTGGCCAGGAGTGTATAAACTGTATACATGACCGGCCCAAGGACCCTTCTTTGCGGGACCCCTGCACCAATTGGGCGTAGTCCAGAACGCTGTCTACGGATGTCGACAGCAAACTCCCTTTTATCCAAGAATGACACGATTAGCTTCCATAATCCCTCAGGCGAAAGTGGAAAAAAAGTAAAAGAGACCTTTGTGCCAAACCCTCCCAAAGGCCTGTCGAACATCAAGAAAGACAGCTGAGCAATGTTTGCGTTCTTCCAAAGCACCCAGTACATGATTTACTACTCTGCGCACTTGCTCAACAGCACAATGCCGACTACGAAAGCCAAACTGGTGGTCTGGAAGTGCTTTATTAGCTAGCTAAGAGCCTAAGAGCGTATTAAGCATGATCCGCTCAAAAATCTCGGAAAAAGTGGATAGGAGACTAAAGTGCCGATAGGAATCTGGGGAGCACGGGTCTTTTCTTATTTTTGGTAGCATTGTGACTAGGGCACATGAACAGAAGGGCCAAAAAAGAGTCCTAATCTAGAGATACTTGTTTGGACTTCTTGGCTTGCTGCAAAGTCAAATGGAGTGAAGCGAGATTTTCCAGGGTAGAAAGTCGGGCAATAAAACTTCTCATATCCGAACCACGAGGTAGAAGCCTGGTTTTGGTATCGACTGTATAGGCAGCAACGCAGAGATATATCAAAAAGCGAAACATGGTCAGAGAAAGAAAAGACACTCCGAGATAGCAAGGAGGATACACGGGATGCCTTTGTACACCGCAAAATCAATAGCCGTCGGAGGGTGGTTATTAATCCATGGAAAATGCTGGTCCGCCAGTGGCCAAAATTTGCATACTTGGGTTAGAAACAACCGTCATTAGAGTATTTCCCCAGAAACTGTGATGGGCATTCCAATCCCATCCAATAAGGAAGCGATTACCTACAGAGCCAAACAGGCGCAGATATTCATAAGCTGACCAAGAATGATGGTGACCAGGAGAATAGTAGACAGCACCGACAGAAATTCTGCCAAACCCAGTGACCAAATTTATGGCAACTGCTTGCAACGATAGCACCACCACGATGTCGATCATCAGTGTGGTTTGCGCAGTAAACAGCATATCCATAAATACAGAAAAATGAACGGCTTGTAAAATATTTCTCCGAAATGAGTAGAATGTCAATTTTGCGTTCCTGGAGAAGATGCTCAACCTCCAAAGACGGCAGACGGACATGACAAGATCGACTCGGCTATTGATCCTGATCAAACAAATATATACATTATATGGTCGGAAACGCTTCCTTCTACCTGTTAAATACTTTTCAACTAATACGAGAAACGATTATAATTATATTCTTTAAATCATCGATAAATCTCAAATTTAATTTACTTTTATTTAGGAATACACACTGAAGATATCATACCGTTCAGGTGAATATTTTCGAAGTTACACCCAAATTTTAAAACATTTTTCAGAGTGCTTGCAAGTACAAGTACAAACTTGTAACGCGATTTTGTCATTTTTTGTACAAGCAATCTAGAGCCGAAATTTTTCTAGATAGAGAAGTGGTTCAAACATTAAACACTTACAAATATAAGTATATGAGCTGAACATAGCAGCCACTTGAGTCATACAAAATATTTATACACATAACATGTAAAATCAGCTCCTGCGAACAGTCTCAGAATGCCTTTGACTATAGGCGTAGTTAGCGTCCCAAGTTAGGGATAAACAAGTTAACAAAATATATAGTCACATAACATGTAAAATGAGCTCCTGCGAACAGTAACAGAATGTCTTTGACGTTAGGCGTAGTTAGGGTCTCAAGTTAGGGAATAACAAGCCACTCCGTAGGTTATTAAATAAGATCCAGAGCCATTATTTACGATCTGTAACATGAACCTGCATGAAACACTTGTTAGCACTTGTAATCTGTTAGTGCAAGCCACTTGAGGATTCAAATATTATCACTTAAAATGTTTCCCCACTGCAACAAGAACTTGTGCGGGGGTTAAAATATAGCTCTCCCGCTCAGGGCGAACATATGCTTTCTCTGTGTAGGCCAAGAATAAAATAAGAAAAGAATACGAATTACATTAGTATCAGTATTTGGACGTTTTCTTCAGAAGTTGTGTAATTTGTATTATTATAAAATAATTTATTTGACATTTTTCAAGGTTTGAGTTTTTTATACCCTTGCAGAGGGTATTATAATTATTATTTCAGTCAGAAGTTTGTAACGCACTGAAGGAGACAACTCCGACCCTATAAAGTATATACATTTTTGATCAGCAGCACTACGAGAGTCGATCTAGCCATATCCGTCTGTCCGACTGTCTGTCCGTCCGTTTATATGCAAACTAGTCCCTCACTTTTAAAGCTATCTGCATGACTTTCTATTGCAGGTAGTATATAAGTCGGAACAAGCTGGATCGGACGACTATAGCATATAGCTCCCATAGGAACAATCGGAAAAATAAATAAAACAAGAAAAAAAGCAAATTTCGGCAAGCCGAAGTTCATATACCCTTGCAGCTATTGCAAGAATTAAATATTTTTGAAAACAATAAAATTATGATTTACTTGCGTAGATGTTTAAAAACATTGAAGCTATGATGATTTGCAGCTGAATTATTAGATAGTTATTTTAGATATTTTTATTTTTTTATAGGAGCTATATGATCTAGTCGTCCGATTTTGATGAAATTTAAACCATAATTCTGAAATATTTAACCATTACTATATGTCAAAGAACTAAAACAAAAATTAAAAACAGCAAAGTTCTAATTTTTTATACCCTTGCAGAGGGTATTATAATTTCAGTCAGAAGTTTGCAACGCAGTGAAGGAGACAGATAGTTCCGAAACTTTTCAGATCACATGCCCATGTCCATTAGTCTCGAATTGCGCACTGAACATGAGCACAATGATTTGAAACTTTTACCAAAGCTGCAGTGGAAAGTTAGACACCGGAAAAGTTATTCCGAAACATTTAAGCGGCGGATCGAACAAGATAGACATGCAGAAGAGTCGAACCGGATATAGAGGCTTTACCCACCTGCATTCAGCTTGCGCTAGCCTGCACGCAAAATACTTCCCAACGAACAGGAAAACAACCATGGTGCGTTGCTGAAGGTCAAGGAGCGAGGTACAGATCCATGACCTCGCTTAAATACGCATTTCGCTCTGAAATGGCCAACTCAGAGTTCAAACTATCTGCAGCATAAAGCTGTCTAGCTCATTTTTGCAAATTTTTTTCAAAGAGCGATTAAAAGATACAATTTAAATTTTTTACCATATATTTTGGGTTATGTTTCATGAATTTTTCTTTTCAGACCCGTTCAGCCGGAATCCTGATAGCCAGCGTGCTCTAGCTTCTAAAGTTTTTATTATATTTACTCAAAAAAATTCATGAACGTACTTAATCATACATTTAAGTTGTATCTTTTAATTGCTCGTTTAAAAATATTTCCAAAAAAAAGTTAGATAAACGGCTTTAACACGGTATGACCCCCTTAAGGTGTTTGCGGAGGATCACAGATATTTTTATTCTTGAAAACAGAGATAAAAGTTCGGGGGAAACGTAGGATCTAAACATGCGTTAGTGACGTAAGGAATAAACGTTTTTAGATATTATTGGGTAGTCAGAACATAGTACTCAGAAAATATGCGAGTCTTGTTTAGATATACAATGATTTAATATTAGGGGAATATAATTTCTAGTTAGTCCTACTTGCTAAAGTTGAGACGACTCACCAAATCGGGGCTATCTAGCTCACCTCATATAAGATTATAAATAAAGACAGTACCAAGCATCGTTCTACGGTTGGCTGGGGAGAGTAAATTAATTAATAGTAGTCTACTAAAATAACAAGGTAATATAAGATTTGCATCCGTAAAGGAGGCGCCGTAAAGCAAAAAGTAGAAAGTTTTTTTGTACTGATTCAATGCGGTCAATATGTATTCCATATTGCGGACTCCAGACGGGAGAACAGTACTCCAAAATCGGACGAACTAGCGAAATATATAAAATCTTGGTGACATAGGGATCCTCAAATTCCTTTGACCACCTTTTTATTATACCAAACACACCATGGAGGAAATATGATCGGAAATCTTTAGTTTTGGGTCAAGAAGACGTCAGGATCATGTACAAGAGCAATTCTATCCAAAGAGCAGTCACTTAGAGAACATTTCACGTATTTTGGATTGACAAGATAAAAAGTCATCACCTAACACTTTGAGCCGTTTTAATTTAGTAAATTATCCCGGCACTAGTTTTGAAAGAGATTTATGTCCTTCAGATCCATCTAAGTAGATAAACTGGAAACAGGTCGTTTCCAAACCAAAAGTAAGTGATTTATAGTGTCATGCTCTACTAAAGTCAGTGTAAATGACGTCTGTGTAAAGATTACTTTTATATTGTTGAACGCTTATGCACTATGAAAAATATAAACAAGTGGGCCAACGAAACCAAGCACGAGCTTGTTACGTGCGGCCCCTGTCAGCAAAGTGGGCAGTTATTGAGTTCGCGAGAATACCAAAAATAAAATAATATAAAGACATTTAAAAAAAAACTAAAACTATTTAATATATATAGAATAGATATAATATATAATTATAATAATCTATGTATATACTCAAATTTGCATTTCAACCTCTGTCCCTGTCTTTAAAACTACAGTTGTAACATAATTTCACCGTATAATTATAATTATAAATCATGCAGTTCATGCAGGAAAAAAATTGATGTTCATCTTGGCAAGTTAAGAGGAGATAGTTGCGGGTTGGTCTTGAGAGCACGTCACGTTTTGATCACAGTTTAAAGCACGAAGGGCGAAAAGAAGAATTTTTTTGTACCTACTTAATACGTTCAATGTGTTCTTGATATTGGGGACTACCAAAGGCTGCGCAATATTCTTAATTAGGACGGACAGGGAAGTAAACAATAATTTAGTTGTCAAATTGTCAAATTCATTTGATCATCGCTTAATAAATCCAAGAACACGCATAGCTTTGTTAATAGTAGACTTTATTTCGAATTTAAGTTTTGGGTCAAGAAGAACTCCTAATTCGTTGAACGAATATATGTATAAATTAAAAAAACCGTTGGGTATTTATTTTATATTTTTATTTATTTCCATACGCCCGTAAGGGCATAGGTATTTTATACAGAGTTAGTTCTCTGGAGTACAATTTTTGACTAAACTAAAGAACCTATCCAACTGCAGCTTGAGACCTTTGCCTGACTGCAGCGCTGTCGCCAAGGTGCCGGGTCAGCGTTTTGTCCCTGCCCGTGGCGATCACTCGCTCCGCGAGTACTCTATTCTGACTCCGGGCACTTGCACCCGGAACGCGCGGTCAGCGGTTTCTTCGCTGCGCGTGCAGGCCACCGGATATGGTCTGCAACTCGGCAGTTTCTTATCTTGGGAACTGCCTGTGTTAACTTCTCCCCCCTTCAAGTGGTCTACGGATATTTTTTTCTCTCGCCCTTGGTTATCGGTTATGGTCACGTTGGCATCGTGCACGATGAGGGTGCCATGGTCCACAATGGTAACCGGATCCAGGTGACCTGGGAGTGTGGAACAGTGCGCAATAGCCCCAGAAACTATTTGCCAATGTGTTTATGTTGAAAGGCAGCGCTTCGTCTGGATCGGCGAAGGCTTTATGATTTTTTACAATCATTTTATCGAAGGTGGCTTTAATTGCCAGAGGAACGTCCTCGTCATCGATTTTTATGAAGTTAACGTTTTCCGCTTTAGCAAACTGGATCTTTTCAGTTCCATTGCTAGTGTGCAGAACATTTTTAGTAAAATCGAGCTTCGCATTCACTTGTTTAAGTAAGTCGAGTCCGATAATGCCGTTAAAATCCTTAAGGTCGTTAATAATGAAAAAGGGTGTTTTTACGTTGAACACTGAAACCAGACATTTTTTATCTATTTTAGTAAAGCCATGGATCGACTTTACTGTGAAGGGTTTATCCGCTGCCACGATGCCCTTCAACCCCGGGAGTGGAGTAATGTAATTTTTAGAGGTGCCTGTGTCGATTAATAGTTTTATTTCTTTTCCTGCTACCCTACGTGTAATGTAAGGAAGCAGGGATTTTATTCTAAAAAATTGCTGGAGTCTTCTCCAGCTAACTCGTCCTCTATCTCCGTGGTGTTTGCTTGCGCAACGAAGTCATATTCCTCATCGTCGGTTTTTTCTTCCGGCATGAAGTTTATTTTTTGTTGGGATCGTGTCGACCCCCTTTGCCACGCCGTGGGCTGCTTGAACCTGGAGGAGGTGTCGACCTCCATTGGTTCTGGTGCTGGTTGGCTTGGACCTGCGCTATTATATGGTTTTTGTTCAAAAGAACCGCTCTGATTAGTTGCTCCCTTTTGGGTCCTGACAAAGTGAGGGTTCTTTTTTATCGCCCCCTGGCTTTGGTTCTGTTCATAGTTTTTCCACCCCGTTTGTCGCTGGTTGCTCAGCCTAAATATCTTTTCCTCGCTGTGGCGGGCAAAGGTGGCTGCGAAAGCGCTTCTGTTATTACTTGCCTCAGCTTCTTGAGCTAATGCCAAGGCTGATGGTAAGTCTCTTGGTTGCGCCGGAAAAACGGCTATTTTCAATGACTTTTTTAAGCCAGATATGAACGCATGTAAAGCGTCATCTCTGTGCTGTTCATTTAGGACTGCCGCCGCGGTGGCGTCGTGAGTCATGATTGTTTTGTTGGTAAGAAGCGTTAGCTTCCGTTCGATCTCGTCATAGTATTTAAGAAGGGGCAGTTCTCTCTGTCTTGATAGACTTAACTCTTGTTTAATTACGTGTGCTGGAGTTTTGTCCGCATACGTTAAATCCAACCTTGCCAGTATGGCACGAAAGTTAAACACTGTGTTAAATGAGGCTAATACTGCCGCTGCCGCGCCCCGCACCTTATTTTTAAGTATTCCTACAGCCTGGTAATGTCGGCTGCTGCCTTTGTATGGCTCAAATACCCTATATGCTGCAGTGGCAGCCTGCCTCCAGGAAACATAGTTTTCCTGCTTCCCGTCGAACAGATTTTACCATGTTCAGGGGTTCGTTACATTCTTTTCCCGGTTCTATTTCTATTTCCAGAAAAGTCTGAATTTTCGGTGTTTTATCCTTTAATGAGTATAACTCCCCCATAATTTTTGCTAATTTATCATCGAATAACTCCTGTTGCCTTTGGAGCGCGCAGGCTATGGCAGCTTCCATGCTCGCAATTTGTTCAGCCTGCATTTCTTCTGTGTTCTGGGTTCGTGCGTTTTTAAAGTCAAGAACACTGTCTCGGATGTGTGGTACCCTGCTGGTCGATGGGTGACAATCTCTTGCAGATTGATTCTGTTCTGATTTCTGCCTTTCTACTCTTGTCTTCAAAAGTTTTTTGTATTCTTCTAGAACTTCTTCGTCTGATGAGACGTTGTCGCTATTTCTATACATGAGTCAGAATAAAAAAAATATCGTGGGTGCCACAAAATTCAATCAAGGGTTTGTTAAAAAAAATATTTTTGCACCTATTATTTTTTAAAACAAAATTAAAATATCAAAAAGAACGTTTAATTAAAAAATGTTTTGTATTTTTTTGTGACGGAAATCAGGCATCAAAAATATAAATTTGTATTACTAAAATTTCTCCAAAAAATATAACTGGTTTATTTTATTATAGGAAAATTTGAAATTTATTCGTTTTTAAGTGTCAATGAGATTTATTTTGAAATATTTGCATTAGCGAACACTTAGGACAAAAAGCCTACTCACATGTTCTTATATTTACTTCGTCTTCGAGTTCTATGTTTTGCCGACGGCTTTGGTACTGCCGCAGCAGTGGTCGCTGCCGCTGCTGTTGTCGCTGCCGCCGCTGTCGCTGCTGTTGTCGCTGCCGCCGCTGTCGCTGCTGTTGTCGCTGCTGCTGCCGTTATCGCTGCCGCTGCTGTTGTCTTCTTAGGGAGTAATTTTTTGCACTTCCCGTTGCAGACGGTTTTTTCCACTTGTTAAGAGGAATTTTTTAGATTTTGGATTGCAGATTTTGAGTTTCTTCCACTTAGATTTGGGTTGCAGATTTTAGATTTCTTCCACTTGTTTAGATTTTGGGTGATTTCTTCCACTTGTTTAGATTTTGGGTTGCAGACTTTGGGTTTCTTCCACTTGTTAAGAGGAATTTTTTTTCAGTTTTCCTTCACTTTGTTAAAAGTATTGGGAAATATTATGGTTTGATTTTCGTATTTTTTTTCTAGAGCCAGTTTTTGACCGCACTTAATATTTTCACTTGCACTTATTGCACTGGATCGCATTTGTCGTTAATTTTAATTTTACTTTTTACTTTCACTTGCAATTTCTTGCACTTGAATCGCGTGAGCGTCGTTGAGTTTGGCGACAATTATAAAACCGTTGGGTATTTATTTTATATTTTTATTTATTTCCTTACGCCATATAAAATACCTATGCCCTTGGTATTTTATACAGAGTTAGTTCTCTGGAGTACAATTTTTGACTAAACTAAAGAACCTATCCAACTGCAGCTTGAGACCTTTGCCTGACTGCAGCGCTGTCGCCAAGGTGCCGGGTCAGCGTTTTGTCCCTGCCCGTGGCGATCACTCGCTCCGCGAGTGCTCTGTTCTGACTCCGGGCACTTGCACCCGGAACGCGCGGTCAGCGGTTTCTTCGCTGCGCGTGCAGGCCACCGGATATGGTCTGCAACTCGGCAGTTTCTTCTCTTGGGAACTGCCTGTGTTAACTTATATAATAAAGTGGCATATTATTATATTATTATTAAGGAAGGCGTACCCCTATAAAAAGTCATTACGTTACATTTAAGGCAATTCAGATTTAAGAGGTTAGATTGACACCATCTTTGATAACAATCAATATCAGACTGTAAACCGAAACCCGATTGCAAATTATTATAGGACAAACAAAGTTTAACATCATCAGCATACATTAATACTCGAGAATGTGTTATGACAGAAGGAAGATTATTGATGAATAAAGTAAATAGCAATGGGCCTAAATCATATTGGAAACTGCGTTTTTAAATATAATCCTCTGAGCTCTTATATTCAAATAACTTAAAATCCAATTTAAATAAAAGAAAAGAATAGTTAACAGAATCAAAAGCCTTACTAAAATCTGTATATATAACATCGGTCTGCATTTTGTTATTAAATCCTTTAACTGTACGAGATGTCAATTCAAGTCGGTGCGTTGTAGTAAACCATGTTGATAACGAGAAGTAATAATGCTCTTAAATGGTATAGGTATTGCAGACAATTTAAAAAGAACTCTATAACTTTTAACATCCGACATCCATCCTTTTTATGATGTAAAAATAATAAAAGAATCTTTCCAGATAGTTGGAAAAACTGATGTTGAGGTAGACAATTGAAACAGTTTAAAAATCGGTTTACAAATAGCTGAGGCCCAAAACTAAAGCACGCGCCCACGAAGACCGTCCGTCCTGGAGATTTTTATTGATTTGATTTATAGTTAACAATGAACTGCTAACTTGCATATATATGCTAAAATAACTTAAATTAACTAAATATTACATGATTCGAGAAAAGCATTAATGTTTGATGATATCCGATCAATAGAATTTTCCAAAGGTATTGCAGGATAAACTGCATTATAATTTGAACAAAGCACCCGAAAGGGCTCGTGAAGGGCAACGTTGGATCTACAAATTTGCAAGTGAATAGGACGAAAAGTACGAGTAAACCTTGAGGGAACAGCGATGTTAATATAGCTAAGGAGGAGGCCAGAGTTCACGTCACCTATGAGAAGCTTATGCAAAAAAATTACTCCGCTGCACATTCTACGATGTTTTAACGACTTTAGATCAATTAACATTAAACTTGAATAGTAAGGTGGCAAACGCCTCATCGGGTCCCAATTCAGCTGTCGAAAAGCAATAATAAAAATTGCTTTTGGACTGACTCGATTAAATTTTTGTTGATCAATATATTGAGGGCTCCAAACACATGCGCAGTATTCCAAAATAAGGCGAGACTAGAAATGTAAAGAGTTCTTGTTGTATACTGTTCGCCCAACGTTTTATGAAAGCTAAAACACCCTTAGCTTTACCAATGATGACAGAAATATGGCTTTTGAAACATAATTTGCTATCAAATAGGACACCTACATCAGTTACTTGCTTAATACGTTCTAAAGTAGAGTTTCCATGATGGTAAGAGTGTATGTGGGCTGAACTCCGGTAAAAGGACATATATTTGCATTGAGCGTGGTTAAGAAGCAACAAATTGTTGAAACACCATAATTGTAATTGATCAACGTCCGACTGTAGGCGAAGGTATGACATTTGGTCAGAGAATGATAGGCAAATTTTTACGTTGTCCGCATACATTAGAGAAGAGGCAATGACACCTCTTTTGGAAGATCATTAATAAAAAGAACAAAAAGTAATGGCTCCAGATGCCTTCCTTGGGGGACACCAGAAAAAACATTTACGACGGAGGAAAGTTGATTATTGAAGAGAACGCATTGAAATCTGTTTGAAAGATAGGCAGAAATCCAGCTAAGCAACTTAGGTGGAAAACCAAGAAGAGATAGTTTATGAGGGAGAAGGCTATGGCTTACGGAATCAAATGCCTTGCTGAAGTCAGTAAAAATAACGTGAGTTTGGCATTTATTTAGGAAACTACGGTGGATGAGAGTAGAAAATTCAAGAAGATTAGTAGAAGTCGCCCGATGCTTTA
Source organism: Drosophila elegans (assembly GCF_018152505.1). Classification (NCBI taxonomy): domain Eukaryota; kingdom Metazoa; phylum Arthropoda; class Insecta; order Diptera; family Drosophilidae; genus Drosophila; species Drosophila elegans. The sequence goes on along the minus strand of NW_024545763.1, from coordinate 9,658 downwards.
CAAAGCCATTCTGTGCGGGAGAGATGATGGAGGCACACATATGTTGAAGTTGACAAGTGACCAGCTGCTCAAAAAGCTTAGGTATGGCAGAAAGTTAGGCTATACCACGATAATTTACGACATCGGACCTTGAGTCTTTTTTATGAATTGGAATAAGAAGAGATTCATTTCAAATTCTCGTGAACTCTGAAGATATTAAAGATAAGTTAAATAGAAAAGTGATTGGCCAAGACAGAGCTTCGGCACAGTTTCTTAGTACACAGCTAGGAATGTTATCAGGGCCCGCAGAATAGGACATTTCCAGCGACAGAAGGGCTTTAAGAACATCGCTAACTTCAAATTGAGAAATAAAAATATTATTGATGCAGGGCATATCATAAGGGTAGGGAGTGTAGAAGTCATAGGATTGTAGAGAGTAGGTTGAATGAAAAAAGTTTGCAAAAAGATTAAAAATGTCTAAAGATGAAGATTCAGTTCAGTTGTGTAGATACATAATTGAGGGATACGCATTTGATTTTCTTTTGGAGTTTACAAAGGAGTAAAAGTTTTTCGGATCATTACCAATGTTTTCTCTACATTGAGCGATTTAGCATTCACAACAAAGTTTAGAAGCATTATTAAACAGCGCGCGGTTCGTGACATAATTGGAAAAATCCACCGCAGAATTGGATTTTAAGTATTTTTTATACAACCTCGATTTTTTATTTTTGAGGTAAGACAAGTGCCTATTGAACCATGGGGGCTTAGATGAGTCACTTACCGATACCGAAAAGATTGATCGACGACTGCAATGTCAAATTAAAGGATGACACTGCAGTTTCTAGGTCATTACATGATTTTAAGAAGGACCAATCAATAGCACTCAAATGCTGGTGTAAACAAACAAAATTGGCAATGCGGAAACCTTTAACACGTAAGTCCGCCTTAGTCTGAATTTCTGCAACGATCTCAACATTCAACAACAGGGTTGGATGATAGGGGTCTTCAGGCAAGAAGTCTATCCATATGGTTCTTAACAGAGTTTATCTGACCCAGAGACTAGTCCATCAGGCCTTCGATAAAGTCGTGCTGGCTTTCGGCAAAAAAGAGATTGGAGTCCAATGAAGAGATCCAAGACACGTTAGATATGTTAAAATCTCCCATTATAAGAGGGTACTAATTGAATGGCAGTCAGGTGCATTAAATAGAGAGAAGTATCAGATCTAGGTGGAATGTAAGAGCAAGTTATATAAATATTAATGTTATTGATATTAGTTTTAACTGCAACGAATTCAATGGAATGTGGGTTTTTAAAAGAAAAAATCTCCGATGAAACAGAGTTGTGAACTGCAATTAATACGCCACCGCCCAGGGATATTCGGTCAGTTCTATAGGGCTTGATCGGAAACCGAAGAGTTTAGCCATGTTTTAGTTAAAGCAATGACGTCGGCTTCGGTGGAAAGACTATTACTATACTAACATACACCTTAATCAGTTTACCCAGTAGACTTCTCACATTTTGGTATAAAATTGACAGATTTTTTTCTTAGTTTTTTGAAACAGCTGAATTTGAGCCACAAGGCTGGTTTTTCTGAAGATACTCATGTCCTAAAGTATTAACTGGCCAAAGTGTAGAATCAAGTGCCTTAGAGGAATAAGAATCAGTGATACGAATTTTAAAAGAAGAGATATTTCGCTTTTGCTTAAAAGTGTTTAAAATACTTAACAGCATTGACAACAGCAAGTGTTTCTAACTCGTACGATGTGTATCTTTACTCACAAGGGCTTGTAGCTTTGCTGAAGTACTCCACCACATACGGTTTGCTTGCAATACAATGCAAGAGTATAGCGCCATAACCAATGGCGCACGCCATGAGAGAATACAGGCTTCATAACCTGAGAAAAGCCTGAAACGAACTGGCGAAAATAAGAAGCTAATCCTATAAGTTGGCGTTATATAGTAACGGACTTAGGTGGCGGAAACGCACATAACGCCTTAACCATACGCAAATTGGGACGGATCTCACCAGACTGTTCTTCGTACCCCAAATACTGCACAGTTTCTCTCAAGAAGGAACATTTTTCTGCATTAAACGAAAAACCAGCTTCTATTAAAACCTTTAACACAATTTCCAGTCTCTCAAATGCTTCTTCCTTATCGGATGCCACAATTATAATATCATCCATGTACACAATCATAAATGAATCACTGCTCTTTGAAATACCGAAGGAGCGATTTTTAATCCAAACGGCATCGCAAAATACTCAAACTGACCGTCGGGTGTCACAAAAGCAGTGTATTCAATTGAGTCTGCACTTGGCTCCCCACAATCTAGCAATCTGATCAGATATTAACGGTAATGGAAATTTGTCAGCAACTATGTTTCTATTGAGTTCACAATAATCTACTCAAAGCCTAGCAGATCCATTATTTTGATTGATTTTTTCTGCACCATACAAAACGGTTTCTACTTGATCAAAGTTATATTTACTGTCGGAAACAGCACAAATGTTAGTTGTTTTATCTTTAACTAATTCTACGCCTTTGCAAAATATCCCTGGTCTAGAATCTCACGCCCAATTACAATTTGGATTTTCATACAATCGTCATCATAACATTACTTAAAATCTGCATGGTACTAACAAAGTTACCGTTGCCTATACCACTTAATTATACGACGCTGTGAGATCTCTTCCCAGTGAGTTTATGTGATGTAGACTCTGTAACCAATGAGCACTCTGCTCCAGAATCCAGAAAAGTGATTGGAAACTTCTCGTCTCGTTGCATCGTGTTCGCTTTCGGCTCCTTCACTGTACATAACTCAACTCTCTTATACTTGCGAGTTCCAGATTCTCCTCCAGCAGCGTTCTTGGGGCATTGAGTTGAAATGTGCCCAGGCTCATGACAACGGTAGCACGTTACGTCGGTTTTAGTACGCGGTGACCACTTGACTGCTTTCTCACTTTACATTCTGCCTTTTTGTGCCCAAGCATGCTGCAAGTGTGACAAGTATTCCAGAAAACTTTGCACGCTTTGCACTGTGCTCCTCATTCGAAAAATTTAATCGCTTTTTGTCCAGTGAAAAAAATTGTAGTTCGGTCTGCAGATCACGTCTAGTTTTAATAGTTGCAGTTTACGTTACTTGCTGCAATCGACGGTCTTGATTCGCCAAATGCCCAGGTACCATAGAAGCGGCTATTTTTTCTTTGTCCATATCACGCCACTTTGTAATGAGTGACGTAATTTTTCGGCTGCATACACGACAAAGCTCTCATCAGCATTTGGTTGTGTTTAGCAAATTCAGAATAGTCGCAGCCAGTCTCTCTGAATTGTCGAACCGTTGCTCAAGAAATTGCCTAAATTGCTTCCAAGTGATGCCAGGGTAGCAGTCCTTCGTAAGACACTGTGACGCACTTCCTTCCAAAGACTTTGTTAATGCCAAAATTAGTGCGTTGCCTTGCAATGGTTTGTCGCCTAAAATAATATCCACAGTAGCGCACCATTGCTTAGCATCTGCTCCAGCTATGTCCGAGTTAAACGGCAACGCTATTTTACCACTGCGCAGGTGCTCGCCTGACGAAGACTGCAACGCTTTTGCAAGATCTAGAAAGCTTTGGTTTTGCTGTTCTAACAAAACGCGAAACTGCTCCTGAAGAATTGAAGGCCGAGGGCTATAGCCCACTTCTGATATCGAAGAAGAGTCTCGGTTGTCGCTCGAGCGTGGTGTTGTGGGAATATCGTTCTCATCCATTCTTGTAAGCCAAACGAGTGGAGCCAGTCCCAGTGCGCGTTATATCAACCAACTTGAAAAGTCAACTACGCCACGTGCGACTGACTATTTCACCACCGAACGTACGGTCCTTTTTCTCTACCAGACACTGGGCCACACTGACGACAACTCATATTGTCGTCACACTGTTTTAATGTTAAGCAACTTTAAAAGGATGTCTGCTTTATGACACTGACGAAAACACATCTTATCGTCCCCTTTTCATAGTGCTGTGTAACTTCACACTAGCTTCTTCGCCTCTAAAGTTGAACGCGCAATTCAAATAGCTAAACATTCACCGACATATACGATATTTTATTGGTAATAAAAGCGAAAGAGGCTGAAAAAATACTTAAAACATTTAACAAACAAGTTTAAATTACAGCGAGGCAAAAAAATATAGAAAAATCGCATACTTAGACACCGAGATTGAAAGACAAGGGTGAGCCTTGAAGTTTAATTGGAAAACAAAAAAATCTCGACTAAGAGTGATAAGACCCCCTAATACAAGCTCCTAAGCTACATTTATCAGCATACCACACATAAAAAAAATAAAACAACAACTGCATTAGCGCAAAATTTAACAGAGACGGGTCACACAGCTGATTTCGGAAATGTAAATATTTTTGACATCGAGATATGATAGAGAACGAGAATGACTCAAGAAAGCCTACAGATACTACAGAAAAGGGAAAACGCAATAAATCACAAGAAACACATAGATCACACTAACTTAATTTACGCCGCAGCAATTACAGCCAAAAAACATAACAGTGGCAAAACAATCTTTGACAAACAAAAAAGCTTGACAATGGAAACACTAGACACACAGAGGAGTCGGTGCAATATGAAAGAAATGACGTTACTGTTAGGAAATTAAAATACGTAAAATTATTTGTTTAAATCTGGAGTAAACCTGGGGTTTACCTAGGGTCTGTAGCGTTGCCAATCTTATTATTATGGTTGAACGTTGATGCACTATAAACTTGAGGTACATCTTGGCAAGTTAATAGGATGGTAGTTGCGGGATGGTCTAAAAGGCGCATTAAAAGTAAAGTACCGACTCAATACGATCAATGTGTACTTGATATTGGGAACTCCATCGGGAGCGCAATATTTTAAATTTTGACGGACAAGGGAAGTAAATAATAATTTAATTGTATAAGAATCGTTAAATTCTTTTGATCATCGCTTAATAATTCCAAGAACACTCATAGCCTTGTTATCAGTAGACTTTATCTTACAGTCGAATTTTAATTTTGGGTCAAGAAGAACTCTTAAATCGTTGACCGAATATATTTGGTCCAGTGGCAAATAATGAAGAGAATAGCTTATAAATGAAGGCATACCCCTATTAAAAGTCATTACGTTACATTTAAGGCAGTTCAGATTTAAGAGGTTAGATCTCTGAAAACAATTAATATCATTCTGCAACCCGAAACCCGATTGCAAATTATTATAGGACAAACAAAGTTTAACATCATCAGCATACATTGATACTCGAGAATGTGTTATGACAGAAGGAAGATCATTTATGAATAAAGTAAATAATAATGGGCCCAAACGACTACCTAAGGCACTCCAGATGTTACGTAAATCATATAGGAAACTGCGTTTTTAAAAATAACGCTCTGAGATCTTCCATCCAAATACCTTAAAATCCAAGTTACAAGTTTATTCGAAAACCCGAGGTGGTCTAATTTAAATAAACAAAGAGAATGGTTAACAGAATCAAAAACCTTACTAAAATCTGTATATATAACATTAGTCTGCATTTTATTGTTAAATCCTTTAACTATACGAGATGTCGATTCAAGTAGGTTCGTGGTAAAAGACCTTCGCTTAACAAATCCATATTGATAAGGTGATTTTAGTAAGGAACACAAATCTTGGAAATGATAAGTAATAGTCCGCTTAAATGCTTTAGGTATTGCAGACAATTTAGAAATACCTCTAAAATTTTGAACATCCGACTTTCCTCCATTTTTATGGAGAATCCGTTCAGATAGTTATAAAAACTGATGTTGAGGTAGACAATTGAAACAGATTAGGTATTGGTTTAAAAATAATTGAAGCACTTAACTTAAGCACGCGCCCTGGAAGCCCGTCCGGCCTGGAGATTATGTTAATGTTGGTCTCCAAATCCTTGGTCTCCAAATCCTTTATTACCGGGGAAAAAATACAATTTGACCTGTTTAAATTGTAAGGGTAAACTGAATTTTAACAAGAATCCGCATTATAGGTAGTTTGGAAGAACAAATATCTCAGCAATTTAAGAGTCAGTTAGTTCAGTTTTACGTACTAATGAAGCCAGGGCGGAGTTTTTTCGCTTGACATTTACAAAGTTATAAAACTGATCTGATTGTTTAAAAATTCGGTTTTACACAGCACACTAGGCCAGAAATCTAATTTTTTGGCCAAAAGTCTGGAATTTTTTTCCCTGTACAGCTAGGAAGTTGAAATAAAGCAGATTATCTTCTTAAAAGATTGATCTTTTTAACCAAATAATAATACAATTTTTTCCAAAGACATAGTTAATCCAATCCAAAGTTAGAAAATATTTCTAATTTTTGAATATTTTATTTAGAAAACGACTTCAATTCATTTTAACACTCATTTAAGTATAAGGTACAACAAAAAAGTGATTAAGATTCATCAAGTTTTAAAAATGCCATCTTTTGGTGCCCTAGCTGCCAATATTAGTAAAAGATTCCTCCCATCAAAAATGTATATTGTTTTTGCATCTGCAGCATAAAATAATTCTTTATTTTTTAAATATTTAAAATGCTTTATGATGACACCAAACGGCTCTTCAGTGTATGCATTATTATATGTTTTGCGTATGTATTTTATGAGTATGTGAAGATGCAGCATTCTTTTGGGCTTCAGTGGGCTGCATAAAACATTCATAACTGCTCCTCCTTTAAATTAAGTTCATTCTTAAAACCGCGATTCTCGAAAACGAAAGCAAAACCGCGCGATATCAGCTTGTGATTTTGGTGGTTAATTGCTAAAATAACTTATTTTTAAAGGAATCACTTCATTTCTAGAGGTTTCCCGAAAGTAATTCTAAAACAAAAAAACATGATTTTTTAAAGTTTTTGTCGATATTTTATAAATAAGTAAGAAATCCACCTAAATTACATTTTATACCCATGCAGAGGGTATTATAATTTCAGTCAGAAGTTTGCAACGCAGTGAAGGAGACATCTCCGACCCTATAAAGTATATATATTCTTGATCAGCATCACTAGTAGAGTCGATCTAGCCATGTCCGTCTGTCCGTCCGTCTGTCCGTTTATATGCAAACTAGTCTCTCAGTTTTAAAGCTATCTGCATGAAACTTTCCCAAAAGTTGTCTTTCTATTGCAGGTAGTATATAAGTCGGAACGAGCCGGATCGGACGACTATAGCATATAGCTCCCATAGGAACAATCGGAAAAATAAATGAAAAAAAATTATAACTTTGCTGTTTTTTAATTTTTTGTTTAGTTCTTCGACGTTTAGTAATGGTTAAATATTTCCGATTTACGGTTTAAATTTCATCAAAATCGGACGACTATAGCATATAGCTCCCATAGGAACAATCGGAAAAAATTATAACTTTTCTGTTTTTTAATTTTTTGTTTAGTCCTTCGACATTTAGTAATGGTTAAAAATTTCCAATTTACGGTTTAAATTATATCAAAATCGGACGACTATAGCATATAGCTCCCTTAGGAACAATCGGAAAAATAAATGAAAAAAATTATATCTTTTCTGTTTTTTAATTTTTTGTTCAGTTCTTCGACACTTAGTAATGGTTAAATATTTTCGATTTACGGTTTAAATTATATCAAAATTGGACGACTATAGCATATAGCTCCCTTAGGAACAATCGGAAAAATAAATGAAAAAAATTATATCTTTTCTGTTTTTTAATTTTTTGTTCAGTTCTTCGACATATAGCAATGGTTAAATATTTCAGAATTATGGTTTAGATTTTATCAAAATCGGACGTCTATATCATATAGCTCCCATAGAAATAATAAAAATATATAAAATAACTATCAAATAATTGAGCTGCTAATCATCATAGCTTAAATGTTTTTAAACATATACGCAGTAAATCATAATTTTAATGTTTTCAAAAATGTTAAATTCTTGCAATAGCTGCAAGGGTATATGAACTTTGGCTTGCCGAAGTTTGCTTTCTTTCTTGTTTAACTTGAAATTTTAATCAATTTCAATGACTTCACAAGAAATTCGATCCCCTACGTTTTTTATTTTATTTTTATAAAAACAAACGATTATTTAATATACCTTCTTTCAAAAAACTACCGGGAGTGCTGTGCTGAACCTATTTTGGAATTTTTCGTTGCGTTGGCAACACTGTTGTACATTTGTTTGTGCGCGATATGTCAAGTAGCTTGTTCTATTTGTTTTGGAGCATCTTTAAGTCGCCATGGTTCCATTTGGAACAAGCAGTGACTCGTTTCATATCCAAACGGTCAGTCAAAATGGTACGAACTGACTGGTGAGAAATGTTCAGGACTTGTGCTATCTCTCTTAAGCTGCCATGATGATATTTAGAAATAAATTCCTTCATTACATTGATTTTAGTGTCGGTGAGAGAGGTGGGAAATTCGGCAAGCAGCGACTGTAAACAAACTACCTGACAGATCGCGCACAAACTTCACTCCGTAATGCAAAACAGTGATACCAACATAACAAAAATTATTTTTTTGATTAATCCAGTCCTTTTCATTATCATAATTACTTCGATGCTTTTGAACGTGTTCGAAATGCCGAAGGATGTTTTCGTGCTTGTTGATTATATCAGCGTATATAAAAGATTGCATAAATATTAATTTTCAACCTTGTTGCTTCTATATTATCAGATCGTCGATTAGAGCTGGGAAACTAGCGATGGTAACCGATATTTTCGAAGTTTTGGGAGTGTAAATTCATTACTATCGAAAATATGGTTTTTTGTATGGTACAAATTAAAATAAGCAATTTCGAATGTATATTTCATATTTTATATATTTTTTGCAATAGTACTAAAACTACAACCACCACCACCTCCAATTTAAATTTATAAGTTTATGCATTTTTATTAAAAAAGTTGTATATATTATTTTTTGCATATTTTCTACCCAAACTTCTGCAACCAAGCCTAGTGTTTTTTGCTAAGTTAAGTGATGTAAAAAAAATACCCAGCACTATCGATAGAGACAAAAATAGATATCTCGATAGTGTCATCGATGACGATTTCCAAAATAATATTTTTTTCTAGGTAAGCATACGTCTTACAACTCGTATAAGACTTCATTAGTCGTCTTAAATTGGTCGTGTTTTATGGGTCACACAAGGCCAAATTTTCATCTTACTATTGGGACACACAGTTTTGGTTGGTTTCTTAAAGGTTAGCAATCAGGCGCCTCTGCGAGGATGCAAAGTATTTAAATGCTCATATTTTTTGTATTTTAAATGCCTTGGGACTAGCTGTTAACTGGTGTACATTAAAACCCACAACATTAGTTTTGGTTAAAAAATGATACAAATTATAATGATAGGCATCGAAGCTAATAAATGTAATGAAATAGAGATGTCTTAAATCAAAACACTAAGAAACAAGACCTAAGTATGCAGATATGCTTAGATAAATCTGTAGTAACGTCATTTAACGTCTGCGCCGAAAACCCTGTTGTGCGGTTTTTTTATCGTTGTTCATCGTTTGTTGTTCTCTTGTTTCTCGTTGTTTCTAAAGTTAAAAATCATAAAAATGTAACCCTGTAGCAGTTAAGCGTGACGCATCTTGGACCACCTCTACACCAGAACGAAAACGTTGAATCCACGTTGTGTGGTGAACACGGAAACTTTATCGGGTTCATAAACTGCACAAATATTATTGGCGGATTGAGATG